>NC_086126.1:0-375000 GCF_963921235.1 Mobula hypostoma | reverse complement strand
TAAAAGCCAACGAAAGAGCATATAAGGTAGCAAAAGAGAGTAGGAAGTTGGATGATTGGAAACTTTTTAAGATCCAACAAAAATCAAATAGAAAAGCTATAAGAAGGGAAAAGATGAAATATGGGGCAGACTAGCCAATAATATAAAGCAGGATGCCAAAAGTTTTTTTCAGTTATATAAAGAGTAAAAGGGAAGTGAGAGTTGATATTGGATCACTGGAAAATGATGTTGGTGAGGTAGTAAATGGGGAACAAAAAATGGCAGATGAACTTAACGGGTACTTTGCATCTGTTTTCACCGTGGAAGACACTAGCAGAGTGCCAGAGGTCTGTGAGTGTCGGGGAGCAGGAGTGAGTGCCATTGCTATTACAAAGGAAAAAGTGCAAGGCAAGCTGAAAGGTCTTAAGGTGGATAAGTCACCTGGACCATATGGACGACATCCCAGAGACCTGAGAGAGGATGCTGAAGAGATAACGGATGCATTGGTCACGATCTTTCAACAATCACTTGTTCCTGGGATGGTCTCAGGACTGGAAGATTGCAAATGTCACTCCACTCTTTAAGAAGGGAGGAATGTAAAAGAAAGGAAATTATAGGCCAGTTAGCCTAGCCTCAGTGGCTGGGAGAGTGTTGGAGTCTATTATTAAAGATGAAGTTTCAAGGTACTTGGAGACTAATGATAAAATAAGTCAAAATCGGCATGTTTTCTTTAAAGGGAAATCTTGTCTGCGAAATTGGTTGGAGTTCTTTGAGGAAGTAACAAGCAGGGTGGACAAAGGAGAGGCAGTGGATGTCATTTACCTGGATTTTCTGAAGCATTTGATAAGGTGCCAAACAAAAGACTGCTTAACAAAATAAAATCCTATGCCTTTACAGGAGAGATATTGAATTGAATTGAGGTGCAGGGGTAGGTAGTGTTAAGGAAGCAGTGCCATTGCAGCTGGACTTAGCCCGATTGGAAGAATGGGCAAAAAGTGGCAGATGGAATACGGTGTTGGGAAACGCATGACAATGAATTTTGGTAAAAGGATCAATAGTGCGGACTATTAACTAAGTAGGGAGAAGGTTCAAACATCAGAGGTGCAGGGCGACTATGCAAGATTCCCAGAAGGTTAAATTGCATATTGAGTCAATGGTAAAGAAGGCAAATGCAATGTTGGCTTTTATTTCAAAGGAAATAGAATATAAAAACAAGGAGATAATGCTGAGCCTTTATAAGACACTAGTCAGACCACATTTAGAGTCAACGGTTTTGTGCCCCATATCTCAGAAAGAATGTGTTGCCATTGGACGAGGTCCAGAGGAGGTTCACGAGGATGATTCCAGGAATGAAGGGGTTAGCATATGAGGAGTGTTTGGCAGCTCTGGGCCTGTACTCACCGGAATTTAGAAGAATGTAGGGATCTCATTGAAACCCACCAAATGTTGAAAGGTTGAATGTGGAGAGGATGTAGCCTGTGCTGGTGTATCCATCATTACAGTTGCACTGAAGGCTAAGTCCATGTGTATACTTAAGGTAGAAGTTGATCATTTCCTGATTGGCCCAGGCATCAAAGATTATGGCGGGAAGGCCGGTGTGTCTGGAATCAGCCGTGATGGAATGGTGGAGGAGAATCAATGGGCTGAATGGCGTAATTTTGCTCCTATGTCTTATATGTGACTGAAGACCATCCTTACATAGTATGGGTCTATATCTGACTTGATACCATGGAGGATCTCACTATTTTCCCCAAGTTCTCTGTTCAGCTTAGATCAACCCTGAGGGGTTGATCAGGTCCATGCCAAGGATATGCTGCGGTCTGTTCTCCCCTGCAACAAGACACAGTGTACTAGTCATCATACTGAGGAAGATAGTGATTGCGCTGGAGAGGACTCAGAGGACATTCTTCAGGATGTTGCCTAGATTGAAGGGCCTTGAGACTGGATTGATTTAGTTTCTTCTCTGGAAGCAGCTGAGGGGTAACCTGATGGGGGCATGCAAAATTATAGGGGTTAAATATAAGATCTTCAGTGGTGGGCAAGTTGTTGGAGAAGATCCTGAGAGGCAGGATTTATGAACATTTGGAGAGACATGATCTGCTTAAGGATAGTTAGCGTGGGTTTGTCAAGGGCAGGTCGTGCCTTATGATCCTGATTGAATTCTTCGAGGATGTAACAAAACACATTGATGAAGCAATGTGTTTCATCATTGCTGGCCAGGGTCCTATATAGCTGTAACATTACCTCTCGGCTCCTGAACTCAGTCCTCGGGTTGAGTTCAGCAGTGGATGTAGTATATATGGATTTCAGTAAGGCATTTGATAAGGTTCCCCATGCAAGGCAAAGGGTGGTTGTAGATGGTTCATATTCTGCATGGAGGACAGTGACCAGTGGTGTTCCGCAGGGATCTGCTCTGGGACTGCTCTTCTTTGTGACTTTTATAAATGAACTGGATGAGGAAATAGAAGGGTGGGGTAGTTGGGGATGTTGTGAATAGTCGGGGATGTTGTGGATAGTCTGGAGGGTTGTCAGAAGTTACTGCAGGACACTGATAGGATGCAGAACTGGGCTGACAAGTGGCAGATGGAGTTCAACTCACATAAGTGTGAAGAGGTTCACTTTGGTAGGTCAAGTTTGAAGACAGAATATAATATTAATGGTAAGACTCTTGGCAGTGTGGAGGATCAGTGTGATCTTAGGGTCCATGTCCTTAGGACTCTCAAAGCTGCTGCACATGTTGACAATGTTCTTAAGAATGCTTATGGTAAGATGGCCTTTATCAACCCGAGGACTGAGTTCAGGAGCCGAGAGGTAATGTTACAGCTATATAGGACCCTGGCCAGACCCCACTTGGAGTACTGTGCTCAGTTCTGGTCACCTCACTACAGGAAGGATGTGGATACTATAGAGAGAGTGCAGAGGAGATTTACAAGAATGTTGGCTGGATTGGAGAGCATGCCTTGTGAGAATAGGTTGAGTGAACTTGGCCTTTTCTCCTTGGGGTGACCTGATAGAGGTGTATAAGATGATGAGAAGCATTGATCACGTGGCCAGAGGCTTTTTCCCAGGGCTGAAATGGCTATTATGAAGGGGCATAGTTTTAAGGCATAAGGGAGATATCAGGGGTAAGTTTTTTACACATGGAGTGGTGGGTGTGTGGAATGCGCTGCCAGCGACAATGGTAGAGGAAGATACAATAGGATCATTTAAGAGCCTCTTAGATAGGTACATGGAGCTTAGAAAAGTAGAGGGCAATGCGGTCGGGTAATTCTCGGCAGCTTACATGGTCGGCACAATGTCATGGGCCAACAGGCCTGCAATATGTGGTAGATTTCTACCATTCTATGAGAAGGCATATAGTAGAGCAAGAATTAGTGCAAAGTTGGAGGACTGGGAAGCTTTTCAATACCAACAGAAGGCTACTAAAAAAAATCATAGAACATAGAATAGTACAGCACAGTACAGGCCCTTTGGCCCACATTGTTGTGCCAACCCTCAAACCCTGCCTCCCATATAACCCCCCACCTTAAATTCCTCCATATACCTGTCTAGCAGTCTCTTAAACTTCACCAGTGTATCTGCCTCCACCACTGACTCAGGCGGTGCACCAACCACTCTCTGAATAAAAAACCTTCCTCTCATATCCTCCTTGAACTTCCCACCCCTTACCTTAAAGCCATGTCCCCTTGTATTGAGCAGTGGTGCCCTGGAGAAGAGGTGCTGGCTATCCACTCTATCTATTCCTCTTAATATCTTGTATACCTCTTTCATGTCTACTCTCATCCTCCTTCTCTCCAAAGAGTAAAGCCCTAGCTCCCTTAATCTCTGATCATAATGCATACTCTCTAAACCAGGCAGCATCCTGGTAATTCTCCTCTGTACCCTTTCCAATGCTTCCACATCCTTCCTATAGTGAGGCGACCAGAACTGGACAGTGTACTCCAAGTGTGGCCTAACCAGAGTTTTATAGAGCTGCATCATTTGGAAGGTTAAGATGAAAGTAAGCTAGCCAATAATATGAAAGAGGATACCAAAAGTTTCTTCAGATACATGAAGTGTAAAAGAGAAGCAAGAGCAGATACTGGACCACTGGAGAGGTAGTAATGGGGACAGGGAAATGGTGATCGAACTGAATAAATATTTTGCATTAGTCTTCACTGTGGAAGACACTAGCAGAATGGTGGATGTTCCGTGTGTCAGGGGTCAGAAGTGTGTGAAGTTACCATTACTAGAGAGAAGGTGCTTGGGAAACTGAAAGATAAATCACCTGAACCAGATGGTGTACACCCCAGGGTTCCGAAAGAAGTTGCTGAAGAGATTGTGGAGGCATTAGTAATGATCATTCAAGAATCACTAGATTCTGGAATGGTTCTGGAAGTCTGGAAAACTGCAAATGTCACTTCATTTTCAAGATGGGAGAGGGGCAGAAGAAAGGAAACTATAGGCCAGTTAGTCTGACCTCAGTGGTTGGGAAGATGTTGGAATCAATTGTTAAGGATGTGGTTTCGGGTTACTTGGAGGTACTTGATAAAATAGGCGGTAGTCAGCCTTCCTCAAGGTTGGGCGAACTTGGCCTCTTCTCCTTGGAGTGATGGAGGATGAAGTATCAGGTATTATACACCCTGATAGAGGTGTGTAAGATGATGAGAGGCACTGATCGTGTGGATAGTCAGAAGCTTTTTCTCAGGGCTGAAATGACTAACATGAGAGGGTACAGTTTTAAGGTGCTTGGAAGTAGGTACAGAGGAGATGTCAGGGGTAAGATTTTTATGCAGAGTGGTGAGTGCGTGGAATGGGCTGCCAGCAACGGTGGTAGAGGCAGATACAATAGTACAATAGGGTCTTTTAAAAGACTCTTGGATAGATACATGGAGCTTAGAAAAATAAGCGGGCTATGGTAACCCTAGGTAATTTCTAAAGTAAGTACATGTTCAGCACAATATTGTGCTGTAAGCTTTCTATGTTTCTATGGAAAATCATGCCTTCCAAATCTGTTAGAATTCTTTGAAGAAACAGCAAGCAGGATAGACAAAGGAGAATTGGTTGATGTTGTGTACTTGGATTTTCAGAAGGCTTTTGACAAGATGCAGTACTTGAGGCTGCTTCACAAGTTACAAGTCCGTGGTATTACAGGAAAGATTCTAACATGGATAAAGCAGTGGCTGATTGACAGGAAGCAAAAACTGGGAATAAAGGGAGCCTTTTCTGGTTGGCTGCTGGTAACCATTGGTGATCCACAGAGGTCTGTGTTGGGACTGCTTATTTTTATGTTATATGTCAACGATTTGGATGATGGAATTAATGCCTTTGTTGCAAAGTTTTTAGATTATGAAGACATGCAGTGCTCTTTTATTGTCATTTAGTAACACATGCATTAAGAAATGATACAATATTTCCTCCGGTGTGATATCACAAAACACAGGACAGACCAAGACTGAAAAAACTAACAAAACCACATAATTATAACATATAGTTACAACAGTGCAACAATACCATAACTTAATGAAGAAGTCCGTGAGCACAGTAAAAGTTCAAAGTCTCTCAAATGTCCCACATCTCACACAGACGGAGAGAAGGAAGAAAAACTCTCCCTGCCATGCCTGACCACGGTCTGACTCTGAGTCGTCCGAAAACTTCGAGCTCTGATCAGCTCTCCGACGCCGAGTACTGAGCGCCATCTCTATCCAAACGATTCGACCTCCATCTCGGTCGCCAACAGCAGGCAAAGCCGGGGATTTTGACGCCTACCCTCAAAACTCCCGACCGTGCGGTAATGACAGCAGCAAACGAGCGTTTCAGAAATTTTTCCAGATGCTCCTCTGTGCTTTCACGTCCATTTCCATCAAATCAGAATTGTCCACGGCCCCTATTTAACGGATACGATATCATTTTTCACTGGAGGGCTGCGCACGCGCAGCACGCTGCTTCTCTCTCCTCCTGCTATTTTGTAGATGAAATGAAGATAGGTGGAGGTGCATGTAGTTTTGAGGAAGTAGAGAAGCTACAGAGGACTGACTTAGAGATTAGGAGAATGGGCAAAGAAATAGCAGATGGAATACAGTGTCAAGAAGTGCATAGTCATGCACTTCGGTAGAAGAAGTGAAAGGATTGTCTATTTTCTAAATGGAGAGAAAATACAAAAGTCTGAGGTGCAGAGGAGTTCTTGTGCAGGATTCCCTGAAGGTTAACTTGCAGGTTGAGTCTGTGGTGAGGAAGGTAAATGCGGTGTTAGCATTCATTTCAAGAGGACTAGAATATAAAAGCAAGGATGTAATGTTGGATACTTTATAAAGCACAGGTGAGGCCTCACCTGGAGTATTGCAAGCAGTTTTGGGTACCTTACCTTAGAAAGAATAGAACATAGAACATAGAATAGTACAGCACACTACAGGCCCTTCGGCCCACAATGTTGTGCAGACCCTCAAACCCTGCCTCCCATATAAGCCCCCACCTTAGATTCCTCCATATACCTGTCTAGTAGTCTCTTAAACTTCACTAGTGTATCTGCCTCCACCACTGACTCAGGCAGTGTATTCCACGCACCAACCACTCTCTGAGTAAAAAACCTTCCTCTAATGTCCCCCTTGAATTTCCCACCCCTTACCTAAAAGCCATGTCCTCTTGTATTGAGCGGTGGTGCCCTGGGGAAGAGGCGCTGGCTATACACTCTATCTATTCCTCTTATTATCTTGTACACCTCTATCATGTCTCCTCTCATCCTCCTTCTCTCCAAAGAGTAAAGCCCCAGCTCCCTTAATCTCTGATCATAATGCATACTTTCTAAACCAGGCAGCATCCTGGTAAATCTCCTCTGTACCCTTTCCAATGCTTCCACATCCTTCCTATAGTGAGGCGACCAGAACTGGACACAGTACTCCAAGTGTGGCCTAACCAGAGTTTTATAGAGCTGCATCATTACGTCGCGACTCTTAAACTCTATCCCTCGACTTATGAAAGCTAACACCCTATAAGCTTTCTTAACTACCCTATCCACCTGTGAGGCAACTTTCAGGGATCTGTGGACATGTACCCCGAGATCCCTCTGCTCCTCCACACTGTGCTGAAACTGGAGAGGGTGCAAAGGAGATTCACGAAAATGATTCCATGATTGAATGGCTTGTCAAATGAAGAACAGTTGATAGCTCTGGGCCTGTATTCACTGGAATTCAGAAGAATGAGGGGTGACTTCATTGAAACTTATCAAATATTGAAATGTCTTGATAGAGTGGGTGTTGAGAGGATGTTTCCTCGGGTGGAGCGTCTAAGACCAGAGGACACAGTCTCAGAATAGGGGGGCGTCCTTTTAGAATGGAGATGCGGGGGAGTTGGTTTAGCCAGAGAGTGGTGAATCTGTGGAATACCACAGACAGCTGTGGAGGCCATGTCTTGATGTATATTTAAGGCAGAGGTTGATAGATTCTTGAAAGGATATGGGGAGAAAAGCAGGAGTTTGGGGCTGAGAGGAGAAATGGATCAGCCACAATGAAATAGCAGAGTTGACTCAATGGGCCAAATGGCCGAATTCTGCTCCTAGACCTTACGGTCTTGTGTTCATACACAATTGTGAGACATGGAGAGGATAGAATAGCCAGAATCTTTTCCCCAGAGCAGAAATGTCAAATACTAAATGGTAGCGATTTCAGGTGAAAGGGGAAAGTTGAAAGGAGATGTGCAGGGCAAGTTTTTTACACAGGGAGTGCGGGGTGCGTGGAATGTACTGCTAGGGGTGGTGGAGGAGGCAGGTATGGTAGAGGTGTTTAAGCTGTGAGACAGACACATGAATGTACAGAGAGAAGGGATTTTGTTTAATTTGGCTTTGTGTTGAGCACAGACATGATGGGCCAAAGGGCCTGTTCCTGTGTGTTCTAATATTTTCGTGAACTGCAGTGCCTGCATAAATCGGGATTTTCTGTTGAAATCACTTGGGGATTGTATGAGGAGGCTGCCATCTGGGAAAGAAGGGGGTTAAGCTGGAGATTTCTCAGGGGTGGACATTGGGTGTGGTTTATATTTGGGAACTTCCCTTTGTAACTGCGAAGGTTTCTGAGCACAGTGTTCACCAGGAGGGAGACAGGCAGATAGGAAGATCGTGGCTGTGATTAGACAGGGTTCCGTGAGCCGAGAGGTGTGGGAGGACGTTGGATAGTGAGGAGGTTGGCAGTCCGTATTCTCCGCTGTTAATCTCCCTTCGGTGTCTTAGACACTAGGGCCATATTAACAAGAAAATGGGATAGCCACAACTGGTGGGTGTTTGTGATAAAGGAGGTGGGTGCTCGGCACTCCGTTGTCAGTGGGGATGGGACTGTGAATGGTTAAGGAGCTTTGTTGAGTTCTCAATAAGCCTGGCTGTTTGTACTGATAGTGTTCAGTGAATGGATAAGGCACTCTCTGTTGCTGTCGAGCCACCCCCGTTACCGCTGATAATGCTGCTTTATTATTGCGGGGAAATTAATGCTCCACTTGCATCGAGGTTCCACCCCAGCTATCCAGAGAAACTGAAAGGGGCTCCTTCAGAAAAGTGAGACTCTCTACCTGGCCACCTCGTGGAAAAAGGTCTCTGGGAGGGCTGTCGAGTTGGAATACCCCCCCCAGCTGGAGGTAGAGTCAACCACTGCATGCTCTTTTCTCCAACCACCATGGGGAGAGAGACCTGAACACTTCTGATCAAGAGTCTCTGTGAATTCCATCACTCTCATGCATAACCATGGACAGGCAGCAGCCCCACCTCCTTCCCAGGAAGGGCAGTCTGCATTCATGTCTGCACCAACTGGACTGGTCAAAGAACACTGAGGCTGTCTACAAGAAGGGTCAGAGCCGTCTCTATTTCCTGAGGAGACTGAGGTCCTTTAACATCTGCCGGACGATGCTGAGGATGAGTCTGTGGTGGCCAGTGCTATCATGTTTGCTGTTGTGTGCTGGGGCAGCAGGCTGAGGGTGGCAGACACCAACAGAATCAACAAACTCATTCATAAGGCCAGTGATGTTGTGGGGATGGAACTGGACTCTCTGACGGTGGTGTCTGACAAGAGGATGCTGTCTAAGTTGCATGCCATCTTGGACAATGTCTCCCATCCACTACATAATGTACTGGGTGAACACAGGAGTACATTCAGCCAGAGACTCATTCCACCGAGATGCAGCACAGAGCGTCACAGGAAGTCATTCCTGCCTGTGGCCATCAAACTTTACAACTCCTCCCTTGGAGGGTCAGACACCCTGAGCCAATAGGCTGGTCCTGGACTTATTTCATAATTTACATATTACTATTTAACTATTTATGGTTCTATTACTATTTATTGTTTATGGAGCAACTGTAAGGAAAACAAATTTCTCCCGGGATCAGTAAAGTATGACTATGACCAGCCCCACCACCTTCCCAGGAAGGGCAGAGTCTGGGATTCTTGTCTGCACCAGCACCACCACCTTCCCAGGAAGGACAGAGTCTGCATTCATGTCTGCACCAGCCCCACCACCTTCCCAGGAAGGGCAGAGTCTGGGATTCATGTCTGCACCAGCCCCACCACCTTCCGAGGAAGGGCAGAGTCTGGGATTCATGTCTGCACCAGCCTCACCACCTTCCCAGAAAGGGCAGAGTCTGCATTCATGTCTGCACCAGCCCCACCACCTTCCCAGGAAGGGCAGAGTCTGGGATTCATGTCTGCACCAGCCCCACCACCTTCCGAGGAAGGGCAGAGTCTGGGATTCATGTCTGCACCAGCCCCACCACCTTCCCAGGAAGGACAGAGTCTGCATTCATGTCTGCACCAGCCCCACCACCTTCCCAGGAAGGACAGAGTCTGGGATTCATGTCTGCACCAGCCCCACCACCTTCCGAGGAAGGGCAGAGTCTGCATTCATGTCTGCACCAGCCCCACCACCTTCCCAGGAAGGAAACAGAGTCTGGGATTCATGTCTGCACCAGCCTCACCACCTTCCCAGGAAGGGCAGTGTCTGGGATTCATGTCTGCACCAGCCTCACCACCTTCCCAGGAAGGGCAGTGTCTGCATTCATGTCTGCACCAGCCCCACCACCTTCCCAGGAAGGAAACAGAGTCTGGGATTCATGTCTGCTGCTCCAAGCTGCTACCGGGGGCATCTCAGAAACGGAGGAGAAATTGACCTTTTGAGCAAAATTGAAAATGCTTAGTGACTGATCTCCCACAGCCTCTGGAGGAGAGAATGCTGAAGGTTCCCAACATCTGGTTGGAGTAGTTCCAACAAGTGCCTCCTTTTCCCACTTCCAGAGTATAGGAGAGCCCAGAACAACCTCTTAACCTGGGTGTACCTTCTGCACTCTCCATGGAAGATCAGGGTAGGACTTCATTGAAGAGAAAGTGAGTGGAGGCCCTGACCTTCTCCAACATACACAGGTATGATTTGCACTTCGCCAACCTCCATAAATCTCTTCCATAGCATCTCCGTCTTAGTGACTGACTTCTGAAGAACCTGTCCTGGAGCAAAATTGCAAGCTTAAACTTAACAAACCCACTGAAATAAGTCAAATGATTTTGACATTAACACAACTGTTTTTTTTGGGATAAAAACAGAAAATTGCTGAAGACACTCGGCAGGTCAGGCAGCATCTGTGGAAAGAGAAACCAAGTCAATATATCAGATCAGAGATCTGCTGAAGGATCACAGACTTTTCCCTCTCTCTCTATCTCCATCCCTCTATCTATTCTCTTGCTATCTCTTTATCTCTAACTCTCCATCACCCCGCATCTCCTAATCTCTCTCTATCTCTCCTCTCCCCACTTCCTCTTTTCTCTCTTTCTCTCCATCCCCTCTCTCCTCGTGCTCTCTCTCTCTGTCTCTCTCTCTCTCCCTCTCTCTTTCTCTGTCTCTCTTGCTCTCTCATTCTCCCTCTCTCTCCACAGGTGCTGCCTGGCATGCTGAGAGTCTTCTGTTAATATCTGCTTCACATTTCAGATTGAGGACCTTTCATTGGAAGATCACCCACTGTAGAAGTTTGCTGTGCAGATTTCTCCCACAAACACCATGGGACCATACTCCCCAGAGAGGTTGGGATGTTGTAGATAGTCCAGGAAAGGAAAATTCATCTTTTCCAATTATAAACCAAGATCTATTCTTTCCAAAGGGCCACAAAACCTGTCCGGGGATGTTGCCAAAGCGGACTTTTACCACTGTACCATTGAGAGCATACTCACCAACTGCATCTCAGTGTGGTATGGCAATTGTCCCGTATCGGACCGCAAAGCCCTCCAGTGTGTGGTGAAAACTGCCCAGCGGATTATCGGCACCCAATTGCCCACCATTGAGAACATCGACCATAAACGCTGCCTGGGCAGGGTGAAAAGCATTATCAGGGATGCATCTCACCCTAACCATGGACTTTTTACTCTCCTCCCATCCGGTAGGCGCTACAGGAGCCTCCGCTCCCGCACCAGCAGGCACAGGAAGAGCTTCTTCCTGGAGGCCGTGACCCTGCTGAACCTCTCATCACAGCGCGAAGCAGTATTGCATCCGTATTGTACTGTCTCAGTACTTTTATATCTGTGTGCTGTAGTACTTCTTTTATTCGCAGTTATTTTGTAAATAACACGATTCTTTGCATTTCTGGTCAGATGCTAAATGCATTTCATTGGCTTTGTATCTGTACTCGGCACAATGATAATAAAGTTGAATCTAATCGAATCTAATCGAATCCAATCTTCCCTGCTGACATCACATGACTGTGGTCATTATTGTAGACTGTGTAGACTTGCAGTGAGTTAAGTGAAGAACTCACCCTTGCAATGCATGGAGAGATAAGCTGGAAACACTGAGACTGTGTTCGAAGATTGCTTCGTGTCACTCCCACAGTACCACCCCTCCCACAGTGTGACCCTCCCTCAGTATCACCCCCCCACAGAGTGACCCTCCCTCAGTACCAACCATCCCACAGTGTGACCCTCCCTCAGTATCACCCCCCCCACAGAGTGAACCTCCCTCAGTACCAACCATCCCACAGTGTGACCCTCCCTCAGTATCACACCCCCACAGAGTGACCCTCCCTCAGTACCAACCATCCCACAGTGTGACCCTCCCTCAGTATCACCCCTCACATTGTGACCCTCCCTCAGTATCACCCCTCCCACAGTGTGACTCTCCCTCAGTACCGCCCCACCGACAATGTGACCCTCCCTCAGTACCACCCCTCACAGTGTGACCCTCCCTCAGTACCACCCCTCACAGTGTGACTCTCTCTCATTACCACCCCTCCTGCAGTGTGACCCTCCCTCAGTACCACCCCTCCCACAGTGTGACCTTCCCTCAGTATCACCCCTCACAGTGTGACCCTCCCTCAGTATCATACCCCCACAGTGTGACCCACCCTCAGTATCATACCCCAACAGAGTGACCCTCCCTCAGTACCAACCATCCCACAGTGTGACCCTCCCTCAGTATCACAGCCCCACAGAGTGACCCTCCCTCAGTACCACCCCTCACAGTGTGACTCTCTCTCATTACCACCCCTCCTGCAGTGTGACCCTCCCTCAGTACCACCCCTCCCACAGTGTGACCTTCCCTCAGTATCACCCCTCACAGTGTGACCCTCCCTCAGTATCATACCCCCACAGTGTGACCCACCCTCAGTATCATACCCCAACAGAGTGACCCTCCCTCAGTACCAACCATCCCACAGTGTGACCCTCCCTCAGTATCACCCCTCACATTGTGACCCTCCCTCAGTATCACCCCTCCCACAGTGTGACTCTCCCTCAGTACCGCCCCACCGACAATGTGACCCTCCCTCAGTACCACCCCTCAAAGTGTGACCCTCCCTCAGTACCACCCCTCCCGCAGTGTGACCCTCCCTCAGTACCACCCCTCCCACAGTGTGACCCTCCCTCAGTATCACCCCTCCGACAGTGTGACCCTCCCTCAGTATCACCCCTCCCACAGTGTGACTCTCCCTCAGTACCTCCGCTCCCTCAGTGTGACCCTCCCTCAGTACCACCCCACCGACAGTGTGACCCTCCCTCAGTACCACCCCTCACAGTGTGACCCTCCCTCAGTATCATACCCCCACAGTGTGACCCACCCTCAGTATCATACCCCAACAGAGTGACCCTCCCTCAGTACCAACCATCCCACAGTGTGACCCTCCCTCAGTATCACCCCTCACATTGTGACCCTCCCTCAGTATCACCCCTCCCACAGTGTGACTCTCCCTCAGTACCGCCCCACCGACAATGTGACCCTCCCTCAGTACCACCCCTCAAAGTGTGACCCTCCCTCAGTACCACCCCTCCCGCAGTGTGACCCTCCCTCAGTACCACCCCTCCCACAGTGTGACCCTCCCTCAGTATCACCCCTCCGACAGTGTGACCCTCCCTCAGTATCACCCCTCCCACAGTGTGACTCTCCCTCAGTACCTCCGCTCCCTCAGTGTGACCCTCCCTCAGTACCACCCCACCGACAGTGTGACCCTCCCTCAGTACCACCCCTCACAGTCTGACCCTCCCTCAGTACCACCCCTCCCACAATGTGACCCTCCCTCAGTACCACCCCTCACAGTGTGACTCTCCCTCAGTACCACCTCTCCCGCAGTGTGACCCTCCCTCAGTACCACTCCTCCCACAGTGTGACCCTCCCTCAGTATCACCCCTCCCACAGTGTGACCTTACCTCAGTATCACCCCTCACAGTGTGACCCTCCCTCAGTATCATACCCCCACAGTGTGACCCTCCCTCAGTATCATACCCCAACAGAGTGACCCTCCCTCAGTACCAACCATCCCACAGTGTGACCCTCCCTCAGTATCACACCCCCACAGAGTGACCCTCCCTCAGTACCAACCATCCCACAGTGTGACCCTCCCTCAGTATCACCCCTCACATTGTGACCCTCCCTCAGTATCACCCCTCCCACAGTGTGACTCTCCCTCAGTACCGCCCCACCGACAATATGACCCTCCCTCAGTACCACCCCTCACAGTGTGACTCTCCCTCAGTACCACCCCTCCCGCAGTGTGACCCTCCCTCAGTACCACCCCTCCCACAGTGTGACCCTCCCTCAGTATCACCCCTCCGACAGTGTGACCCTCCCTCAGTATCACCTCTCCCACAGTGTCTCTCCCTCAGTACCTCCCCACCCTCAGTGTGACCCTCCCTCAGTACCACCCCACCGACAGTGTGACCCTCCCTCAGTACCACCCCTCACAGTCTGACCCTCCCTCAGTACCAACCATCCCACAGTGTGACCCTCCCTCAGTATCACACCCCCACAGAGTGACCCTCCCTCAGTACCAACCATCCCACAGTGTGACCCTCCCTCAGTATCACCCCTCCCACAGTGTGACTCTCCCTCAGTACCGCCCCACCGACAATGTGACCCTCCCTCAGTACCACCCCTCACAGTGTGACCCTCCCTCAGTACCACCCCTCACAGTGTGACTCTCCCTCAGTACCACCCCTCCCGCAGTGTGACCCTCCCTCAGTACCACCCCTCCCACAGTGTGACCCTCCCTCAGTATCACCCCTCACAGTGTGACCCTCCCTCAGTACCACCCCTCCCACAGTGTGACCCTCCCTCAGTACAACCCCTCTCACAGTGTGACCCTCCCTCAGTGCCAACCCTCCCACAGTGTGACCCTCCCTCAGTATCACCCCTCCCACAGTGTGCCCCTCCCTCAGTACCACCCCTCCCACAGTGTGACCCTCCCTCAATACCAACCCCTCCCACAGTGTGACCCTCCCTCAGTACAACCCCTCCCACATTGTGACTCTCCCTCAGTACCACCCCTCCCACAGTGAGACCCTCCCTCAGTACAACCCCTCCCACAGTGTGACTCTCCCTCAGTACCACCCCTCTCACAGTGTGACTCTCCCTCAGTACCAACCCCTCCCACAGTCAGACCCTCCCTCAGTACCACCCCTCCCACAGTGTGTCCCTCCCTCGGTATCACCCTTCCCACAGTGTGACACTCCCTCGGTACAACCCCTCCCAGAGTGTGACCCTCCCTCGGAACGACCCCTCCCACAGTCTGACCCTCCCTCGGTACCACCCCTCCCAAAGTGTGACCCTCCCTCGGTACCAACCCTCCCACAGTGTGACTCTCCCTCGGTAATTTCCTCCCACAGTGTGACCCTCCGTCAGTACCACCCCTCCCGCAGTGTGACTCTCCCTCAGTACCACCTCTCCCACAGTGTGACCCTCACTCAGTACCACCCCTCACAGTGTGACTCTCCCTCAGTATCACCCCCCACAGAGCGACCCTCCCTCAGAACCACCCCTCACAGTGTGACCCTCCCTCAGTACCACCCCACCACAGTATGACACTCCCTCAGTACCACCCCTCACAGTGTGACTCTCCCTCAGTACCTCCCCTCCCTCAGTGTGACCCTCCCTCATTACCACCCCTCCCACAGTGTGACCCTCCCTCAGTATCACCCCACCACAGTATGACACTCCCCCAGTACCACCCCTCCCACAGTGTGACCCTCCCTCGGTACCACCGCTCCCACAGTCTGACCCTCCCTCGGTACCACCCTTCCCACAGTCTGACCCTACCTCGGTACCACCCCTCCCACAGTCTCACCCTCCCTCGGTACCAACCCTCCCACAGTGTGACCCTCCCTCAGTACCACCCCTCCCACATTGTGACTCTCCCTCAATACCACCCCTCCTACAGTGTGACCCTCCCTCGGTACCACCCCTCCCACAGTGTGACCCTTCCTTAGTACAACCCCTCTCACAGTGTGACCCTCCCTCGGTACCAACCCTCCCACTGTGTGACTCTCCCTCGGTACTTTCCTCCCACAGTGTGACCCTCCCTCAGTACCACCCCTCCCACAGTGTGACTCTCCCTCAGTACCACCTCTCCCACAGTGTGACCCTCACTCAGTACCACCCCTCACAGTGTGACTCTCCCTCAGTATCACCCCCCACAGAGCGACCCTCCCTCAGAAGCACCCCTCACAGTGTGACTCTCCCTCAGTATCACCCCCCCACAGAGTGACCCTCCCTCAGAACCACCCCTCACAGTGTGACCCTCTCTCAGTACCACCTCTCCCACAGTCTGACCTTCCCTCAATACCACCCCTCACAGTGTGTCTCTCCCTCAGTACCTCCCCTCCCTCAGTGTGACCCTCCCTCAGTACCACCCCTCCCACAGTGTGACCCTCCCTCAGTACAACCCCTCTCACAGTGTGACCCTCCCTCAATACCAACTCTCCCACAGAGTGACCCTCCCTCAGTATCACCCCACCACAGTATGACACTCCCCCAGTACCACCCCTCCCACAGTGTGACCCTCCCTCGGTACCACCCCTCCCACAGTCTGACCCTCCCTCGGTACCACCCTTCCCACAGTCTGACCCTCCCTCAGTACCACCCTTCCCACAGTCTGACTCTCCCTCGGTACCAACCCTCCCACAGTGTGACCCTCCCTCAGTACCACCCCTCCCACATTGTGACTCTCCCTCAGTACCAAACCTCCCACAGTATGACCCTCCCTCAGTACCACCCCTCCCACAGTCTGACTCTCCCTCAGAACCACCCCTCCCTCAGTGTGACCCTCCCTCAGTACCACCCCTCACAGTGTGACTCTCCCTCAGTATCAGCCCCCTCCACAGAGTGACCCTCCCTCAGAACCACCCCTCACAGTGTGACCCTCCCTCAGTACCACCCCTCCCACAGTGTGACCCTCCCTCAGTACCATCCCTCACAGTGTGACTCTCCCTCAGTACCTCCCCTCCCTCAGTGTGACACTCCCTCAGTACCACCCCTCACAGTGTGACTCTCCCTCAGTACCTCCCCTCCCTCAGTGTGACCCTCCCTCGGTACCACCCCTCCCACAGTCTGACCCTCCCTCGGTACCACCCTTCCCACAGTCTGACCCTCCCTCGGTACCACCCTTCCCACAGTCTGACTCTCCCTCGGTACCAACCCTCCCACAGTGTGACCCTCCCTCAGTACCACCCCTCCCACATTGTGACTCTCCCTCAGTACCAAACCTCCCACAGTGTGACCCTCCGTCAGTACCACCCCTCCCGCAGTGTGACTCTCCCTCAGTACCACCTCTCCCACAGTGTGACCCTCACTCAGTACCACCCCTCACAGTGTGACTCTCCCTCAGTATCACCCCCCACAGAGCGACCCTCCCTCAGAACCACCCCTCACAGTGTGACCCTCCCTCAGTACCACCCCTCCCACAGTCTGACCTTCCCTCAGTACCACCCCTCACAGTGTGACTCTCCCTCAGTACCTCCCCTCCCTCAGTGTGACCCTCCCTCAGTACCACCCCTCCCACAGTGTGACCCTCCCTCAGTATCACCCCACCACAGTATGACACTCCCTCAGTACCACCCCTCACAGTGTGACTCTCCCTCAGTACCTCCCCTCCCTCAGTGTGACCCTCCCTCAGTACCACCCCTCCCACAGTGTGACCCTCCCTCAGTATCACCCCACCATAGTATGACACTCCCCCAGTACCACCCCTCCCACAGTGTGACCCTCCCTCGGTACCACCGCTCCCACAGTCTGACCCTCCCTCGGTACCACCCTTCCCACAGTCTGACCCTACCTCGGTACCACCCCTCCCACAGTCTCACCCTCCCTCGGTACCAACCCTCCCACAGTGTGACCCTCCCTCAGTACCACCCCTCCCACATTGTGACTCTCCCTCAGTACCACCCCTCCTACAGTGTGACTCTCCCTCGGTATCACCCCCACCACAGAGTGACCCTCCCTCAGAACCACCCCTCACAGTGTGACCCTCTCTCAGTACCATCCCTCCCACAGTGTGACCCTCCCTCGGTACCACCCCTCCCACAGTGTGACCCTTCCTTAGTACAACCCCTCTCACAGTGTGACCCTCCCTCGGTACCAACCCTCCCACTGTGTGACTCTCCCTCGGTACTTTCCTCCCACAGTGTGACCCTCCCTCAGTACCACCCCTCCCACAGTGTGACTCTCCCTCAGTACCACCTCTCCCACAGTGTGACCCTCACTCAGTACCACCCCTCACAGTGTGACTCTCCCTCAGTATCACCCCCCACAGAGCGACCCTCCCTCAGAAGCACCCGTCACAGTGTGACTCTCCCTCAGTATCACCCCCCCACAGAGTGACCCTCCCTCAGAACCACCCCTCACAGTGTGACCCTCTCTCAGTACCACCTCTCCCACAGTCTGACCTTCCCTCAGTACCACCCCTCACAGTGTGTCTCTCCCTCAGTACCACCCCTCCCTCAGTGTGACCCTCCCTCAGTACCACCCCTCCCACAGTGTGACCCTCCCTCAGTACAACCCCTCTCACATTGTGACCCTCCCTCAGTACCAACTCTCCCACAGTGTGACCCTCCCTCAGTATCACCCCACCACAGTATGACACTCCCCCAGTACCACCCCTCCCACAGTGTGACCCTCCCTCGGTACCACCCCTCCCACAGTCTGACCCTCCCTCGGTACCACCCTTCCCACAGTCTGACCCTCCCTCGGTACCACCCTTCCCACAGTCTGACTCTCCCTCAGTACCACCCCTCCCACATTGTGACTCTCCCTCAGTACCAAACCTCCCACAGTATGACCCTCCCTCAGTACCACCCCTCCCACAGTCTGACTCTCCCTCAGAACCACCCCTCCCTCAGTGTGACCCTCCCTCAGTACCACCCCTCACAGTGTGACTCTCCCTCAGTATCAGCCCCCTCCACAGAGTAACCCTCCCTCAGAACCACCCCTCACAGTGTGACCCTCCCTCAGTACCACCCCTCCCAGGGTGTGACCCTCCCTCAGTACCATCCCTCCCACAGTGTGACCCTCCCTCAGTACCACTCCTCCCACATTGTTACTCTCCCTCAGTAACACCCCTCCCACAGTGTGACCCTCCCTCAGTACCACCCCTCCCACAGTGTGACCCTCCCTCAGTACAGCCCCTCCCACAGTGTGACCCTCCCTCAGTGCCAACCCTCCCACAGTGTGACCCTCCCTAAGTACCACCCCTCCCGCAGTGTGACCCTCCCTCGGTACCACCCTTCCCACATTCTGACTCTCCCTCGGTACCAACCCTCCCACAGTGTGACCCTCCCTCAGTACCACCCCTCCCACATTGTGACTCTCCCTCAGTAGCAAACCTCCCACAGTATGACCCTCCCTCAGTACCACCCCTCCCACAGTCTGACTCTCCCTCAGAACCACCCCTCCCTCAGTGTGACCCTCCCTCAGTACCACCCCTCACAGTGTGACTCTCCCTCAGTATCAGCCCCCTCCACAGAATGACCCTCCCTCAGAACCACCCCTCACAGTGTGACCCTCCCTCAGTACCACCCCTCCCACAGTGTGACCCTCCCTCAGTACCATCCCTCACAGTGTGACTCTCCCTCAGTACCTCCCCTCCCTCAGTGTGACCCTCCCTCAGTACCACCCCTCCCACAGTGTGACCCTCCCTCAGTATCACCCCACCACAGTATGACACTCCCTCAGTACCACCCCTCACAGTGTGACTCTCCCTCAGTACCTCCCCTCCCTCAGTGTGACCCTCCCTCGGTACCACCCCTCCCACAGTCTGACCCTCCCTCGGTACCACCCTTCCCACAGTCTGACCCTCCCTCGGTACCACCCTTCCCACAGTCTGACTCTCCCTCGGTACCAACCCTCCCACAGTGTGACCCTCCCTCAGTACCACCCCTCCCACATTGTGACTCTCCCTCAGTACCAAACCTCCCACAGTGTGACCCTCCGTCAGTACCACCCCTCCCGCAGTGTGACTCTCCCTCAGTACCACCTCTCCCACAGTGTGACCCTCACTCAGTACCACCCCTCACAGTGTGACTCTCCCTCAGTATCACCCCCCACAGAGCGACCCTCCCTCAGAACCACCCCTCACAGTGTGACCCTCCCTCAGTACCACCCCTCCCACAGTCTGACCTTCCCTCAGTACCACCCCTCACAGTGTGACTCTCCCTCAGTACCTCCCCTCCCTCATGTGTGACCCTCCCTCAGTACCACCCCTCCCACAGTGTGACCCTCCCTCAGTATCACCCCACCACAGTATGACACTCCCTCAGTACCACCCCTCACAGTGTGACTCTCCCTCAGTACCTCCCCTCCCTCAGTGTGACCCTCCCTCATTACCACCCCTCCCACAGTGTGACCCTCCCTCAGTATCACCCCACCACAGTATGACACTCCCCCAGTACCACCCCTCCCACATTGTGACTCTCCCTCAGTACCACCCCTCCCACAGTGTGACCCTCCCTCGGTACCACCGCTCCCACAGTCTGACCCTCCCTCGGTACCACCCTTCCCACAGTCTGACCCTACCTCGGTACCACCCCTCCCACAGTCTCACCCTCCCTCGGTACCAACCCTCCCACAGTCTGACCTTCCCTCAGTACCACCCCTCACAGTGTGTCTCTCCCTCAGTACCTCCCCTCCCTCAGTGTGACCCTCCCTCAGTACCACCCCTCCCACAGTGTGACCCTCCCTCAGTACAACCCCTCTCACATTGTGACCCTCCCTCAGTACCAACTCTCCCACAGTGTGACCCTCCCTCAGTATCACCCCACCACAGTATGACACTCCCCCAGTACCACCCCTCCCACAGTGTGACCCTCCCTCGGTACCACCCCTCCCACAGTCTGACCCTCCCTCGGTACCACCCTTCCCACAGTCTGACTCTCCCTCAGTACCACCCCTCCCACATTGTGACTCTCCCTCAGTACCAAACCTCCCACAGTATGACCCTCCCTCAGTACCACCCCTCCCACAGTCTGACTCTCCCTCAGAACCACCCCTCCCTCAGTGTGACCCTCCCTCAGTACCACCCCTCACAGTGTGACTCTCCCTCAGTATCAGCCCCCTCCACAGAGTAACCCTCCCTCTGAACCACCCCTCACAGTGTGACCCTCCCTCAGTACCACCCCTCCCACAGTGTGACCCTCCCTCAGTACCATCCCTCCCACAGTGTGACCCTCCCTCAGTACCACTCCTCCCACATTGTTACTCTCCCTCAGTAACACCCCTCCCACAGTGTGACCCTCCCTCAGTACCACCCCTCCCACAGTGTGACCCTCCCTCAGTACAGCCCCTCCCACAGTGTGACCCTCCCTCAGTGCCAACCCTCCCACAGTGTGACCCTCCCTAAGTACCACCCCTCCCGCAGTGTGACCCTCCCTCGGTACCACCCTTCCCACAGTCTGACTCTCCCTCGGTACCAACCCTCCCACAGTGTGACCCTCCCTCAGTACCACCCCTCCCACATTGTGACTCTCCCTCAGTACCAAACCTCCCACAGTCTGACCCTCCCTCGGTACCACCCTTCCCACAGTCTGACTCTCCCTCAGTACCACCCCTCCCACATTGTGACTCTCCCTCAGTACCAAACCTCCCACAGTATGACCCTCCCTCAGTACCACCCCTCCCACAGTCTGACTCTCCCTCAGAACCACCCCTCCCTCAGTGTGACCCTCCCTCAGTACCACCCCTCACAGTGTGACTCTCCCTCAGTATCAGCCCCCTCCACAGAGTAACCCTCCCTCAGAACCACCCCTCACAGTGTGACCCTCCCTCAGTACCACTCCTCCCACATTGTTACTCTCCCTCAGTAACACCCCTCCCACAGTGTGACCCTCCCTCAGTACCACCCCTCCCACAGTGTGACCCTCCCTCAGTACAGCCCCTCCCACAGTGTGACCCTCCCTCAGTGCCAACCCTCCCACAGTGTGACCCTCCCTAAGTACCACCCCTCCCGCAGTGTGACCCTCCCTCGGTACCACCCTTCCCACAGTCTGACTCTCCCTCGGTACCAACCCTCCCACAGTGTGACCCTCCCTCAGTACCACCCCTCCCACATTGTGACTCTCCCTCAGTACCAAACCTCCCACAGTATGACCCTCCCTCAGTACCACCCCTCCCACAGTCTGACTCTCCCTCAGAACCACCCCTCCCTCAGTGTGACCCTCCCTCAGTACCACCCCTCACAGTGTGACTCTCCCTCAGTATCAGCCCCCTCCACAGAGTGACCCTCCCTCAGAACCACCCCTCACAGTGTGACCCTCCCTCAGTACCACCCCTCCCACAGTGTGACCCTCCCTCAGTACCATCCCTCACAGTGTGACTCTCCCTCAGTACCTCCCCTCCCTCAGTGTGACCCTCCCTCAGTACCACCCCTCCCACAGTGTGACCCTCCCTCAATATCACCCCACCACAGTATGACACTCCCTCAGTACCACCCCTCACAGTGTGACTCTCCCTCAGTACCTCCCCTCCCTCAGTGTGACCCTCCCTCGGTACCACCCCTCCCACAGTCTGACCCTCCCTCGGTACCACCCTTCCCACAGTCTGACCCTCCCTCGGTACCACCCTTCCCACAGTCTGACTCTCCCTCGGTACCAACCCTCCCACAGTGTGACCCTCCCTCAGTACCACCCCTCCCACATTGTGACTCTCCCTCAGTTCCAAACCTCCCACAGTGTGACCCTCCGTCAGTACCACCCCTCCCGCAGTGTGACTCTCCCTCAGTACCACCTCTCCCACAGTGTGACCCTCACTCAGTACCACCCCTCACAGTGTGACTCTCCCTCAGTATCACCCCCCACAGAGCAACCCTCCCTCAGAACCACCCCTCACAGTGTGACCCTCCCTCAGTACCACCCCTCCCACAGTCTGACCTTCCCTCAGTACCACCCCTCACAGTGTGACTCTCCCTCAGTACCTCCCCTCCCTCAGTGTGACCCTCCCTCAGTACCACCCCTCCCACAGTGTGACCCTCCCTCAGTATCACCCCACCACAGTATGACACTCCCTCAGTACCACCCCTCACAGTGTGACTCTCCCTCAGTACCTCCCCTCCCTCAGTGTGACCCTCCCTCATTACCACCCCTCCCACAGTGTGACCCTCCCTCAGTATCACCCCACCACAGTATGACACTCCCCCAGTACCACCCCTCCCACAGTGTGACCCTCCCTCGGTACCACCGCTCCCACCGTCTGACCCTCCCTCGGTACCACCCTTCCCACAACTGACCCTACCTCGGTACCACCCCTCCCACAGTCTCACCCTCCCTCGGTACCCTCCCACAGTGTGACCCTCCCTCAGTACCACCCCTCCCACATTGTGACTCTCCCTCAGTACCACCCCTCCTACAGTGTGACTCTCCCTCGGTATCACCCCCCCCACAGAGTGACCCTCCCTCAGAACCACCCCTCACAGTGTGACCCTCTCTCAGTACCATCCCTCCCACAGTGTGACCCTCCCTCGGTACCACCCCTCCCACAGTGTGACCATTCCTTAGTACAACCCCTCTCACAGTGTGACCCTCCCTCGGTACCAACCCTCCCACTGTGTGACTCTCCCTCGGTACTTTCCTCCCACAGTGTGACCCTCCCTCAGTACCACCCCTCCCACAGTGTGACTCTCCCTCAGTACCACCTCTCCCACAGTGTGACCCTCACTCAGTACCACCCCTCACAGTGTGACTCTCCCTCAGTATCACCCCCCACAGAGCGACCCTCCCTCAGAACCACCCCTCACAGTGTGACTCTCCCTCAGTATCACCCCCCCACAGAGTGACCCTCCCTCAGAACCACCCCTCACAGTGTGACCCTCTCTCAGTACCACCTCTCCCACAGTCTGACCTTCCCTCAGTACCACCCCTCACAGTGTGTCTCTCCCTCAGTACCTCCCCTCCCTCAGTGTGACTCTCCCTCAGTACCACCCCTCCCACAGTGTGACCCTCCCTCAGTACAACCCC
Source organism: Mobula hypostoma (assembly GCF_963921235.1). Taxonomy (NCBI): domain Eukaryota; kingdom Metazoa; phylum Chordata; class Chondrichthyes; order Myliobatiformes; family Myliobatidae; genus Mobula; species Mobula hypostoma. The sequence goes on along the minus strand of NC_086126.1, from coordinate 351,325 downwards.
TCTCACATTGTGACCTTCCCTCAGTACCAACTCTCCCACAGTGTGACCCTCCCTCAGTATCACCCCACCACAGTATGACACTCCCCCAGTACCACCCCTCCCACAGTGTGACCCTCCCTCGGTACCACCCCTCCCACAGTCTGACCCTCCCTCGGTACCACCCTTCCCACAGTCTGACCCTCCCTCGGTACCACCCTTCCCACAGTCTGACTCTCCCTCAGTACCACCCCTCCCACATTGTGACTCTCCCTCAGTACCAAACCTCCCACAGTATGACCCTCCCTCAGTACCACCCCTCCCACAGTCTGACTCTCCCTCAGAACCACCCCTCCCTCAGTGTGACCCTCCCTCAGTACCACCCCTCACAGTGTGACTCTCCCTCAGTATCAGCCCCCTCCACAGAGTAACCCTCCCTCAGAACCACCCCTCACAGTGTGACCCTCCCTCAGTACCACCCCTCCCACAGTGTGACCCTCCCTCAGTACCATCCCTCCCACAGTGTGACCCTCCCTCAGTACCACTCCTCCCACATTGTTACTCTCCCTCAGTAACACCCCTCCCACAGTGTGACCCTCCCTCAGTACCACCCCTCCCACAGTGTGACCCTCCCTCAGTACAGCCCCTCCCACAGTGTGACCCTCCCTCAGTGCCAACCCTCCCACAGTGTGACCCTCCCTAATGTACCACCCCTCCCGCAGTGTGACCCTCCCTCGGTAGCACCCCTCCCACAGTGTGACCCTCCCTCGGTACCACCCCCCCCCCCACAGTGTGAACCTCCCTCAGTACCAACCCTCTCACAGTGTGTCTCTCCCTCAGTACCAACCCCTCCTACAGTGTGAACCTCCCTCAGTACCTCTCCTCCCACATGTGACCCTCCCTCAGTACCACCGCTCGCTCAGTGTGACTCTCCCTCAGTATCACCCCGCCACAGAGTGACCCTCCCTCAGAACCACCCCTTACAGTGTGACTCTCCCTCAGTATCACCCCCCCCACAGAGTGACCCTCCCTCAGAACCACACCTCACAGTGTGACCCTCCCTCAGTACCACCCCTCCCACAGTGTGTTCCTCCCTCAGTACCACCCCTCCCACAGCGTGACCCTCCCTCAGTACCACCCCTCCCACAGTGTGACTCTCCCTCAGTACCACCCCTCCCTCAGTGTGACCCTCCCTCAGTATCACCCCTCACAGTGTGACTCTCCTTCAGTATCACTCCCCCACAGAGTGACACTCCCTTAGAACAGCCCTCACAGTGTAACTCTCCCTCAGTATCACCCCCCCCACAGAGTGACCCTCCCTCAGTACCACCCCTCCCACAGGGTGACCCTCCCTCAGTACCACCCCTCCCACATTGTGACTCTCCCTCAGTACCACCCCTCCCACAGTGTGACCCTCCCTCAGTACCAACCCTCCCACAGTGTGATCCTCCCTCAGTATCACCCCCCCACAGTGTGACACTCCCTCAGTACCACCCCTCCCACAGTGTGACTCTCCCTCAGTACCACCCCTCCCTCAGTGTGACCCTCCCTCAGTATCACCCCTCACAGTGTGACTCTCCTTCAGTATCACTCCCCCACAGAGTGACACTCCCTTAGAACCAGCCCTCACAGTGTAACTCTCCCTCCGTATCACCCCCCCCACAGAGTGACCCTCCCTCAGTACCACCCCTCCCACAGGGTGACCCTCCCTCAGTACCACCCCTCCCACATTGTGACTCTCCCTCAGTACCACCCCTCCCACAGTGTGACCCTCCCTCAGTACCAACCCTCCCACAGTGTGATCCTCCCTCAGTATCACCCCCCCCACAGTGTGACACTCCCTCAGTACCACCCCTCCCACAGTGTGACCGTCCCTCGGTACCACCCCTCCCACAGTCTGACTCTCCTTCAGTACCACCCCCCTCCCACAGTGTGACCCTCCCTCGGTACCAGCCCTCCCACAGTGTGACTCTCCCTCAGTACCATCCCTCCCACAGTGTGACCCTCCCTCAGTACCACTCCTCCCACATTGTGACTCTCCCTCAGTAACACCCCTCCCACAGTGTGACCCTCCCTCAGTACCACCCCTCCCACAGTGTGACCCTCCCTCAGTATCACCCCTCACGGTGTGACTCTCCCTCAGTATCACTCCCCCACAGAGTGACACTCCCTTAGAACCAGCCCTCACAGTGTAACTCTCCCTCAGTATCACCCCCCCACAGAGTGACCCTCCCTCAGTACCACCCCTCCCACAGGGTGACCCTCCCTCAGTACCACCCCTCCCACATTGTGACTCTCCCTCAGTACCACCCCTCCCACAGTGTGACCCTCCCTCAGTACCAACCCACCCACAGTGTGACCCTCCCTCAGTATCACCCCCCCCCACAGTGTGACACTCCCTCAGTACCACCCCTCCCACAGTGTGACCGTCCCTCGGTACCACCCCTCCCACAGTCTGACTCTCCCTCAGTACCACCCCCCTCCCACAGTGTGACCCTCCCTCGGTACCAGCCCTCCCACAGTGTGACTCTCCCTCAGTACCATCCCTCCCACAGTGTGACCCTCCCTCAGTACCACTCCTCCCACATTGTGACTCTCCCTCAGTAACACCCCTCCCACAGTGTGACCCTCCCTCAGTACCACCCCTCCCACAGTGTGACCCTCCCTCAGTACAACCCCTCCCACAGTGTGACCCTCCCTCAGTACCACCCCTCCTACAGTGTGACTCTCCCTCAGTTCCTCCCCTCCCTCAGTGTGTCCCTCCCTCGGTACCACCCCTCCCACAGTCTGACCCTCCCTCGGTACCACCCTTCCCACAGTGTGACACTCCCTCGGTACAACCCCTCCCACAGTGTGACCCTCCCTCGGTACCAACCCTCCCACAGTGTGACTCTCCCTCAGAACCACCCCTCCCACAGTGTGACCCACCCTCAGTACCACTCCTCCCGCAGTGTGACCCTCCCTCAGTACCACCCCTCCCACCATGTGACCCTCCCTCAGTAACACCCCTCCCACAGTGTGATCCTCCCTCAGTACCAACCCCTCCCACAGTGTGACCCTCCCTCAGTACCACCCCTCCCACAGTCTGACCCTCCCTCAGTACCACCCCCCCACAGTGTGACCCTCCCTCAGTACCACCCCTCCCACATTCTAACCCTCCCTCAGTACCACCCCTCCCACAGTGTGACCCTCCCTCGGTGCCACCCCTCCCACAGTGTGACCCTCCCTCGGTACCAACCCTCCCACAGTGTGACTCTCCCTCGGTACCACCCCTCCCACAGTGTGACCCTCCCTCTGTACCACCCCTCCCGCAGTGTGACCCTCCCTCAGTATCACCCCTCCCACAGTGTGACCCTCCCTCAGTACCACCCCTCCCACAGTGTGCCCCTCCCTCAGTACCACCCCTCCCACAGTGTGCCCCTCCCTAAGTACCACCCCTCCCACAGTCTGACCCTCCCTCAGTACCACCCTCCCACAGTGTGACCCTCCCTCAGTACCACCCCTCCCACAGTGTGACCCTCCCTCAGTAGCACCCCTCCCGCAGTGTGACCCTCCCTCAGTACCACCCCCCCACATTTCAGACACCCTTGTTATCTGAATGTTTGGTGCTGCCTAAACAATAGACTGAACTCTATCCTCCTGGACAATGCTGAGCTCCTCAAGAGGTGCTGTTCTGTGTGGTTTTCACTGAGGGACGGATGCCCCAGTGAGGGGTAAACATTGATCAGGAGCCGCTCTGTGTAGTATTCACTGAGGGACGGATGCCCCAGTGAGGGGTAAACATTGATCAGGAGCTGCTCTGTGTGGTATTTACTGAGGGACAGATGCCCCAGTGAGGGGTAAACAGTAATCGGGAGCCGCTCTGTGTGGTATTTACTGAGGACAGATGCCCCAGTGTGGGGTAAACATTGATCAGGAGCCGCTCTGTGTGGTATTCACTGAGGGACAGATGCCCCAGTGAGGGGTAAACATTGATCAGGAGCCGCTCTGTGTGATATTTACTGAGGGACAGATGCCCCAGAGAGGGGTAAACATTGATCAGGAGCTGCTCTGTGTGATATTTACTGAGGGACAGATGCCCCAGTGAGGGGTAAACATTGATCAGGAGCCGCTCTGTGTGGTATTTGCTGAGGGACAGATGACCCAGTGAGGGGTAAACATTGATCAGGAGCCGCTCTGTGTGGTATTCACTGAGGGACAGATGCCCCAGTGAGGGGTAAACAGTGATCAGGAGCCGCTCTGTGTGGTATTTACTGAGGACAGATGCCTCAGTGAGGGGTAAACATTGATCAGGAGCCGCTCTGTGTGGTATTTACTGAGGGGCAGATGCCCCAGTGAGGGGTAAACATTGATCAGGAGCCGCTCTGTGTGGTATTTACTGAGGACAGATGCCCCAGTGAGGGGTAAACATTGATCGGGAGCTGTTCTGTGTGGTATTTACTGAGGGACAGATGTCCCAGTGAGGGGTAAACATTGATCAGGAGCCGCTCTGTGTGGTATTTACTGAGGGACAGATGCCCCAGTGAGGGGTAAACATTGATCGGGAGCTGCTCTGTGTGGTATTTAATGAGGGACAGATGCCCCAGTGAGGGGTAAACATTGATCAGGAGCCGCTCTGTGTGGTATTTAATGAGGGACAGATGCCCCAGTGAGGGGTAAACATTGATCGGGAGCCGCTCTGTGTGGTATTTACTGAGGACAGATGCCCCAGTTAGGGGTAAACATTGATCGGGAGCTGTTCTGTGTGGTATTTACTGAGGGACAGATGCTCCAGTGAGGGGTAAACAGTGATCAGGAGCCGCTCTGTGTGGTATTTGCTGAGGGACAGATGCCCCAGTGAGGGGTAAACATTAATCGGGAGCTGTTCTGTGTGGTATTTACTGAGGGACAGATGCCCCAGTGAGGGGTAAACAGTGATCAGGAGCCGCTCTGTGTGGTATTTAATGAGGGACAGATGCCCCAGTGAGGGGTAAACATTGATCGGGAGCCGCTCTGTGTGGTATTTACTGAGGACAGATGCCCCAGTTAGGGGTAAACATTGATCGGGAGCTGTTCTGTGTGGTATTTACTGAGGGACAGATGCTCCAGTGAGGGGTAAACAGTGATCAGGAGCCGCTCTGTGTGGTATTTGCTGAGGGACAGATGCCCCAGTGAGGGGTAAACATTAATCGGGAGCTGTTCTGTGTGGTATTTACTGAGGGACAGATGCCCCAGTGAGGGGTAAACAGTGATCAGGTGCCGCTCTGTGTGGTATTTACTGAGGGACAGATGCCACAGTGAGGGGTAAACATTGATCAGGAGCCGCTCTGTGTGGTATTTACTGAGGGACAGATGCCCCACTGAGGGGTAAACATTGATCAGGAGCCGCTCTGTGTGGTATTTACTGAGGGACAGATGCCCCAGTGAGGGGTAAACATTGATCAGGAGCCGCTCTGTGTGGTATTTACTGAGGGACAGATGCCCCAGTGAGGGGTAAACATTGATCAGGAGCCGCTCTGTGTTGTATTCACTGAGGGACGGATACCCCAGAGAGGGGTAAACATTGATCAGGAGCCGCTCTGTGTGGTATTTACTGAGGGACAGATGCGCCAGTGAGGGGTAAACATTGATCAGGAGCCGCTCTGTGTGGTATTTACTGAGGGACAGATGCCCCAGTGAAGGGTAAACATTGATCAGGAGCCGCTCTGTGTGGTATTCACTGAGGGACGGATGCCCCAGAGAGGGGTAAACATTGCTCAGGAGCCGCTCTGTGTGGTATTTACTGAGGACAGATGCCCCAGTGAGGGGTAAACATTGATCAGGAGCCGCTCTGTGTGGTATTTACTGAGGGACAGATGCCCCAGTGAGGGGTAAACATTGATCAGGAGCCGCTCTGTGTGGTATTTACTGAGGACAGATGCCCCAGTGAGGGGTAAACATTGATCAGGAGCCGCTCTGTGTGGTATTTACTGAGGACAGATGCCCCAGTGAGGGGTAAACATTGATTGGGAGCTGTTCTGTGTGGTATTTACTGAGGGACAGATGCCCCAGTGAGGGGTAAACATTGATCAGGAGCCTCTCTGTGTGGTATTTACTGAGGGACAGATGCCCCAGTGAGGGGTAAACATTGATCGGGAGCCGCTCTGTGTGGTATTTACTGAGGGACAGATGCCCCAGTGAGGGGTAAACATTGATCAGGAGCCGCTCTGTGTGGTATTTACTGAGGGACAGATGCCCCAGTGAGGGGTAAACATTGATCAGGAGCCGCTCTGTGTGGTATTTACTGAGGGACGGATGCCCCAGTGAGGGGTAAACATTGATCAGGAGCCGCTCTGTGTGGTATTTACTGAGGGACAGATGCCCCAGTGAGGGGTAAACATTGATCAGGAGCCGCTCCGTGAGGAATTTACTGAGGGACTGATGCCCCAGTGAGGGGTAAACAGTGATCGGGAGCCGCTCTGTGAGGAATTTACTGAGGGACTGATGCCCCAGTGAGGGGTAAACAGTGATCAGGAGCTGTTCTGTGTGGTATTTACTGAGGGACAGATGCCCCAGTGAGGGGTAAACATTGATCAGGAGCCGCTCTGTGTGGTAATTACTGAGGGACGGATGCTCCAGTGAGGGGTAAACATTGATCAGGAGCCGCTCCTTGAGGAATTTACTGAGGGACTGATGCCCCAGTGAGGGGTAAACAGTGATCGGGAGCCGCTCCGTGAGGAATTTACTGAGGGACTGATGCCCCAGTGAGGGGTAAACAGTGATCGGGAGCCGCTCTGTGTGGTATTTACTGAGGGACAGATGCCCCAGTGAGGGGTAAACATTGATCAGGAGCCACTCTGTGTGGTATTTTCTGAGGGACTGATGCCCCAGTGAGGGGTAAACATTGATCAGGAGCCGCTCTGTGTGGTATTTACTGAGGGACAGATGCCCCAGTGATGGGTAACATTGATCAGGAGCCGCTCTGTGTGGTATTTACTGAGGACAGATGCCCCAGTGAGGGGTATACATTGATCGGGAGCCGCTCTGTGTGATATTTACTGAGGGACAGATGCCCAAGTGAGGAGTAAACATTGATCGGGAGCCGCTCTGTGTGGTATTCACTGAGGACAGATGCCCCAGTGAGGGGTAAACATTGATCAGGAGCCGCTCTGTGTGATATTTACTGAGGACAGATGCCCCAGTGAGGGGTAAACATTGATCAGGAGCCGCTCTGTGTGGTATTTACTGAGGACAGATGCCCCAGTGAGGGGTAAACATTGATCAGGAGCCGCTCTGTGTGGTATTTACTGAGGGACAGATGCCCCAGTGAGGGGTAAGCATTGATCAGGAGCCGCTCTGTGTGGTATTTGCTGAAGGACGGATGCCCCAGTGAGGGGTAAACATTGATCAGGAACTGTTCTGAATGGTATTTGCTGAGGGAGAGATGCCCCAGTGAGGGGTAAACATTGATCAGTAACTGTTCTGAATGCTATTTGCTGAGGGACAGATGCCCTAGTGAGGGATAAATATTTTCACTGGTTTAAGGAGGTTTGAAAATCTGCTCAGGGACACCGTTACTGAAAATAAAAGGCGATAAGTGGAAATTACCCAGTTTTGTGCTGTTAGATCGAGATGGCATCCGTCCTCCATTCAGCCAATGAGCTCACAGCCTCTCAGGTGATGTTGATATCATGGAACACTAGAGGGCAGTGCAGGATATTTGGCTCACAGAGTTGGTCTGATCTTCAACCTCCTCCAAGATCAATCGAACCCTTACCTCCTGCACAAACCTCCATTTTTCTATCATCCACGTGGCTATCGAAGAGTTTCTTAAATTTCCCTAATATATCCCTCTCTACCACCACTCCTGGCAAGGCATTCCTAAACTGCCACTGATGTTTTAGAGACTGGAGGAAAACAATGCCTCCTCATGTTAGCCATTTCCGCCCTGGGAAAAAGTCTCTGATTACCTGCTCGATCAGTACCCCTTATCATCTTGTACAACTCTCATCCTTCTATGCTCCAAAGAGAAAACCCCCAGCTCGCTCAGCCTCTCCTCACAAGACATGCTCTCTGATACAGTCAGCATCCCAGTAAATCTCCTCCACACCCTCCCTAAAGCTTCCACATGAAGGGAATTGAGGGATTGAAGGTAGATGGCATCAAACTGGAAACTGCAAAGGAGATTTACCAGAATGTTACTGGGATTCAAGGGCCTGAGGCATGGAGAGAGACTGTGAAGTGTGGGACTTTATTCATTGGAGTGAGGGGTGACCTTACGGAGTTTTATAGAACCATGAGGGACACAGATAGGGTGTTAGGGGACTGAGGGGTGACCTTATAGAGTTTTATAGAACCATGAGGGACATAGATAGGGTGTAGGGACTGAGGAATGACCTTATAGAGGTGTATAGAACCATGAGGGACACAGATAGGGTGTAGGGGACTGAAGAGTGACCTTATAGAGGTGTGTAGAACCATGAGGGACACAAATAGGGTGTAGGGGACTGAGGAGTGACCTTATAGAGGTGTATAGAACCATGAGGGACACAGATAGGGTGAATGAACACAGACATTTCCCCAAGACTGGGGAGTCACAAACTACAGGGCACAGGTTAAATGTGAGAGGGGAGAGATTGAAAAGGACCCTGAGGGGCAACTTCTTCACCCCGAGGGTGGTCCGTGTACAGAACGAGCTGCCAGAGGAAGTGGTTGAGGCAAGTACATTAACAATATTTAAAAAGACTCTTTGACAGTTATCTGAATAGGAAAGGTTTAGAGGGATATGGACAGGTAGATGGATAGGAAAGGTTCAGAGGGAAATGGACAGATATATGGATAGGAAAAGTTTCAAGTGATATGGACAGGTATCTGAATTGGAAAGATTTAGAGGGATTTGGGTCAAATGAGGGCAAATGGTGATCTTGATTCATATCAATCTTTGGGCCTGTGGGCCTTGTTCTCTGTGACTCTGTGTTCAGCCATGGTTACCCTGACCCTAACACTGCCCGTTATCTGTCTTCCCCTGCAGGAACAAGGGAAGATCCAGGTGATATTTAACGTGGGGACAGATGACATTGTCATCAAAGAGAAGAACGTGGTCGTGAACGATGGCAAGTATCACGTGGTACGATTCACGAGGAGTGGGGGCAACGCCACCCTGCAGGTCGACAACTGGCCCGTCAATGAACGCTACCCTGTAGGTAAGTGAGGTCAACCCACCCAGCCACTCACTACACCCCTCCTCAGCTTCCCACCACACGGTGAGGGCTTCACATCTGGGGTGTAGTGGACAGTGGAAAACTCTTCCCAAAGCTCACAGTGGAGTATCAACAGTGGATGGAGTGAATGGGCCTCGGCTGGGCCCGGCCCTAAACACAGCCAGTAATCAGTTCTTTGTGCTGTTGGTGGCAGCTCCCATGGGATCTGAGTCTAGGCGAGGGTGAGGGGTGCTCAGGGCACGTTCAGAGGATTGAATTCTGCCTCTTCCTTTCCTAACATGCACCAGAGCCACGTCAGCCTTTCCGCTGTCCAGAACAGGGGTTGGGCTGGACAGCAGGAAGGGGTCAGACAACAGCTTAGCACAGATCCACACCCAGATCCTGAGTGTCACTAAGATATTTACCAGCGCAGAGATTGGAGAGGTTAATGGGAAGTCCATCATAGGAGGCTAGGCAGAAGGAATTTGTTCTGAGGACGGACAAGAGTATTGTGAGGTTTACATTTTAGTTCAGTCCAGGCAGGTGCACTGACCTCTGACTGAGGCAGCTATAACACGGAAAACTGGTAAACAGGAAGCCGTTGTACAAAGGTCGCAGAATGGCCTTGGTTGCTATAAAGCTGGTTGCACAGCAGTACCTAATCACTGTAGCACTGGCCATCAAAACTCCACTCTAAAATGGTTATTTACAACTGATGGACAGTTTCACTGTCACGGGAGTGTTTCACTGTCACTGTGTCTCTCAGAGAGGGGGTGTTTCACGGTCACTGTGACCTCAGTGAGGGAGTGTTTCACGGTCACTGGTTCTCTCAGAGAGGGAGTGTTTCACGGTCACTGTGACCTCAGTGAGGGAGCATTTCACTGTCACTGTGTCCTCAGCGAGGGAGTGTTTCACTGTCACTGTGTCTCTCAGAGAGGGAGTGTTTCACTGTCACTGTGTCCCTCAGTGAGGGAGTGTTTCACTGTCACTGTGGCTCTCATTGAGGGAGTGTTTCACTGTCACTGTGTCTCTCAGTGAGGGAGTGTTTCACTGTCACTGTGTCTCTCAGTGAGGGGGTGTTTCACGGTCACTGGTTCTCTCAGAGAGGGAGTGTTTCACTGTCACTGTGTCTCTCAGTGAGGGAGTGTTTCACGGTCACTGTGACCTCAGTGAGGGAGCATTTCACTGTCTGTGGCCTCAGTGAGGAAGTGTTTCACTGTCACAGTGACCTCAGTGAGGGAGTGTTTCACTGTCACTGTGCCCTCAGTGAGGAAGTGTTTCACTGTCACAGTGACCTCAGTGAGGGAGTGTTTCACTGTCACTGTGTCTCTCAGTGAGGGAGTGTTTCACTGTCACTGTGTCTCTCAGTGAGGGGGTGTTTCACGGTCACTGGTTCTCTCAGAGAGGGAGTGTTTCACTGTCACTGTGTCTCTCAGAGGGGGAGTGTTTCACGGTCACTGTGACCTCAGTGAGGGAGTGTTTCACTGTCACTGTGCCCTCAGTGAGGAAGTGTTTCACTGTCACAGTGACCTCAGTGAGGGAGTGTTTCACTGTCACTGTGGCCTCAGTGAGGGAGTGTTTCACTGTCACTGGATCCCTCATTGAGCGAGTGTTTCACTGTCACTGTGGCTCTCATTGAGGGAGTGTTTCACTGTCACTGTGTCCCTCAGTGAGGGAGTGTTCACTGTCACTGTGTCCCTGTGAGGGAGTGTTTCACTGTCACTGTGTCTCTCAGAGAGGGGGTGTTTCACGGTCACTGGTTCTCTCAGAGAGGGAGTGTTTCACGGTCACTGTGACCTCAGTGAGGGAGTTTTTCACTGTCACTGTGACCTCAGTGAGGGAGTGTTTCACTGTCACTGGGTCCCTCAGAGAGGGAGTGTTTCACTCTCACTGTGTCCCTCAGTGAGGGAGTGTTTCACTGTCACTGGGTCCCTCAGAGAGGGAGTGTTTCACTGACACTGGATCTCCGTGAGGCAGTGTTTCACTGTCACTGGATCTCTGCGAGGCAGTGTTTCACTGTCACTGTGTCCCTGCGAGGGAGTGTTTCACTGTCACTGTGACCTCAGTGAGGGAGTATTTCACTGTCACTGGTTCTCTCAGTGAGGGAGTGCTTCACTGTCACTGTGTCCCTGTGAGGGAGTGTTTCACTGTCACTGTGTCCCTGCGAGGGAGTGTTTTACTGTCACTGGGTCCCTCAGAGAGGCAGTGTTTCACTGTCATTGTGTCCCTGTGAGGGAGTGTTTCACTGTCACTGTGTCCCTCAGTGAGGGAGTGTTTCACTGTCACTGGGTCCCTCAGTGAGGGAGTGTTTCACTGTCACTGGGTCCCTCAGAGAGGGAGTGTTTCACTGACACTGGATCTCTGTGAGGCAGTGTTTCACTGTCACTGTGTCCCTCAGTGAGGCAGTGTTTCACTGTCACTGGGTCCCTGCGAGGGAGTGTTTCACTGTCACTGGGTCCCTGCAAGGGAGTGTTTCACTGTCACTGTGACCTCAGTGAGGGAGTATTTCACTGTCACTGGTTCTCTCAGTGAGGGAGTGCTTCACTGACACTGGATCTCAGTGAGGGAGTGTTTCACTGTCATTGTGTCCCTGTGAGGGAGTGTTTCACTGTCACTGGGTCCCTCAGTGAGGGAGTGTTTCACTGTCACTGGGTCCCTCAGAGAGGGAGTGTTTCACTGACACTGGATCTCTGTGAGGCAGTGTTTCACTGTCACTGTGTCCCTCAGTGAGGCAGTGTTTCACTGTCACTGGGTCCCTGCGAGGGAGTGTTTCACTGTCACTGGGTCCCTGCAAGGGAGTGTTTCACTGTCACTGTGACCTCAGTGAGGGAGTATTTCACTGTCACTGGTTCTCTCAGTGAGGGAGTGCTTCACTGACACTGGATCTCAGTGAGGGAGTGTTTCACTGTCACTGTGTCCCTGTGAGGGAGTGTTTCACTGTCACTGGGTCCCTCAGTGAGGGAGTGTTTCACTGTCACTGGGTCCCTCAGAGAGGGAGTGTTTCACTGACACTGGATCTCTGTGAGGCAGTGTTTCACTGTCACTGTGTCCCTGCGAGGGAGTGTTTCACTGTCACTGGGTCCCTGTGAGGGAGTATTTCACTGTCACTGGTTCTCTCAGTGAGGGAGTGCTTCACTGACACTGGATCTCAGTGAGGGAGTGTTTCACTGTCATTGTGTCCCTGTGAGGGAGTGTTTCACTGTCACTGGGTCCCTCAGTGAGGGAGTGTTTCACTGTCACTGGGTCCCTCAGAGAGGGAGTGTTTCACTGACACTGGATCTCTGTGAGGCAGTGTTTCACTGTCACTGTGTCCCTCAGTGAGGCAGTGTTTCACTGTCACTGGGTCCCTGCGAGGGAGTGTTTCACTGTCACTGGGTCCCTGCAAGGGAGTGTTTCACTGTCACTGTGACCTCAGTGAGGGAGTATTTCACTGTCACTGGTTCTCTCAGTGAGGGAGTGCTTCACTGACACTGGATCTCAGTGAGGGAGTGTTTCACTGTCACTGTGTCCCTGTGAGGGAGTGTTTCACTGTCACTGGGTCCCTCAGTGAGGGAGTGTTTCACTGTCACTGGGTCCCTCAGAGAGGGAGTGTTTCACTGACACTGGATCTCTGTGAGGCAGTGTTTCACTGTCACTGTGTCCCTGCGAGGGAGTGTTTCACTGTCACTGGGTCCCTGTGAGGGAGTATTTCACTGTCACTGGTTCTCTCAGTGAGGGAGTGCTTCACTGACACTGGATCTCAGTGAGGGAGTGTTTCACTGTCATTGTGTCCCTGTGAGGGAGTGTTTCACTGTCACTGGGTCCCTCAGTGAGGGAGTGTTTCACTGTCACTGGGTCCCTCAGAGAGGGAGTGTTTCACTGACACTGGATCTCTGTGAGGCAGTGTTTCACTGTCACTGTGTCCCTGCGAGGGAGTGTTTCACTGTCACTGGGTCCCTGTGAGGGAGTATTTCACTGTCACTGGTTCTCTCAGTGAGGGAGTGCTTCACTGACACTGGATCTCAGTGAGGGAGTGTTTCACTGTCACTGTGTCCCTGCGAGGGAGTGTTTCACTGTCACTGGGTCCCTGCGAGGGAGTGTTTCACTGTCACTGGGTCCCTCGTTGAGGATGTCTGTCAGTGTTCTGCCCTTCTCTGTGAACTTCTGCCAGATGTTACTCTGCCAGTGTGAAAGCTTGTTTCCTCTCAGCATCTATTCTTCTCCCTCAGCAGTTTCATCTAAATCTCTTCAGGGCTGGTATTGATCCAGGCTGCCATGACAACCCTGGCTGAATTACTGTGGATTCATTGTATTCCAACTACGTGTTGATGTCCCATGTCTTTCGGGCTCAGATACACGTCTCACATTATTATCTCACAGGACACTGAGACATTACATCTCCCTCACAGTCTGTGATGTATGCAGGAAGGAGTGCTGAAACAGTAGAAAAACCTATCATGCGCATCGGTCCATCAGCTTGGAGCTGACACTCAATTTACATTTTTTATCATCCTCACGTTCAAATGCAATCCGGATTCCGGATGCATTTCACAATGGCCCTGTCACCCACTTCGATAAACAAATCTTTGGTCACAATGAGCGTGTACACACTCCAAAGAGGCAGTCAGATCAAACATGGCACTCTGTATCTGTGAGTCAGTGTGTCTTCTTACTGCCCCAACCTACAACCCCGAGGCACTGAAGTACCACTGAGCTTGGATTACTGCTGTTTGTATGTAATATAGATTGTATTCGTGCATCGTCGACATCGATGAGGACCTTGACACCATTTGATGGTGTCGAGACTAGCGCGTGATTTGGATTTAAGTGAGGGGGAGTTGTGCAGCGTCAGCCTCACTCTCTCTTCCCAATTCCCATCTGGATCCAGTGGCAAGACAGAGTCGAGACGGCTGGAGATGGGACTAGGCGCAGTGGATGACCAGGACCGCATCTGTGTCTTGTCCTGCTCTACACGTTCCACGACGCTTGCAGAGACCGCCTTCTTGACCGTTGGACCTTCCATTGGTCTCGTCCGCTCAATCTGCCGGAGCCTGTCTTCACATGCTGGGATAGACAACTCCCTATCTCACCGAGGGTTTGAGACCCGTCGGCTCCCCTCACCTGGTTTAGCTGGCTTGTCGAAGCCGTTGCCTGGGGTGTGGCCGCTGTCGCATGCAAACAGCTACGGGGAGCCACAGGTGAGAGCTGAGTGCCAGGTGGAGACCAAAGGTGGACAAACTGCCTTGAAAAGGACGTGACATGTTCCCCCCACCAGAGGTGCTACCCCTCCCTGACACCCCATACACCCTTGTAGATTACACACAGGATCGATTACTGCTGTGGGTATGTAATGTAAGTTACACATGGATCAATCACTGCTGTGGGTATGTAATGTAGATTGCACATGGGATTGATTACAGCTGTGATATGTAATGTAGATCGCACACAGGATCAAATATTGCTGTGCATATGGAATATGGATTGTAGTTTGGACCAATTACTGTGGTGGAAATATAATGTAGATTTTAGCAAGGATTGATTACTGCTGGAATATGTAATGTAGATTGCACACAAGATCGATTACTGCTGTAAATATGTAATGGAGATTGTAGGCTGCATCGATTACTGCTGTGATTATGTAATGCAGACACACTGGATTCATTACAGCTGTCGGTATAGACAGGTCATATTCTGCATGGAGGCCGGTGACCAGTGGTGTGTCTCAGGGATCTGTTCTGGGACCCTTACTCTTTGTGATTTTTATAAATGACCTGAATGAGGAAGTGGAGGGATGGGTTAGTAAATTTGCTGATGACACAAAATTTGAGGGTGTTGTGGATAGTGTGGAGGACTGTCAGAGGTTACAGCAGGACATTGATAGGATGCAAAACTGGGCTGAGAAGTGGCAGATGGAGATCAACCCAGATAAGTGTGAGGTGGTTCATTTTGGTAGGTCAAATATGAAGGCAGAATATAGTATTAATGGTAAGATTCTTGGCAGTGTGGAGGATTAGAGGGATCTTGGGGTCCAAGTCCATAGGACACTCAAAGCTGCTGTGCAGGTTGACTCTGTGGTTAAGAAGGCATACGGTGCATTGGCCTTCATCAATCATGTGATTGAGGTTAAGAGTCGAGAGGTAATGTTACAGCTTTATAGGACCCTGGTCAGACCCCACATGGAGTACTGTGCTCAATTCTGGTCGCCTCACTATAGGAAGGACATGGAAACCATAGAAAGAGTACAGAGAAGACTTACAAGGATGTTGCGTGGATTGGGGAGCATGCCTTATGAGAATAGGTTGAGTGAACTCGGCCTTTTCTCCTTGGAGCGACGGAGGATGAGATAGAGGTGTATAAGATGATGAGAGGCATTGATCGTGTGGGTAGTCAGAGGCTTTTTCCCAAGGCTGAATTGGCTAACATGAGAGGGCATAGTTTTAAGGTGCTCGGAAGTAGGTACAGAGGAGGTGTCGGGTAAGTTTTTTACGCAGAGTGGAGAGTGCGTGGAATGGGCTGCCAGCAGCGGTGGTGGAGGTGGAAATGATAAGGTCTTTTAAGAGACCCCTGGATGGGTACATCGAGCTTAGAAAAATAGAGGGCTATGGGTAAAGCCTAGGTGGTTCTAAAGTAGGGACATGTTTGGCGCAGCTTTGTGGGTCGAAGGGCCTGTATTGTGCTGTAGGTTTTCTATGTTTCTATGTAATGTGGGTTGCACACAGGATCGATTACTGCTGTGGATACGGAATGTAGATTGCATACTGGATCGATTACTGCTTTGGGAATGTAATGTAGATTACACAGTGGATCGATTACTGCTGTGGGTATGTAATGTCGATTACACTGGAACGATTACTGCTGTGGGTATGTATGTAGATTGTAGACTGTATTCATTACTGCTATGCATATGTAATGTAGATTGCACATAGATCGATTACTGCTGTGGGGATGTAATGTAGACTGCATACTGGATCAATTACTGCTTTGGGTATGTAATGTAGATTGCACATATAACATATTATATGGTAACATAGGATGGATTACTGCTGTGGATATGGAATGTAGATTGCACATTGAATTGATTACTGCTGTGGATATTAAATGTAGTTTGTAGACTGGATCAATTACCACTGTGGGTATATAATGTCGATTCGAAACTGGGTCAATTACTACTCTGGATATATAGTAGAGATTGCTGACTGGGTCTATTAATGCTTTGGATATGTAATATAGATTGCACATTGGATTAATTATTATTGCAGGTTTGTAATGTAGATTGCACACTTGTTTGATTACTGCTGTGCATATGTAATATAGATTGCAGACTAGATTGATTACTGCTGTGAATAATGTAATGGAGATTGTAGACTGGATTGATTACTGCTGTGGATATGTAATGCGGACTGTAGATTGGATCATTTACTGCTGTGATATGTAATGTAGATTACAGAATGGAATGATTACTTCTGTGGATATGTAATGGACATTGTAGACTGGATCGATTACTGCTGTGGATAGGTAATGTAGATTGCAGACTGGATCAATTAGTGTTGTGAATACGTAATGTAGATTGTAGATTGGATCAATAACTGTTGTGGACAGGTAATGTACATTGCAGACTAGATTGATCACTGCTGTAATATGTAACGTAGATTGCAGACTGAATCGATTACTGCTGTGGATATGTAACATAGATTGGAAATATAATTTGGACTGTAGTCTGGATCAAATACTGTTGTGGAAAGGTAATGTAGTTTGTAGATTGGATCAATTAACGTTGTGGATATGTGGCAAGTGTTCAGGGAACATTTGCATGGCGTTCTGCATAGGTATGTTCCATTGAGACAGGGAAATGATGGTAGGGTAGAAGAACCATGGTGTACGAAGGATATAGAAAATCTAGTTAAGAAGAAAAGAAAAGTTTATGAAAGGTTCTAGAAACGAAGTACTGTTAGAGTTCTAGAAAATTACATGGACGCCAGGATGGAACTCAAGAATGAAATTAGGAGAGGCAGAAGGGGCCATGAGAAGGCCTTGGCGAGCAGCATTAAGGAAAACCCCAAGGCATTCTACAAGAGGATGAGCTGTGAAAGGTAGGACGAATCAGGAGCGAGAGTGGAAACGTATGCATGGAGATGGAGGAGGCAGCAAAGGTACTTAATGAATATTTTGCTTCAGTATTCACCAGTGAAAAGGACCTTGGCAATTGTGGGGATGAATTACAGCAGATTGAAACGCTTGAGTGTTTAGACATTAAGAAAGAGGACGTAATGGAACTTTTGTATGGTATTAAGTTTGATAATTCGCCAGGACCAGACAAGATATACCCCAGGCCATGATGGGAGTGAAGTAAGAGATTGCTCAGCCTCTGGTGATGATCTTTGCATCATCAATAGGGAAAGGAAAAGTAGGAGAGAATTGGAAGGTTGCAAACGTTGTTCCCTTGTTCAAGAAAGGGAGTAGAGATAACCAAGGAAATTATAGCCCAGTGAGTCTGACTTCAGTGGTGGGCAAGTTGTTGAGAAGATCCTGAGAGGCAGGATTTGTGAACATTTGGAGAGGTATAATCTGATTTTGAATAGTCAGGATGGCTTTGTCAAGTGCTTATGAGCCTGATTGAATTCTTTGAGGATGTAACAAAACACATTGATGAAGGTAGAGCAGTAGAAGTAGTGTATATGGATTTCAGTAAGGCATTTGATAAGGTTCCCCATGCAAGGCTTATTGAGAAAGTAAGGAGGCATGGGATCCAAGGGGACATCACTTTGTGGATCCAGAACTGGCTTGCCCACGGAAGGCAAAGAGTGGTTGTAGACAAGTCATATTCTGCATGGAGGTCGGTGACCAGTGGTGTGCCTCAGGGGTTTGTGCTGGGACCCCTACTCTTTGTGATTTTATAAATGACCTGGATGAGGAAGTGGAGGGATGGATTAGTAGATTTGCTGATGACACAAAGGTTGGGGGTGTTGTGGATAGTGTGGAGGGCTGTCAGAGGTTACAGCGGGACATTGATAGGATGCAAAACTGGGCTGAGAAGTGGCAGATGGAGCTCAACCCAGATAAGTGTGAGGTGGTTCATTTTGGTAGGTCAAATATGATGGCAAAATATAGCATAAGTGGCAAGACTCTTGGCAGTGTGGAGGATCGGGGGATCTTGGGGTCCGAGTCCACAGGACGCTCAAAGCATCTGCGCAGGTTGACTCTGTGGTTAAGAAGGCATACGGTGTATTGGCTTTCATCAATCATGGGATTGAGTTTAAGAGCCGAGAGGTAATGTTGCATCTATATAGGACCCTTGTCAGACCCCACTTGGAGTATTGTGCTCAATTTTGATCGCCTCACTACAAGAAGAACGTGGAAACCATAGAAAGGGTGCAGAGGGGATTTACAAGGATGCTGCCTGGATTGGGGAGCATGCCTTATGAGAATAGGTTGAGTGAACTCGGCCTTTTCTCGTTGGAGCGAGAGGTGACCTGATAGAGGTGTATAAGATGATGAGAGGCATTGATCGTGTGGATAATCAGAGGCTTTTCCCCAGGGCTGAAATGGCTAGCACGAGGGGGCACAGTTTTAAGATGCTCAGAAATAGGTACAGAGGAGGTGTCAGGGGTAAGTTTTTTATTCAGAGAGTGGTGAGTGTGTGGAATGGGCTGCTGGCAGCGGTGGTGGAGGGAGAAACAATAGGGTCTTTTAAGAGACTCCTGGATGGCTACATGGAGCTCAGAAAAATAGAGGGCTGTGGATAAGCCTAGGGTAGTTCTAAGGTAGGGACATGTTCGGCACAGTTTTGTGGGCCGAAGGGCCTGTATTGTGCTGTAGCTTTTCTATGTTCTACGTTTCTACAACATTGATAGGATGCAAAACTGGGCAGAGAAGTGGCAGACGGAATGAACCCAGATAAATGTGAAATGGTTCATTTCAGTTGGTCAAATCTGAAGACAAAATATATTATTAATGTTATATATTATTAATATAAATAATATATATTACTTGGCAGTGTGGAGGATCAGTGAGACCTTAGAGTTCGTGTTCATAGGACACAAAAGCTACTACGCAGTTGACAATGTTGTTAAGAAGGCTTATGGTGTGATGCCCTTCATCAGCTGTGGGACTGAGGATTGTGAGGTAATGTTACAGCTATATAAGACCATAGTTAGACCCCACTTGGAGTACTGTGCTCAGTTCTGGTCACCTCACTACAGGAAGGATGTGGATACTATAGAGAGAGTGCAGAGGAGATTTACAAGGATGTTGCCTGAATTGGAGAGCATGCCTTATGGGAATAGGTTGAGTGAACTTGGCTTTTTCTCATTGAAGTGATGGAGGATGAGAAGTGACCTGATTGAGGTGTTTTGAGGTGATAATCAGAGGCTTTATTCCCCAGGGCTGAAATGGCTAACATGAGGGGGCAAAGTTTTAAGATGCTTGGAAGTAGGTACAAGGGAGATGTCAGAGGTAGTTTTTATTCACACAGAAAGTGGTGGGTGCGTGGAATGGACTGCCGGCGAAGGTGGTAGAGGTGGATACAATAGGGACTTTTAAGAGACTCCTAGATAGGTACATGGAGCTTAGAAAAATAGCGGGCTATGCAGTAGGGAAATTCTAGGCACCTTCCAGAGGAGGTTACATGGTCGGCACAACATTGTGGGCAGAAGGGTCTGTAACCTGCTTTAGATTTCTCTGTTTCTATGATTACTGCTGTGGATATGGAATGGAGATTGTAGACTGGACTGATCACTGCTATAGATAGGTAATGTGGATTGTAGACTGATTGATTACAGCTGTGGGTATGTAATTTAGATTACACACTGGATCGATTACAGCTGAGGATATGTAATTTAGATTGCAGACTGGATCAATTACTGCTGTGGGTATGTAATTTAGATTGCAGACTGGATCAATTACTGCTGTGGGTATGTAATTTAGATTGCAGACTGGATCAATTACTGCTGTGGGTATGTAATTTATATTGTAGACTGGATCAATTACTGCTGTGGGTATGTAATTTAGATTGTAGACTGGATCAATTACTGCTGTGGGTATGTAATTTAGATTGTAGACTGGATCAATTACTGCTGTGGGTATGTAATTTAGATTGTAGACTGGATCAATTACTGCTGTGGGTATGTAATTTAGATTGTAGACTGGATCAATTACTGCTGTGGGTATGTAATTTAGATTGTAGACTGGATCAATTACTGCTGTGGGTATGTAATATGGATTGCACACTGGATTGATTGCTTCTGTGGATATGCAATGGAGATTTTATATTTGATCAATTACTGCTGCAGATATGTAATTTAGATTACACACGGGATCTCTTACTGCTGTGGGTATGTAATGTCGATTGCACACTGGATTGGTTACTGCTGTGGATACGTAATGGAGATTTTATGCTGGATCAATTACTGCTGTGGATATGTAATGAAGATTTTAAATTGGATCAGTTACTGCTGTGGATATGTGATGGAGATTATATACTAGATCGATTACTGCTGTGGATATGTAATGGAGGTTTTATACTGGATCAATTACTGCTGTGGATATGTAATGAAGGTTTTATACTGGATCAATTACTGCTGTGGATATGTAATGGAGGTTTTATACTGGATCAATTACTGCTGTGGATATGTAATGTAGATTGTAAAGCTTTGAGCTGCAGCCTATCTGAGAGATCCGGATCTTGAGAGGATGTAATGCACTCAGATTCACTGATCGAATATTAAAGGCGGTGACTTGCGGCAATTTTCTGGAGCTTTGAGCAGCGGCAGTCAGAAAGATCAGAAGTTTTTTGAATGTAATTCACTCAGGTTCACTGATCAAGTCTTGAAGGCATCAACTCTCGCCAGTTTTTTGGAGCTTTAAGCAGTGGCCAATTACAGAGATCAGAAGCTTGGGAGGATGAAATTCACTTTAGTATGCATGTTGAGTCTTAAAAGCAGAGACTCGTGGCCAATTAGCATTTGGGATTGATTAGCAAGAACAAATTAAAGTAAGTTGGGGCAAGCAGAGTGGTTATTGATGGAGTGGACTGAGGCAGTGAGTAGATTTTGAGGCATTAGCTCTTCGGGGCTTTAGCGAAGAGATGCTTTAGCTAGAGAAGGCAAAAAGAGTTGTAGGTTGAGTTTTTTTTTACCATTTTCTTCTTCCTTGCTCAGTTAGAACAGTAGGGATGCCAGGCAGGATAGTGGAATGCTCCGCTTGCTAGTGTGAGAAGGCAGGGAGATCTCCAGTGACCCTGACAACTACACCTGCAAGGAGTGCATCCAGCTGCAGTTTCCAAAATTTCACGGTAAAGATCTGGAACTGGAACTAGATGGATTGTAGATCATTCGAGAGGCTGAAGGAGTGATAGATTGGACATAAAGAGAGGTAGTTACACCCAACGTGCAGGACACAGGAAACTGGGTGACAGTCAGGAAGCGGAGATTAAGGAGCCATTGCAGAATATGCCTGTGAGCCATCCCCTTCAACAACATCTCTATCACTTTAGATACTCTTGAAAGGAAGACCTAGTAGAGCAAAGTCATGGTGGTTAGGTCTCTGCCACTGAATCTGGCTCTGTGACGCAGAAGGGAAGTCGGGAGAAGAGGCACGCTGTGGTGAGAGGGGAGTCATTAGTTAGGGGGACAGAAAGGAGGTTCTGTTGACAAGAATGAAATCCCTAGATGGTATGTTGCCTCCTGGGTACCAGGATCTGGGACACCTCAGATCAAGTCCTCAGCGTTCTCAAGTGGGAGTAGGACAGCCAGAGGTCATGGTCCACATAGGTACTGGTCAAAGGTCGGATGAGTAACAAGGTTCTGTATGGAAGTTCAGGGAGTTAAGTGTTACATTAAAAAGCAGGACCTCCAGAGTTGTAATCTCAGGATTGCTACCCGTGCCACGTGTTAATGAGGCCAGAAATAGGAAGATTAGACAGTTTAACATGTGGCTAAGGGATTGGTGTAGAAGGGAGGGCTTCAGATATTTGGATCATTGGGCTCTTTTCCGGGGAAGGTGGGGCCTGCACAGAAGAGATGGTTTGCACCCGAACTGGAAGGGGACCAATATCCTAGTGGGAAAGTTTGCTAACGCTGCACAGTGGGATTTAAACTCGAGTTGCAGGCGGGTGGGAACTAGAACGCCAGACAGTTAGCAAAGAGGTTGTGGAGACAGATGTTGGTAAGACCTCAAATTTAAGAATCAGAAGGTTGAGAAGGTGCGATTAAGGTACTGAGCTGCATATATTTCAATGCAAGAAGCATTGTAGGAAAGGTGGATGAGATCAGGGCATGGATCAACACCTGGAATTATGATATTGTGGCCATTAGTGAGACTTGTTTGCAGGAGGGGCAAAACTGACAGCTCAGTATCCTGGGGTTCCAATGTTTTAGACGTGACAGAGTGGGAGGGATGGCGTTACTAGACAAAGATGTCACAGCAGTGTTCAGTCAGGACAGAACATCTGAACATCTACCATCTAGTGAGGTGTTATGGGTGGAACTGAGAAATAAGAAATGTATGACCATGCTAATGGGGTTGTATTACAGACCACCCAACAGTCCAAGGGATTTAGAGCAACAAGTTTGCAAGAAACATAAGGTTGTTATAGTAGGTGATTTTAACTTTTCACGCATTGACTAGGACTCCCATAATGTAAGAGGACTAGATGGAATAGAGTTTGTCAAGTGTGTTTGGGAAAGTTTCCTTAATCAGTATATAGAAGTCCCAACAAGAGAGTGTGTGATACTTGATGTGCCAATAGAGAATGAGACAGGGCAGGTGGCACTTTGCATTTAGTGATCACGATGTCATTAGTTTCAAAGTAAATGTGCAAGATGAAAGGTTGAGGGCAGGTTGAGGTTCTAAATTGGAAAAAGGCCAATTTTGTTGGTAACAGTAACAATCTGGCAAGTGTGGATTAGGACAGGCTGTTTTCTGGCAAAGGTGTACTTGGTAAGTGGGATGCCCTCAAAAGTGAAATTCTGAGAGTACAAAGCTTAAAAGGTTGTCAGAATAAAAGGAAAAGATACAGATTTGGGCCTCATATCTCAGAAGAGATATGTTGCTATTTGATAGAATCCAGAGGAGGTTCACGAGGATGATTCTGGGAATGATGGGGTTAACCTATGAGGAGCATTTGGCAGCTTTGGGCCTGTACCCACTGGAATTTAGGAGAATGCGGCGGGGGGTGGGGGGGAATCTCATTGAAACCTATCGAATGTTGAAAGTAATTAGATAGGGTGGATGTGGAGATGATGTTTCCTACAGTCGGGGTATCCAGAGCTAGAGGGCAGAGCCTCAAAATTGAGGGACGACCCTTTAGAATGGAAGTAAGGAGGAATTTTTTTATGCAGAGAGTAGTAAGTCTGTGGAATGCTCTGCCACAAACTGCAATGGAGGCCAAGTCTGTGCATATATTTAAGGCAGAAGTTCCTCGTTTCCTGATCGGTCAGGGCATCAAAGGATATGGCAAGAAGGGTGTATGGGGTTGAGTGGGATCCGGGATCCGCCATGATGGAATGGTGGAGCAGACTCGATGGGCTGAATGGCAAAATTCCTTCTATGTCTTAGAGTCTTATAACAAGTGTAGAGAACCTTAGATTTCAAGAGATATTGAGGCTCTGGTAAAGAAAAAAAAGGAGGTGCATATTTGCGGTCTCGGCCTGAAACGTCGACTGCACCTCTTCCTACAGATGCTGCTTGGCCTGCTGCGTTCACCAGCAACTTTGATGTGTGGCCCTTGCAGAGATAGTTAAATCAACCTTAGCAACAGGAAAGGTACTTGAGGATTGGAGGATAGCCAGTGTTGTTCTGCTGTTTAAGAAAGGCTCTAAACCAAAATGAGGATATTATAGGCCAGTGAGTCTGACATCAGTTGTGGGAAAGTTATTGGAATGTATTCTAAGGGACCCAATATATAAGTGTTTGGATAGACATGGAGTGATTAAGCATAGTCATCATGGCTTCTTGTGTGGTAAGTCATGTCTAACCAATCTTAAAGAGTTACCAGGAAAGTGGATGAAGGCAAGGCAGTGGATGGTGTCTACAAGGACTTCAGCAAGGCATTCGACGAGGTCCCACATGGGAGGCTGGTCAAGAAGGTTCGGTCGCTCAGCATTCAGGATGAGGTAGTAAATTGGATTAGACATCGGCTTTGTGGGAGAAGCCAGAGTGTGGTAGTAGATGGTAGCCTCTCTGACCGGAGGCCTGTGACTGTTGGAGTGCCACAGAGATCAGTGCTGGGTCCGTTGTTGTTTGTCATCTCTATCAATGATCTGGATGATAATGCGGCTAATTGTTTCTGGATGATTCCACGATTGGGGTGTAGTGGACAGCGAGGAAGTTTATCATGGCTTGCAGAGGGATCTGCACCAGCTGGGAAAATGGGCTGAAAAACGGCAGGTGGAACTTAATGCAGACAAGTGTGTATTGCAATTTGGTAGGACCAGCCAGGGAAAGTCTTACACAGTGAATGATACGGCACAGAGGAGTGTGGTAGAACAAAAGGATCTAGGAGTACAGGTGTATAATTCATTAAAAGTGGCATCACTGTTGGATAAGGTCATAAAGAAAGCTTTTGGCACATTTTTGGCTTTTGGCATACAAACAATGTACTGAGTACAGGAGCTGGGAGGTTATGTCGAAGATGTATAAGACATTGGTGAGACCTAACTTGGAGTATACTATAGTTCGGACTGTACTCCTTAGAAGTTAGAAGATTGAGAGGAGATTTGTTAGAGGTGTACAAAATTATGAGGGGTATAGATAGGGTAAATGCAAGCAGGCTTTATCCACTAAGGTTAGGTGGAACTACAACCAAAGGTCATGGGTTAAGGGTGAAAGTTGAGAAGGGGTTACAGAGACAGGGAGGGGTGTAAGCACCAGAGAAGTTATAGAAACAGTGAGGGGTGCAGGGGCTGAGGGGGGTTACAGAAACAGTGAATGGTCTAGTGACCGCAAGGGCTTTACAAAGATGCGGAGGGCAGTAGCGGCCAGAAGGAATTACAGAGATGGGGAATGGCAGGGGCTGGAGCTGGTTACAGAGTTAGGGAGGGATGTAGGGTCTGGAGGGCTTACAGAGAGACATGAGTGGGTGTTGGTTTATAGTGATTGAGATGTGTGTTGAAGCTGGATGGGTTACAGAGACAGGGAGGGGTGTAGGGGCCGGAGGGGGTTACAGAGACAGGGAGGGGTGTAGGGGCTGGAGGGGGTTACAGGGTCAGGGAGGGGTGTAGGGACTGGAGGGGTTACAGAGACAGGGAGGGGTGTAGGGGCTGGAGGAGGTTACAGAGACAGGGAAGAGTGTAGGGGCCGGAGGGGGTTACAGAGACAGGGAGGGGTGTAGGGGCCGGAGGGGGTTACAGAGACAGGGAGAGGTGTAGGGGCCGGAGGGGGTTACAGAGACAGGGAGGGATGTGGGGCTGGAGGGGGTTACAGAGACAGGGAGGGATGTAGGGGCTGGAGGGGGTTACAGAGACAGGGAGGGGTGTAAGGGCTGGAGGGGGTTACAGAGACAGGGAGGTGTGTAGGGGCTGGAGGGGGTTACAGAGACAGGGAGGGGTGTTGGGACTGGAGGGGGTTACAGAGACAGGGAGGGGTGTAGCGGCTGGAGGGGGTTACAGAGACAGGGAGGGGTATGGGGGCTGGAAGGGGTTACAGAGACAGGGAGGTGTGTATGGGCCGGAGGTGGTTACAGAGACAGCGAGGGGTGTAGGGACTGGAGGGGTTACAGAGACAGGGAGGGGTGTAGGGACTGGAGGGGTTACAGAGACAGGGAGGGGTGTAGGGACTGGAGGGGTTACAGAGACAGGGAGGGGTGTAGGGACTGGAGGGGGTTACAGAGACAGGGAGGGGTGTAGGGGCTGGAAGGGGTTACAGAGACAGGGAGGGATGTAGGGACTGGAGGGGGTTACAGGGACAGGGAGGGGTGTAGGGGCTGGAGGGTGTTACAGAGGTAGGGAGGGGTGTCGGGACCAGAGGGGTTTACAGAGACAGGGAGGGGTGTAGGGACCGGAGGGGTTTACAGAGACAGGGAGGGGCGTCTCTTTGGGGTGTGTGCAGGGGGAGCAGGTTCTGGGGATATCCTGAGTGTCCTGGGCTTATGTGGCACAGGAACAGCCTTCCAGCTTAGAACATCCATGGACATCCATCATCTGATTCCATTCTCTGCCTTTTAGTTGTGGTCATCTGTGCCCTCGTGAATCAAGTGCTGAGGATGTTGTATATTGCCTCATTTAAGGGGTTCTGTGAACTGTGTAGAATGGGGCGCTGGCTGCACGGTGGGATCTCCTGGTGAGGTTGATGAGAAGTGATTGTCCTCTGGGACAATTAGCGTCCAGAACAAGTGGACCTCGTTCTTAAATCGAGAGGCTCATAGGTGAGTGTTGACATTGGGCAGTCTTCCTCCTAAGTGATTCAAAGGAGTTTCATGAAAATTGAAAGACTTGTCATAGGGGGAGCGGTTGATGGCTCTGGGCCTGGACTCACTGGAACTCGGAAGACTGAGGGGTAATCTCATTGAAACCTACTGGATGTTGAAAGGCCTCGAGAGAGTGGATATGGAGAGTATGTTTCCTGTGGTGAGGAAGTCTAAGACCAGGGGTCACAAGCTGGAAATAGAGGGACATCCATTTAGAACGGAGTTGACGAGGAATTTCTTGAGCCAGAGAATGGTGAATCTGTGGAATTCGTTGCCACGGGCAGCTGTGGAGGCCCAGTCATTGGTATATTTAAGGCAGAGGGAGATAGGTTCTTGATTGGTCAGGGCATGAAAGGATATGGGGCGAGGGCAGGAAACTGGGGCTGAGATGGAAATGGATCAGCCATGATGAAATAGTGGAGCAGACTCGATGGGCCAAATGGACTAATTCTGCTCCTGTGTCTTATGGTCTTATATGGATGCTGGTGGGAATAGGGAATATTCTTTGAGGTTGAAGGACGATGTAGGTTGAAAAGACCAGGCTGCAGGGTCTCATTCACTGACCAAGCTTAATCGATGAAACATCTGGCGAGGCTGCAGGAAATGGCATCTCTCAGTGACTCACTGAAAGGTGAATACAAAAATCCTTAATTTTTCAGAAGCTGTCGGCGTAATCTGCAGAGTGTAAGGTTTAATTAGATTCTGTGCTTTAGACATTCAGCTCCGGTTCCAGCCTCAGGGGGTTTGAGTGAAGATGGATGTTCTCATCGGGGTTTGTCAGGAAAATGAAGGGGCAGAGGACTTCACTAGAGATTAACACCAGAGCACAGTACAAGGCCCTTCGGCCTACATTGTTGTGCTGACCTTATAACTTACTTTAAAATCAATCTAACCCTTCCCTCCTAAATAGCCCTTCAGTTTTCTGTCATGCATGTGCCCATCTAAGAGTTTCTCAAATGGGCCAGTTGCTGGAGCTGACCTTCAGATTGTCCAAGAGCAAGGGAAAGCGATGGGTCAACATGGGAGGAATGAGGGAAGATTCTCTCAGCCTATTTCCTGAGGTTAGGGAATCATAACTAGAGGGGGCAGGTTAAGGTGGGAATATAGAGATTTAATAGGAACCTGAGGGGTAACTTCTTCACCCAGAGAGTGGTCAGTAAGTGGAATGAGCTGCCCGTGGAAGTGGTTGGGACAGCTATGTTAAAACCTTTGACAAACAGGAAAGGAAAGGTCTAGAGGGAAATGGAACAAAGAGTGTATTTCTTTACTGTATGAATTACAGCTCTGGTCCTCTAAGGAGGGAAAGAGGAAGGGGCCAATTGAAGGAGGAAGTTCCTGCCTTGCCTAGAGTTCTGATGCCAAGAGTCTGCCATTCTGGATGGGACTTGCCCCCTCCCCCACCCCCGGGGCAACCGTGGCAGAGGTTAGATCTAGTCTGTGAACAGCTCTGGTCCAGAACCCCACAAAGCCTCTGTCTCCTCATGGCCACCCGCTGTGCAGGGACAGGAGCTGTGTGTTCCTGAACCCCCATCTCCACACAGTCGTCTGGTGTACAGGGACAGGAGCTGTGTGTTCCTGAAATCCACAAATCCCCATCTCTGCAAAGCCATCTGGTGTACAGGGAGAGGAATCGTGTGTTCCTGAAATCCACAAACCCACTGTCTCCACACGGCTGTCTGGTGTACAGGGAGAGGAATCGTATGTTCCTGAAATCCACAAACCCACTGTCTCTACATTGGCCGTCTGCTGTACAGGGACAGGAGCTGTGTGTCTGAAATCCACAAACCCCCATCCCCACACGGCCATCTGTGTACAGGGAGAGGGGTTGTATGTTCCTGAAATCCACAAGCCCTCCAGTCTAGATCGCTTCACATTGCTAGATCATTGTCTAAATGTCAGCTCCAGTGAGATTCACTGAAAATATACTACACAGGCCATTCAGTCCATCAGAGATTGCTGCTGCTAGTTACTTTTCTGGAGCCAACTGCACAGGGCAAGAATAGCCCAAAGTGTGTTAGGAAAGGATGAGGAGGCACCGGACTGCATCACTGACCCAGCCCAGTAACATACAAGCGGAGTTCAAATCCGGGGCTCATGGTGTGGAATATTAAATATATAAGGATCACCACTCTATTACGGGCTGTAATCTTATATGTAGAATAACAGATCCCCAAAAGTGGATTACAGGCTGGGACCTAATCCACGGATTTGGAAGTTTTATGTTTAGGAGAGCAGATTTCTGGGACTAAATTTCAGACTAGGAGCTAATCCAGTGGTTCAGGGGGTTATATACAGAAAAGTAAAACCCCAGTCATGGATTACAGGCTGGGATCTAATCCAGGGATTCAGAGGGTTTATATATAGAAAAACAGATCCCTGGGACTGGGTTACAGGCTGGGATCTAATCCAGGGATTCAGAGGGTTTATATATAGAAAAACAGATCCCTGGGACTGGGTTACAGGCTGGGATCTAATCCAGGGATTCAGAGGGTTTATATATAGAAAAACAGAACCCTGGGACTGGGTTACAGGCTGGGATCTAATCCAGGGATTCAGAGGGTTTATATATAGAAAGACAGATCCCTGGGACTGGGTTACAGGCTGGGATCTAATCCAGGGATTCAGAGGGTTTATATATAGAAAAACAGATCCCTGGGACTGGGTTACAGGCTGGGATCTAATGCAGGGATTCAGAGGGTTTATATATAGAAAAACAGATCCCTGGGAACTGGGTTACAGGCTGGGATCTAATCCAGGGATTCAGAGGGTTTATATATAGAAAAACAGATCCCTGGGACTGGGTTACAGGCTGGGATCTAATCCAGGGATTCAGAGGGTTTATATATAGAAAAACAGATCCCTGGGACTGGGTTACAGGCTGGGATCTAATACAGAGGTTCATGGAGTTTAAGTATCGAATTACAGATCCCTGAGAGTGGATTACAAACTGGAGACTGGTCCAGAGACTCTTTGTGTGGGAAGAGATTACCGTGTAACCCTGTGTTTCAGGTAGGGACCTTTGGCCTGATAACTGGTTACAGTTACATAGTGGTGGGCAGTAAGCCCTGATTCTGTTCACTGTGGAATCTGACTGGATCAGTACACTGGGACAGTCTGTCTGGATCTGCACACTGGGACAGTCTGTCTGGATCTACACACTGGGACAGTCTGTCTGGATCTGCACACTGGGACAGTCTGTCTGGATCAGTACACTGGGACAGTCTGTCTGGATCTGTACACTGGACTGCCTGTCTGGATCTGTACACTGGGAAGGTCTGTCTGGATCTGTACACTAGGACAGTCTACCTGGAATTGTTCACTGGGTGAGTCTGTCTGGATCTGTACAGTGGGACAGTGTGTCTGGACCGTTACACTGGGATGGTCTGTCTGACTCTGTGCACCGGGTGAGACTGTCTGGAATTGTACACTGGGACCATCTGTCTGGATTTGTACACTGGTACAGTCTACCTGGAATTATACACTGGGTGAGTCTGTCTGGATCTGTGTACTGGAATAGTCTGTCTGAATCAGTGCACTGGGATAGTCTGTCTGGATCTGTACACTGGGACAGTGTGTCTGGGTATGTACACTGGAGAGCCTGTCAGGATCTGTACTCTGATACAGTTTCTCTCGATCTGTACACTAGGGTGTCCGTCTGGATCTGCACACTGGAGAAGTCTATCTGGATCTGTACACTGGGACAGTGTGTCTGGATCCTTACACCAGGACAGTCTGTCTGGAACTGTACTCTGGGTCAGTCTGCTTGAATCTGCCCACTGGGACAGACTGTCCAGATCTGTACACTGGGACTGTCTCTCTGGATCTGCACAATGGGAAAGTCTGTCTTGGTCTCTACTCTGACACAGTCTCTCTCGATCTGTACACTGGGGTGTCCATCTGGATCTGTACACTTGTGTTGAGTCATGACCCCTGAATCAGCAGCAAGACCATTAATAGTAAAGAGGTGTGATTCAGTAAGCAATGTGAAATTATCGTCTCTCTAAACCAACCGAACTTCTGAATTAAATTCTGGCCCATAACTCACTTCCAGGAGCCATTCCAACCCCACAACACTGACGGGCCGCCATGATGATTTATGCTGCCCAGGGATCATTGGGATTAAATGAGGAAATGCTTCCTTCCCCTGAAGCATGGAATCTGTGAGAGTGAAACATTGCGGGTTGGTAGTGACCACCCCACAGAGACTCAGCTCAACGATGACCTGGGATGCACCTCCCAGCATCGATTCTGCAGGACAGTGCGTCATAGAGAAAGGCAGGCTAGTCCTTTAGAAGCTGACACACTCAGGACAACACACAGGTTCTGGTTTAATTAGTCACAGAGTGAAATAGTAAAACAGCCATTCAACCCAACCTCCCTCTGCTGATTTTGGTTCCAGACTACGCCAGTACCACTTACCTGTGTTTAACCAACATGCTTCCAAACCGCTCCTATCCCTGTGCCTGTCTAACAGCCTTTTTACAGAGTTAGGCCGGTGAATAGGGACTGGAGGGGGTTACAGAGACAGGGAGGGGTGTAGGGACTGGAGGGGGTTACAGGGACAGGGAGGGGTGTAGGGGCTGGAGGGGGTTACAGAGACAGGGAGGGGTGTAGGGACTGGAGGGGGTTACAGAGACAGGGAGGGGTGTTGGGGCTGGAGGGGGTTACAGAGACAGGGAGGGTTGTAGGGACTGGAGGGGGTTACAGAGACAGGGAGGGGTGTAGGGACTGGACGGGGTTACAGGGACAGGGAGGGGTGTAGGGACTGGAGGGGGTTACAGAGACGGGGAGGGGTGTAGGGGCCAGAGAGGGTTACAGAGACAGGGAGGGGTGTAGGGGCTGGAGGGGGTTACAGAGACAGGGAGGGGTGGAGGGGTGGAGGGGGTTACAGAGACAGGGAGAGGTGTAGGGGCCGGAGGGGGTTACAGAGACAGGGAGGGGTGTAGGGGCCGGAGGGGGTTACAGAGACAGGGAGGGGTGTAGGGACTGGAGGGGGTTACAGAGACAGGGAGGGGTGTAGGGGTTGGAGGAGGTTACAGAGACAGGGAGGGGTGTAGGGGCCGGAGGGGGTTACAGAGACAGGGAGGAGTGTAGGGGCTGGAGGGGGTTACAGAGACAGGGAGGGGTGTAGGGACTGGTGGGGTTACAGAGACAGGGAGGGGTGTAGGGACTGAGGAGGTTACAGAGACAGGGAGGGGTGTGGGGGATGGAGGGGGTTACAGAGACAGGGAGGGGTGTAGGGGCTGGAGGGGGTTACAGAGACAGGGAGGGGTGTAGGGACTGAGGAGGTTACAGAGACAGGGAGGGGTGTAGGGGCTGGAGGGGGTTACAGAGACAGGGAGGGGTGTAGGGGCTGGAGGAGGTTACAGAGACAGGGAGGGGTGTAGGGGCTGGAGGGGGTTACAGAGACAGGGAGGGGTGTAGGGACTGAGGAGGTTACAGAGACAGGGAGGGGTGTAGGGACTGGAGGGGGTTACAGAGACAGGGAGGGGTGTAGGGACTGGAGGGAGTTACAGAGACAGGGAGGGGTGTAGGGCCCAGAGAGGGTTACAGAGACAGGGAGGGGTGTAGGGGCCAGAGGGGGTTACAGAGACAGGGAGGGGTGTAGGGACTGGAGGGGGTTACAGAGACAGGGAGGGGTGTAGGGCCCAGAGAGGGTTACAGAGACAGGGAGGGGTGTAGGGGCCAGAGGGGGTTACAGAGACAGGGAGGGGTGAAGGGACTGGAGGGGGTTACAGAGACAGGGAGGGTTGTAGGGACTGGAGGGGGTTACAGAGACAGGGAGGGGTGTAGGGGCTGGAGGGGGTTACAGAGACAGGGAGGGGTGTAGGGGCTGGAGGGGGTTACAGAGACAGGGAGGGGTGTAGGGGCTGGAGGGGCTTACAGAGACAGGGAGGGGTGTAGGGGCTGGAGGGGGTTACAGAGACAGGGAGGGGTGTAGGGCCCAGAGAGGGTTACAGAGACAGGGAGGGGTGTAGGGGCCAGAGGGGGTTACAGAGACAGGGAGGGGTGAAGGGACTGGAGGGGGCTACAGAGACAGGGAGGGGTTTAGGGGCCGGAGGGGGTTTACAGAGACATTGAGGGGTGTAGGGGCTGGAGGGGGTTACAGAGATAGGGAGGGGTGTAGGGGCTGGAGGGGGTTACAGAGACAGGGAGGGGTGTAGGGGCTGGAGGGGGTTACAGAGTCAGGGAGGGGTGTAGGGGCTGGAGGGGGTTACAGAGACAGGGAGGGGTATAGGGGCTGGGGGGGTTACAGAGACAGGGAGGGGTGTAGGGGCCGGAGTGGGTTACAGAGACAGGAAGGGGTGTAGGGACTGGTGGGCGTTACAGAAGCAGGGACAGAGACAGGGAGACCATTAATCTTTGCCTTGTATTAATGCTAAGCCAATTAGTTATCCAACTAACCAATGTAAAATTAGTTAACCAACTAACCAATGTAGCTGGATCCCATGTGAC
This sequence comes from Mobula hypostoma, assembly GCF_963921235.1. Classification (NCBI taxonomy): domain Eukaryota; kingdom Metazoa; phylum Chordata; class Chondrichthyes; order Myliobatiformes; family Myliobatidae; genus Mobula; species Mobula hypostoma. The sequence continues at coordinate 318,355 of NC_086126.1, read as the reverse complement.
TTAATATCTTCATTAGGCCCGTATCGTTCCCTGACTTGTCTAATCAAATGTCTCAGACGAAGTGAGTGTGTCTGATTCAACCTCACCCCCACGGCAATGAGTTGTAGTTATCACCCTCTCTCTCTGTGAAATAAAACCTGCCCTCAGATTCCCTTTAAAACTCTCCACTTGCCTGGGTAAGTGTGGCCCCCAACTTCTCTCGAGGAGCTCGACACTGTTCAGGACAGAGCAGTTTGCTCGATCAGCACCCCCTCCACAGCCCGAAACATCCCCTCCCTCCACTACCGATGCACAGTGTCTGCAGTCTGCACCATCTACAATACACAGTTAGGTTACTCACCCAGACCACCCAGCCCCTCCCAAACCCCCACCTCTCCCACCACCGGCTCACAGTGTCTGCAGTCTGCACCGTCTACAATACACACTGGGGTTACTCACCCAGACCACTCAGCCCCTCCCAAACCCCCACCTCTCCCTCCACCGGCTCACAGTGTCTGCAGTCTGCACCGTCTACAATACACACTGGGGTTACTCACTCAGACCACTCAGCCCCTCCCTCCCCACCTCTCCCTCCACCGGCTCACAGTGTCTGCAGTCTGCACCGTCTACAATACACACTGGGGTTACTCACCCAGACCACTCAGCCCCTCACAAACCCCACCTCTCCCACTGAAGGGAACAAGGAAATACCACCACCCTCACATTCCACTCCAAGTCACACACCATCCTGACTTGGAAATCTTTCACTGTCCCTTCACAGCCAGTGGGTCTGAACCCTAGAATTCCAACAACAGAATGATTAGTGTTTCACTAAAAAACAGGGAGCTATGGAGCCATGCAACATGGAAACTGGACTTTGGCCAATCTGCTCTGTGCTCACTATCTCCAAGTATCCCATAAACCAATGATTCATCCTTAGCTGACTGTGCCTTGCCAATTGAAGTATCTGTCCAGTCATTTTTGATGTTGTCAAATTGTCCCAGTTCCAAAGTCACCATCTTCGCAAGGACAGCTGGAAATGAATTTGGAGAAGGAAGAGCAACACTTTGATCCAAGACTAGTTGGATGGGTGGCTGCAAGGGCAGAGATTAAATGCAAGGATGGTTCGAAGGCCAGGGGCATATTCTGGAACAAAAGAGAAGTTGCAATGACAGACATATACCTTCTCCGAGTGGCTGCTGTCATTGCCTGGGCAGATGAAGAGATCAGGCATCACAGTGAGCTGAAGGTGGACTGTGATGATGTGGTACACAGTGGCATGGAGACGGGCAGTGACAGTGCAGTACACAATTAACTGGGAATGCACAGTGATTATGAGGTACACAGTCAGCTAGAGATGGACAGTGACAGTGTGGTACACAGTGGCATGGAGACGGGCAGTGACAGTGCGGTACACAATTAACTGGGAATGCAACAGTGATTATGAGGTACACAGTCAGCTAGAGATGGACAATGACAGTGTGGTTCGCAGTGTATGGAGATGGAAAGTGACAGTGTGGTTCACAGTGAATGGAGATGGACAGTGACAGTGTGGTTCACAGTGAATGGAGATGGACAGAGACAGTGTGGTTCACAGTGAACGGAGATGGACAGTGACAGTGTGGATCACAGTGAATGGAGATGGACAGTGACAGTGTGGTTCATAGTGAATGGAGATGGACAGTGACAGTGTGGTTCACAGTGATGTGGAGATGGACAGTGACAGTGTGGTTCACAGTGAATGGAGATGGACAGAGACAGTGTGGTTCACGGTGAATGGAGATGGACAGTGACAGTGTGGTTCACAGTGAAAGGAGATGGACAGAGACAGTGTGGTTCACAGTGAATGGAGATGGACAGAGACAGTGTGGTTCACGGTGAATGGAGATGGACAGAGACAGTGTGGTTCACGGTGAATGGAGATGGACAGAGACAGTGTGGTTCACGGTGAATGGAGATGGACAGAGACAGTGTGGTTCACGGTGAATGGAGATGGACAGTGACAGTGTGGTTCACGGCGAATGGAGATGGACAGAGACAGTGTGGTTCACGGTGAATGGAGATGGACAGAGACAGTGTGGTTCACGGTGAATGGAGATGGACAGTGACAGTGTGGTTCACGGTGAATGGAGATGGACAGAGACAGTGTGGTTCACGGTGAATGGAGATGGACAGAGACAGTGTGGTTCACAGTGAATGGAGATGGACAGAGACAGTGTGGTTCACAGTGAATGGAGATGGACAGTGACAGTGTGGTTCACAGTGAATGGAGATGGACAGTGACAGTGTGGTTCACAGTGAATGGAGATGGACAGTGACAGTGTGGTTCACAGTGAATGGAGATGGACAGAGACAGTGTGGTTCACGGTGAATGGAGATGGACAGAGACAGTGTGGTTCACGGTGAATGGAGATGGACAGAGACAGTGTGGTTCACGGTGAATGGAGATGGACAGAGACAGTGTGGTTCACGGTGAATGGAGATGGACAGTGACAGTGTGGTTCACGGCGAATGGAGATGGACAGAGACAGTGTGGTTCACGGTGAATGGAGATGGACAGAGACAGTGTGGTTCACGGTGAATGGAGATGGACAGTGACAGTGTGGTTCACGGTGAATGGAGATGGACAGAGACAGTGTGGTTCACGGTGAATGGAGATGGACAGAGACAGTGTGGTTCACAGTGAATGGAGATGGACAGAGACAGTGTGGTTCACAGTGAATGGAGATGGACAGTGACAGTGTGGTTCACAGTGAATGGAGATGGACAGTGACAGTGTGGTTCACAGTGAATGGAGATGGACAGTGACAGTGTGGTTCACAGTGAATGGAGATGGACAGCGACTGTGTGGTTCACGGTGAATGGAGATGGACAGTGACAGTGTGGTTCACGGTGAATGGAGATGGACAGTGACAGTGTGGTTCACGGTGAATGGAGATGGACAGTGACAGTGTGGTTCACAGTGAATGGAGATGGACAGCGACTGTGTGGTGTACAATGTGTCAGTGATGGACTGTAATGGTGTGGCACAGAGTGAGTAGCTAACGGACAGTGCTAGTATGGTACAATTTGAGTTGGTGATGGACAGTGTGAAACAAGTCTGATGGAAAATTTGGTGTTTAATGACTTTGAATAATAGCACTGAAGTGAAAAGGACTTCTCTTAACAAGGGGTGATTTATCTTGTGTTTCAGGCTGGAGCACTGAGGCTTGAGCCTGGCAGTGTTCAATTAGACCTCTATGCTGCGCATCTCCTACAACAAGCTGGGAAGTTTGAGCGCATGTAAATTTAAAATTTTGTCAACTTCAGCAAGTGCAGGCTCTCTTTAAAGAACTTTATTCTGCAGCCGCATACTTGCCAGCTTGTTTTCCTACCTAGTTCATATTTTCTATTGCATAGCATCACGTCATGAATACATAGTATTATGGATTGGAAGCGTTCAGAGGGAAAGGAGTCGAAATTGGTCAGCATGGACGAGACAGGCTAAAGTGCCTGTTTCCTCATTGTGTGACTGTGTCTGCATGCAGTGAGCGGTTCTAGCAATGCTGCCTCTCTGACCATGAGCAGATCAGGTACCATGATGCCCTCTAGCCCAGCATAACTTGATGTCAGTCGTTCAGTCACTTGTTCTGTGATAAAATCTTACTGGAGTTACTTGCCTGCTCAGTGTTAACTGGCTTAGTGACTTTGTGTAACTTTGGTTACATTGGATGACCATTAATTTTGAACATAGCATAAGAAATAGGAGCAGGAGTCAGCCATCCGGCCCATCGAGCTTTTCCCCATAACCCTTTATTCCCTTACTATGTGAAAAAGACCTATCTAACTGTTTATTAAATATATTTAGTGAGGAAGCCTTAACTGCTTCCCTGGGCAGAGAATTCCACAGATTCACCACTCTCTGGGAAAAACAGTTTCTCCTCATCTCTGTCCTAAACCTTCTTTCCTGAATCTTGAGGCATTGTCCCGAATGAATCTTGGTAGTAGGATAAACTGAATGCCTTATTAATGACAAAGGAACACCATAAAACCACAAAACATGGGAGCACAGTGAGTCCATTCGGCCCATTGAGTCTGCTTCGCCATTCTATCATGGCTGACTGGTTTTCTCTCTCAACCACATTCTCCTGCCTTCCCGCCCCCCCATAACCTTTGATGCCTTGACTAATCAAGAGTTTATCAACTTCTCCTTTAAATACACCCAATGACTTGGCCCCCACTGCCAACTGTGGCAATGAATTCCACAGCCATCTGTGGCAATTAATTCTACATCTGTACCAGAGTAGTTAAATACTCATGAGCGGTAATATTACACTGGTAGCTAATAAGAACTGGCCAAACTAACACTGAGACAGTGTTTGTCTACCATTTCATGACAAGTAAAATTAAAGTTGAGCATTAGAAACACGCTATTTCGGTTATATCATAAAAGTTAATGTAATGTGAATTAACTACCCTTTTGTGTATTGTTCATTACAGTTTCAATTATGGGTGAGTCTAGTGAATACTATATGACTGACAAAACGTGCCAGCACTAGTTACTGCAGACGGCTGCCACTTCCATTAGATTCCTCAAGTGATTTAACAGAATTACCTCCCCAATAAATACCTTCGCATTTGCCGCCTGCGTTAGGAAGAAGTTCCAGGACTCACACACGGTACATCACAACAAGCTGTGCTAGTTCACATGTTCTGGGCTCTGTGTACACACACGTTGTCCGACTCAGAGCCACGGCAGTTCCTTCACCAGCCCATATCTGCTCCATGTCTGGACTCCCCAGGGGCCAAGTAATGGAGGGAGCGTTTGGTGTTTACAGAGTCTGAAGTTTTATAAGACATTGATGAGGTCTAATTTGGAGTACTGTGTGCAGTTTTGGTCATCGACCTACAGGAAAGATGTAAATGAGGTTGAAAGAGTACAGAGAAAATTTACAAGGATGTTGCTGGGTCTGGAGGACCTGAGTTATAAGGAAAGATTGAATAAGTTAGGGCTTTTATTCCTTGGAACGTAAAAGATTGACAGGAGATTTGACTGAGGTGTACAAAATTATGACAAATAGGGTCAATGCAAGCAGGCTTTTTCCTCTGAGGCTGGGTGGGACTATTGTCTCTATAACTTTATGACTCTGAATATAGGCTTGGCCCTAGGCCAAAGAACATAGAACGTAGAAATTTACAGCACATTACAGGCTCTTCGGCCCACATTGTTGTGCAGACCATGTAACCTTCTCTGGAGACTGCCTAGAATTTCCCTAGCTCATAGCCCTCTATTTTTCTAAGCTCTGTGTACCTGTCTAAGAGGCTCTTAAAGATCCTATTGTATCTGCTTCCACCATCGCCGCTAGCAGTGCATTCCATGCACCCACTGCTCTCTGTGTGAAAAACTTACCCCTGACATTCTCTCGGTACCTATTTCCAAGCACCTTAAAATAATGCCCCCTCACATTAGCCATTTCACCCCTGGGAAGAAGCCTCTGGCTATCGACACAATCACCTTATACACCTCTATCAGGTCATCTCACATGCTCTGTTGCTCCAAGGAGAAAAGGTCAAGTTCACTCAACCTATTCTCATAAGGCATGCTCCCCAATCCAGGCAACATCCTTGTAAATCCTCTCTGCACTCTCTCTGTAGAATCCATATCCTTCCTATAGTAAGGCGGCCAGAACTGAACACAGTACTCTAAGTGGGGTCTGACCAAGGCCATATATAGCTGTAACATTACCTTGTGGCTCTTGAACTCAACCCCACGGTTGATGAAGGCCGCCACACCAGACGCCTTCTTAACAACACTGTCAACCTGCGGAGCAGCTTTGAGTGTCCTATCGACACGGACCCCAAGATCTCTCTGATCCACCACACTGCCAAGAGTCTTACCATTAATTATATCCTGTCTTCAAATTGGACCTACCAAAATCAACACTTCACAGTTATCTGGGTTGAACTCCATCTGCCACTTCTCAGCCCAGTTCTGCATCCTATCGATGTCACACTATAACCCCTGACATCCCTCCAGTCTATCCACAACACCCCCAACTTTTATGTCATTAGCCAACTTACTAACCCACCCTTCCACTTCCTCATCCAGATCATTTATAAAAATCACAAAGAGGAGGGGTCCCAGCACAGATCCCTGCGGAGCACCACTGGTCACCGACCTCCATGCAGAACACAAACCATCTACAACCACCCTTTGCCTTCTGTGGGCAAGCCAATTCTGGATCCACAAAGCAAGATCTCCTTGGATCCCATGCCTCCTTACTTTATGAATGAGCCTTGCATGGGGAACCTTATGAAATGCCTTACTGAAATCCATATACACTACATCCACTGCTCTACCTTCATCAATGTGTTTTTTATTACATCCTCAAAGAATTCAATCCGGCTTGTAAGGCACAACCTGCCCTTGACAAACCCATGTTGATGATCCATAATCAGATTATGTCTCTCCAAACGCTCATAAATCCTGCCTCTCAGGATCTTCTCCAACAACTTGCCCACCACTGAAGTCAGACTCACTGATCTTTAATTTCCTGGGTTATCTCTACTCCCTTTCTTGAACAAGGGAACAACATTTGCAACCCTCCAATCATGTCTGGGGAGAGAGCTGGTACATCAGGAGATCCCTCACACCCTGTTCCGTACACCAGACAGAGATAGCTTATGAGGAGATCCCTCACACCCTGTTCCATACACCAGACAGAGATGGTACTTTAGGAGATCCCTCACACCCTGTTCCATACATCAGAGAGAGATAGCTTATGAGTAGATCCCTCACACCCTGTTCCGTACACCAGAGAGAGATAGCTTATGAGGAGATCCCTCACACCTTGTTCCATACACCAGACAGAGATGGTACTTTAGGAGATCCCTCACACTCTATTCCATACATCAGAGAGAGATAGCTTATGAGGAGATCCCTCACACCCTGTTCCATACACCAGACAGAGATAGCTTATGAGATCCCTCACACCCTGTTCCGTACACCAGAGAGAGATGGTACTTTAGGAGATCCCTCACACCCTGTTCCGTACACCAGAGAGAGATAGCTTATGAGGAGATCCCTCACACCCTGTTCCGTACACCAGAGAGAGATAGCTTATGAGGAGATCCCTCACACCCTGTTCCGTACACCAGAGAGAGATAGCTTATGAGGAGATCCCTCACACCCTGTTCCGTACACCAGAGAGAGATAGCTTATGAGGAGATCCCTCACACCCTGTTCCATACACCAGACAGAGATAGCTTATGAGGAGATCCCTCACACCCTGTTCCATACACCAGACAGAGATAGCTTATGAGATCCCTCACACCCTGTTCCGTACACCAGAGAGAGATGGTACTTTAGGAGATCCCTCACACCCTGTTCCGTACACCAGAGAGAGATAGCTTATGAGGAGGTCCCTCACACCCTGTTCTGTACACCAGAGAGAGATAGCTTATGAGGAGATCCCTCACACCCTGTTCCATACACCAGAGAGAGATAGCTTATGAGGATATCCCTCACACCCTGTTCCATACACCAGAAAGGCCTGGTACATCAGGAGATCGCTCACACCCTGGTCCATACACCAGAGTCCTGGTTCATCCGGAGATCCCTCAGACCCTCTTCCATATACCAGAGAGAGATGGTACACCAGGAGATCCCTCTTACACTGTTCCATACAACAGAGAGAAAGAGAGCTGCTACTTCAGGAGATCCCTCTGACACTGTTCCGTACACCAGAGCGAGCAGGTATATCAGGAGATCCCTCACACCCTGTTCCGTACACCAGAGTGGGCTTTTACATCAGGAGATCCATCATGCACTGTCCTGTACATCAGAGAGAGCTGATCGATCAGGAGATCCCTCACACCGTGTTGCTTATATGGTGGGGTTGTGGTGGGGTGTGTAGATTACTGCAGAACCGTCTCGTGCTTAGGCCCAATGGAGGTCGAGCAGGTCACACAGCCTCTCCTGCATACAAAGACCAGAAAACAAGGAATTTTATGTCAATTAGTTTATTTGCATAAGTGTTTATTTTGGACATTACTCAGTGTGTTATTGAATTGCTTATTTCTGTTATTTAAACACCTTTTTATACTGGCTTTAAATCACTGAAGTTGAGGCATTGAAGAACTGACTGAATACCGGGACTGAATCATTATAACAAGAGGGCCCACTATTGTGGTGGATGCCAAGGACAAGAAGCCCAGCACTGTGGTGTGTCCAGATGACAAGAGATACTGGACCGTTGTGGGTCCTGATGACAAGAAGCACTGGACTGTGGTGGGTCCAGATGACAAGAGATACTGGACAGTGGTGTGTCCTGATGACAAGAGATACTGGACTGTGGTGTGTCCTGATGACAAGAGATACTGGACTGTGGTGTGTCCTGATGACAAGATACACTGGACTGTGGTGTGCCGGGTAGACCAGTGGAAACCATAGAAAGGGTGCAGAGGAGATTTACAAGGATGTTGCCTGGATTGGGGAACATGCCTTATGAGAATAGGTTGAGTGAACTCGGCCTTTTCTCCTTGGAGCGACGGAGGATGAGAGGTGACCTGATAGAGGTGTATAAGCTGATGAGAGGCTTTGATCATGTGGATAGTCAGAGGCTTTTCCCCAGGGCTCAAATGTCTAGCATGAGAGGGCATAGTTTTAAGGTGTTTGGAAGTAGGTACAAAGGAGCTGTCATAAGACCATAAGACAAAGGAGCAGAAGTCGGCCATTCGGCCCATCAAGTCTGCTCCACCATTTTATTATGAGCTGATCCATTCTCCCATTTAGTCCCACTCCCTTGCCTTCTCACCATAACCTTTGATGCCCTGGCTACTCAGATACCTATCAATCTCTGCCTTAAATACACCCAATGACTTCGCCTCCACTGCTGTCCGTGGCAACAAATTCCATAGATTCACCACCCTTTGACTAAAAAAACTTCTTCGCATTTCTGTTCTGAATGGGTGCCCTTCAATCCTTAAGTCATGCCCTCCCGTACTAGACTCCCCCATCATGGGAAACAATTTTGCCACATCCACTCTGTCCATGCCTTTCATCATTCGAAATGTTTCTATGAGGTCTCCCCTCATTCTTCTAAACTCCAAGGAACACAGTCCAAGAGCAGACCAACGTTCCTCATATGTTAACCCTCTCATTCCCAGAATCATTCCAGTGAATCTTCTCTGTACCCTCTCCAACGTCAGCACATCCTTTCTTAAACAAGGAGACCAAAACTGCCCACAGTACTCCAAGTGAGGTCTCACCAGCGCCTTATAGAGCCTCAACATCACATCCCTGCTCCTATACTCTACTCCTCTAGAAATGAATGCCAACATTGCATTCGCCTTCTTCACTACCGACTCAACCTGGAGGTTAACCTTAAGGGTATCCTGTACGAGGACTCCCAAGTCCCGTTGCATCTCAGAACTTTGAATTCTTTCCCCATTTAAATAATAGTCTTTCCGTTTATTTCTTCTACCAAAGTGCATAACCATACAATTTCCAACATTGTATTTCATTTGCCACTTCTCTGCCCATTCTTCCAATCTATCCAAGTCTCTCTGCAGACTCTCCATTTCCTCAGCACTACCAGCCCCTCCGCCTATCTTCGTATCATCAGCAAACTTAGCCAGAATGCCATTTATTCCATAATCCAAATCGTTGATGTACAATGTGAAAAAAAGCGGCCCCAACACGGACCCCTGTGGAACACCACTGGTAACCAGCAGCCAACCAGAATAGGAACCCTTTATTCCCACTCTCTGTTTCCTGCCAATCAGCCAACGTTCTATCTACGTATGTAACTTTCCCGAAATTCCATGGGCTCTTGTCTTGTTAAGTAGCCTCGTGTGGCACCTTGTCAAAGGCCTTCTGAAAATCCAAATATACAACATCCACTGCATCTCCCTTGTCTAGCCTACTGGTAATTTCCTCAAAAAATTGTAACAGGTTTGTCAGGCAGGATTTTCCTTTAAGGAATCCATGCTGAGTTCTGCCTACCTTGTCATATGCCTCCAGGTACTCTGTAACCTCATCCTTGACAATCGACTCCAACAACTTCTCAACCACCGATGTCAAGCTAACAGGTCTATAATTTCCTTTCTGCTTCCTTGCCCCCTTCTTAAATAGCGGAGTGACATTTGCAATCTTCCAGTCCTCCGGAACCATGCCAGAATCTATCGACTTTTGAAAGATTATCGCTAATGCCTCCGCAATCTCCACAGCTACTTCCTCCAGAACATGTGGGTGCATTCCATGTGGTCCGGGAGATTTATTTACCTTTAGACTATTCAGCTTTCTGAGTACTTTCTCTGTCGTAATTGTGACTGCACACACTTCTCTTCCCTGCCACCCTTGAGTGTCCGGTATACTGCTGTCTTCCTCAGTGAAGACTGATGCAAAATACTCGTTCAGTTCCTCTGCCATCTCCTTATCTCCCATTACAATTTCTCCAGCATCATTTTCTATCGGTCCTATATCTACTCTCACCTGTCTTTTACTCTTTATATACTTGAAAAAGCTTTTAGTATCTTCTTTGATATTATTTGCTAGCTTTCTTTCATAGTTAATCTTTTCCCTCTTAATGACCTTCTTAGTTTCCTTTTGTAAGCTTTTAAAAACTTCCCAATCCTCTGTCTTCCCACTAATTTTTGCTTCCTTGTATGCCCTCTCCTTTGCTTTAATTTTGGCTTTGACTTCTCTTGTCAACCTTTTTCCACTTGAAAATTTCTTCTTTTTTGGAATATACCTGTCTTGCACATTCCTCACTTCTCGCATAAACTCCAGCCACTGCTGCTCTGCTGTCTTTCCTGCCAGTGTCCCTTTCCAGTCAACTTTGGCCAGCTCCTCTCTCGTGCCACTGTAATTTCCTTTACTCCACTGAAACACCGACATATCAGATTTCGGCTTCTCTTTTTCAAATTTCAAAGTCAACTCAATCATGTTATGATCACTGTCTCCTAAGGGTTCCTTCACCTCAATCTCTCCAATCACCTCCGGTTCATTACACAATACCCAATCCAGTACAGCCGATCCCCTAGTGGGCTCAACAACAAGCTGTTCTAAAAAGCCATCTCGCAAACATTCTACAAATTCTCTCTCTTGAGATCCAGTGCTGCCCTGATTTCCCAATCCACTCACATGTTAAAATCCCCCACAATTATCATAACTCTGCCCTTCTGACAAGCCTTTTCTATTTCCAGTTGTAATTTGTAGTCCACATCCCTGCAGCTGTTTGGAGGCCTATAAATAACTGCCATCAGGGTCCTTTTACCCCTGCGATTTCTTAGCTCAACCCATAAAGATTCTGCACCTTCCGATCCTATATCACCTCTTTCTAATGATTTAATATCATTTCTTACCGATAAAGCCACGCCTCCCCCTCTGCCTACCTTCCTATCCTTCCGATACACCGTGTATCCTTGGGCATTCAGCTCCCAGAGACATGCATCCCTTAGCCAGGTCTCAGTGATGGCCACAATATCATACCTGCCAATCTGTAGCTGTACAACAAGATCATCCACCTTATTCCTTATGCTGCGTGCATTTAAGTACAACACCTTAAGACCAGTATTTGTTACTTTTTGCTTTGATTTCACTGCAACTTTATTGCACTGCAACTCATCCCAATGGCTACAAATTTGCCCCATCACCTGCCTGTCTTTCCTGACATCTTTACTGCTCACTATCTTAGATTTATTTCTGTTTTCCCTTTCCTCTGCTCTGTCATTTCAGTTCCCATCCCCCTGCCAAATTAGTTTAAACCCTCCCTAACAGCTCTATTAAACTTTCCCGCCAGGATATTGGTCCCCTTCAGGTTCAGGTGTAACCTGTCTTTTTTGAACAGGTCATACTTCCCCCAGAAGAGATCCCAATTATCCAAGAATCTGAAGCCCTGCCCCCTACACCAGTCTCTCAGCCACACATTCATCTGCCTGATCCTACTATTCTTGCCCTCGCTAGCAAGTGGCACAGGTAGCAATCCCGAGATTACTATCCTGGAGGTCCTGCTTCTCAGCTTCCTTCCTAACTCCCAGAAATCTGTCTTCAGGACCTCTTCCTCTGTCCTATCTATGTCATTGGTACCAACATGTACCAAGATAACTGGCTGCTCACCCTCCCCCTTCAGAATATTCAGGACCCGATCCGAGACATCCCGTACCCTGGCACCTGGGAGGCAACACACCATGCGGGTATCTCTATCAGGCTCACAGAATCTCCTGTCCGTTCCCCTGACTATGGAATCCCCAATGACTACCACATTCCTCTTCTCCCTCCTTCTCTCCTGCACAACAGCGCCAGGCTCAGTGCCAGAGACCCGGTCACCGTGGGCATCCCCTGTCAGGTCATCCCCCTCAACAGCATCCAGAACAAGATATTTGTTGCTGAGGGGGACAGCCACAGGTGTGCTCTCCACTATCCGGGCATTTCCCTTCCCTCTCTTGACAGTGACCCAGTTTTCTGACTCCTGTAGCCTAGGGATGACTACCTCCCTGTAGCTCCTGTCTATCACCTCTTCACTTTCCCTAGTAAGCAGTAGGTCATCAAGCTGCAGCTCCAGATCCCTAACACGGTCTCTGAGGAGCTGCAACTCAGTGCACCTGGCGCAGATGTGGCCATCAGGGAGGCTGGAGGTCTCCCAGGATTCCCACATCTGACACCCTGAACAAAGCACTAACCTTGCAGGCATGCTATCTAATTCTACAGGAATGAAACAGGAAAAATAAGTCTACTCACCCACTTACCTCGCCAAACAGATGAACTTTGTAAACCGTTAGCTCATACCGTTAGCTGTGAGAGCCCTGCTGTTCCTGCCTGTCTGGGCCGATTCCCGAAGGGGCGGGGGAGGGAGAAAAAAAGAGTTGGTGCTTCGCTCTCGCCTCTTCCTGTTTACCGCCAAAACCCGTTGAAGCCAAAGTCCTACACTCTGCTACTGCTCACTCCGCTGCCCGCTGTATAGGGTGGTCTCCTTTGTAAACTCTCCACGCTATCCTGTTGACGTCACGCGCCTGCGCAGTCTGGTCCTTCTTGCACTCGAAGAAGTTTTTAAAAAACTGCCTTTCTTCGGAATTCAGCTCCCACAACGCTCTGTAGTCCCGATCCAACAAACAGCCGTCATGTCAGGGGTAAGTTTTTTACGCAGAGAGTGGTGAGTGCGTGGAATGGGCTGCCGGCGGTGGTGGTGGAGGCGGATACAATAGGGTCTTTTAAGACACGCCTGGATGGCTACATGGAGCTTAGAAAAATAGAGGTCTATGGGTAAAGTCTAGGTAGCTCTAAGGTAGGGACATGTTCGGCACAGCTTTATTGTGCTGTAGGTTTCCTGTGTTTCTAACTGAGGTCATGATCTTAAATTGCCTCAAGCAGACAGGCGTTGTGGTGTGTTTTGATGATAATGAAGTTCCTTGTTACTGAGAGGTTGTCCCATGATGAGGAAACTGGTCCCCAGAGTCTCGCTGCCAACCATTCTGGATGGAGGACACTGTGAAGGGGTTCATGTTGGGAGTGGACCTCCGCCCTTCTGTCAGGCCTATTCTGTATCTTTCCTGATGATAACTGATGGCTTGGAATCTGTGTCGATGCGACTATTTATTTATTGAGATACAGAGCAGAACAGGCCCTTCCAGCCGCGCCGCCCAGCAACCCTCAATTTAACCCTAGCCTAATGGGACAATTTACAATGGCTAAATTACTCTCCAACCCTTCGGTCTTTGGTCTGTGGGAGGAAACTAGAGCACACAAAGGTCACAGGGAGAATATACAAACCGCTTACAGGTAGTGACAGGAATTGAGCCTGGGTCGCTGGTAATGTGAAGCGTTGTGCCAACCACTACACTAATCTCTGCCCTCTCCTCACAGGCAGTGATGGGAATTGAACTCGGGTCACTGGTACTGTAAAGCGTTGTGCTAACCACTACGCTAATCTCTGCCCACTCCTCACAGGCAGTGACAGGAATTGTATCCAGGTCACTGGTACTGTAAAGCGTTGTGCTAACCACTACGCTAATCTCTGCCCACTCCTTACAGGCAGGGGCGGGAATTGACTCTTGCGGAGGGATGGGTGTAGTGCTAACCACAGTGCTACTGGGCCACCCTATTTAGAGTCATAAGAGTCAGAGTTATATGGCAGAGAAACAAGCCCTTCAGCCCAACTAGTCCATGCTGACCAAGGTGCCTAATTCAGCTGCTCTATCTTATGGTCTTTTGGTCTTATGTAGGAGCAGAATTAGGCTATTTGGCCCATCGAGTCTGCTCTGCCATTTCATCTTGGCCGATCTCTTTCCCTCTCGGCCCCAATCTTCTGCCTTCCCCCCGTATCCATGAGGATATGATGAGGGTCCTTAATGATGGTTCTCACCTTCTTGAGGTACCACATCTTGAAGGTGTCATCGATGGTAGAGAGGGTTGTACCTGTGATGGAGTTGGCTGTCTACAACCCTCTTCAGCCTTTTTCAATCCTGTGCATTACAGCCTTCAAACAAGGCTGTGATACAACCAGTTAGAATGCTCTCCATCCTACATCTACGGAAACTTGTTAGAGTTTGCTGCCACGCCAAAACTCCTCAAACTCCCAATGAAGTATAGCCACTGGCATGCCTATTCTTTGATTACCCTGAGATGCTCATGCCCAGAAACTTGAAGCAGGCGCAACTTACAAGGGTTATGCCAGGATTTGAAGTGATAGGGAAAGGTTGAACAGGTTACGAATTTTCTGTAGAACATAGAATCATTGAGCGGAGATTTGATAGAGGAGTATCGATAGGCTAAATGCAAGATGGCCTTTTCTACTGAGGTTGAGTGAGGCTAGAGCTAGAGGTCAACGGGTAAAGGGTGCAAGGTGAAATGTTTAAGGGGAAGATGAGGGGGAACTTCTTCACTCGGAGGGTGATAAGAGCATGGAATGAGTGCAAGTGGTGGATGTGGAGTTGATTTTAACACTTAAGAGAAATTTTCCAACGAACGGTAATATAGGGGCCTTTCCTGGTTGGCTGCCAGTGACCAGTGGTCAGTGTTGGGACCACTTCTTTCCACATTATATGTCAGTGATTTGGATGACAGAAATGATGGCTTTCACCAAGTTTGCAGAAAATACAGAAATAGGTGGAGGAGCAGGTACTGCTGAGGAAGGAGGGTGTCTGTAAAAGGATTTAGACAGTTTAGGAGAATGGGCAAAGAAGAGGCAGATGGAATACAGTGTCGGGAAGTGTATGGTCATGCACCTTGGTGGAAGGAATAAAGACATAGAGTATTTTCTCAACAGTGGGAAAGTTCAAAAATCAGAGATGCCAGGGGACCTGGGAGTCCTTGTGCAGGATTTCCTGAAGTTTAATTTACAGGTTGAGTTGGTGGCAATTGCAATGTAGCATTCATCTCAAGAGGACTAGAATACAAGAGCAAGGGTGTAATGCTGAAGCTTTATAAAGCATTGGTCAGGCCGTACTTGGGGTACTGTGAGCAGTTTTGGGCCCTTTAAGATGTCCTGGCATTGGAGAGGGTCCGGAGAAGGTTCATGAGACTGATCTCAGGAATGGAAGGGTTAACATAGGAGGAGCATTTGATAGCGTCTGGGCTGTACTCGCTAGATTTTAGAAGAATGAGGGGGCATCTCATTGAAACCTATGGAATATTGAAATGCCTAGACAGAGTTTATGTGGAGAGGATGTTTCTTATAATGGGGAGTCTAGGACAAGAGGGCACAGCCTCAGAATTGAGGGATGTCCATTTGGAGCAGAGATGAGGAAAATTTTCATTAACTAGAGTCCAGGTATGTCTCGGGATCTCTGTGCATCATCTACTGTCCAGGTATACCTGGGGATCTCTGAACAAGGAGATCACCAACTGTCCAGGTATACCTGGGGAATCTCTGGACATCACTACTGTCCAGGTATGTCTGGTGATCTCTGGGCATGGATGTCACCTACTGTCCATGTATGCTTGTGGATCTCTGGACAAGGAGATCACCAACTGTCCAGGCATACCTGGGGAATCTCTGGACATCACTACTGTCCAGGTATGTCTGGTGATCTCTGGGCATGGATGTCACCTACTGTCCATGTATGCTTGTGGATCTCTGGACAAGGAGATCACCAACTGTCCAGGTATACCTGGGAATTTCTGGACATCACCTACTGTCCAGGTATCTGTCAGGCTCTACAACTGCGTGGTCTCTAACACCAGGTATAAATTGGCACATACTCATCCTCAGGCTTTCTGCTGTAACCTTGAGCTCATTCATGCCAGAGTCCTGGTTATTTCACAGTTCATTGGGTTAAATCTAGAGGATCCCAGGAGCTCCCAATGGCAGGACACCAAAGCCCCTGAACCAATGTCCATCTCTCTGCCACATCAGTCAAATAGATCTGATGCTGACTGGCCAGTGTTATTTTTAGTGGGATCTTGCTGCTTACAGATCTCCTGATTCACTGCCTCCATCACAACAATGGGCACACTTTAGATCAATAATTTTTGAGTGGACTCATTGGGATGTCAGAGTTCCTTCACTACTTGAACTTAAACTTCACGAGTAAACCAAGCTACTCGTCCTTGGTTTGAAGCTATTGGGCTGAATTCCAATACCCAATTGTCTTTGGTAGTATTTGAACTCTTAACTCTTTGGTTTATTTGGGCAGATGCGAGTATAACATCAGCTTGTTCCAAACAGGGTGCAGCGAAAGGCCGCTGGCATATTGAGTAAACTGGAGCCACAAGTTGGACTTTGCAGGAACGCTGTAGCGCAGCAGGATGAGAGTGTGATGAATATTTGTAGCTCCTTGATTTCGCAGTCTTGTCTGTCAACAGAGCTCAATTCACAAGAATCTCTAGTGATGCCATGGTGCACTGAGAACTGCACTGTCAGAGGCATGTTCTTTTGCGAGAAACGTCTAACCGGGACTCCAGCTGACGAGTTAGAGGGGATTCTCACCAGGCTAATGTTCAGCTCGGTGAAGCAGATCGCATGCTTTTAGTGGGATCCTACTGTGCACAAATCACCCCTGCGCTGTCTGCATCACAGCAGGGGCTGTGCAGCAAAAAATGCGTGTATCAATAATCCACAGAAGGCAAATCTTTTCTCTTTTGATCCGTGACCTTCATGGTCTTAAACGCTTGATAGGTTTGCATGTATGGTGTCAAACCCAGTCGACAAGTTAATGTAACACCAGGGGGTGTTTATATATAGAATCCCTTTTAGCCGCAAAAAATGCTCAACCAACCTGCAGAAGAAGGTTATCATAGAATGTTTCACATTGTGCCCTGGAAGATCTGTTGAGACAGGTGGGCAAAGGGTGGGACACAGACAAAGGTTTGAAGAAACATTCCTAAAGAGCGATGGGGGGTAGAGCAGTTTGAAAGGGAATCCAGGAGTTCAGAGCTCAGGCATAGCTGCCAGGGTTGGAGCAATGGGAACTCGGAACTGGGGAACCTAATGGAGAGGGTTTGGGGATGGATGTTGGGTTGGGGCTGGGAGAGGGGACGTGGGAGATGGGGGAATGGAGTGGAATGGGAGGGTGAGGAGATGTTGGAAAACAAGAAGGTTTGTCTGTGGGTAATTCCAGTTGATTATTAGTAACAACCGTGGTGTCATCAACAGCACAAAAATAAAATCATTTCTCTCCCCCCTCAAAAAATAAAAGAATTTAATTAATGAGGAAAAAGCTTACTAACTATTAAATAAAACCACGGGGTCTGTGGATAAATGAAGGGTTAATACTGAAGAACTGTGCTTTTACGCTAGAATTAAAACAAGGTTAACCCTTTATAAACTGGAAAGATTTCATTTTCACAAGAGTTCACTTGCAGTTTAAGGTAAAGATCATTAAAAAAAACCTGTTCAAATTACCTCCAAACCTTGGATTTGAAACGTCTCTGCTGGCTTTTTCTTTAACAGGCTATAAATAAGGTCTCTCTTATTGGTTTGGTTTAAATTTTCTATAAAAAACCAAGGCTAAAATTCCTGTAAATGGGTAATCTTGTGTTAACCGTCCTAAACATCAAACAAAGCCATTCAAACTCAGTGCTTTAGAACAATTAAACACACAATTTAGCCTAAGCAGTCTTAAGAATTAACCATCCGGCCGCTGACTCAACATGGATGTTGAGGGCATTAGGGCAGTGCTTTGGGTCAAAGGTACAACACCACTTGAGGGATTCTTCTTTGCGACATTTCTCCTGGTAGTGAGATAAGGAGTGATTTGTGATTGGCTTCTTTCCATTGGCAACTGGCCAGTCTAGAAATAGAGACAGATTCCCAACTGCCTGATTGGTTGCTGAAGATCTTTTGGCCTCTCACTCATGGGTTTGATGAGTCCTATTTCCTGCCAAGGGAGCCACTTTACAATGGGAATGCTTGAGTCAGTATTGTCATTCACGGTGATCTATGTGAAAGTGGCGGGCAGGTTTCACAGCTGAGTGATGTGCTAGCTGAACCTTGTTTAAGAGAACTCCGAGAGCTTCTAAATCTGAGAGGTACTGTCACATCAGACATTTCATCTGATAGGCCTTCCCCTGAGAGCCTCTTCTCAGAGACATTACTCTGTGGATAAACCACCCCTATTTAAGACAAACCCACAGATATGTATCGGGATTGATATAGATGTTCTAGCAACGTATATCACGGACAGACAAGCAGGCTTTAAACATCAGTACAACTTATTAACACAATATACGGTGGCTCTGTAGGTATCAGAGAGGCATTAGCCCCTGAGATCCCATCATTCCTTAGTGCTCTGGACAGAATTGTTCAAATGTCCTTCAAACACTGAACAAGAGTGTATCTATAATCCTCGGAGAGAGCACACTCATCACCCAAAGTAGAGCGCCATCAGACATCTAAGAAAGAGCACACAGCACCCAACATCCAATGATAAAGCACCCAGCACCCATCCCAATAATAGAGCACCCATCTGCAATGACAGAGCACCCAGCACCCAGTAAGAAGAACCCAGCATTCAATCAAAAGAACCTAGCACCGAAATAGAGAGCACTGGGCACCCTCCGAAGAACAACAAACACCCAATGATAGAGCATCCATCAACTACTGACAGAACACCCATCAACCAAAGATGGATCTCCCATCACCCACTGATAGAACAATAGGCACCTAATGATAGACCACCCTTCACCCAATGACAGAACACCCATCTGACACTGATGGAGACATCAGCACCCAATGATAGATACCCAATCCCCAAAGATAGAGCACCCATCACCCAATAACCGTGCACCCACCCCAATAATAGAGCACCCACCCCAATGACAGAGTACCCATTACCAGATGATAGAGCAGCCAGCACCCACTGAAAGAGCATCCAGCACCCGATGATAGACCAACCAGCACCTAATGATAGAGCACCCATCCCACTAATAGAACACCCATCAGCCAATGACAGAGCACTCACTGATAGAGCACCCATCAACCAATGATAGAATACCCATCACCCACTGGTGGAGCACCCATCACTAACAATAGCACCCATCTCAAAAACTCAAAATACACTCAAAAACTTCTATAGTTGTATCGTGGAGAGTATTCTGACAGGCTGCATCACTGTCTGGTATGGAGGGGCTACCGCACAGGACCAAAAGAAGGTTGTAAATCTAGTCAGCTCCACCTTGGGTTCTAGCCTACAAAGTACCCAGGACATCTTTAGGGAGCGGTGTCTCAGAAAGGCAGCGTCCATTATTAAGGACCTCCAGCACCCAGGGCATGCCCTTTTCTCACTGTCACCATCAGGTAAGAGGTACAGAAGCCTGAAGGCACACACTCAGCGATTCAGAAACAGCTTCTTCCCCTCTGCCATTAGATTCCTAAATGGACATTGAAGCTTTGGACACTACCTCACCTTTTTTAATATGCGGTATTTCTATTTTTGCACATTTTAAATAATCTATTCAATATATGTAATTGATTTACTTGTTTATTTATTTATTATTATGTTTTATTTTATTTATTTTTTTCTCTCTCAGCTAGATTATGTATTACATTGAAATGCTGCTGCTAAATTAACAAGTTTCATGTCACATGTCGGTGATAGTAAACTTGATTCTGATCCTCTCAATGATACAGCACCCTTCACCCAATGACAGAGCGCCCATCACCCACTGACGGATCTCCCAAAACCCACTGTTAAGAACAACCAGCACCTAATGATACAGCAACCTTCACCCGATGACAGAGTACCCATATGGCACTGATAGAGACCACAGCACCCAACGATTAAGCACCCATCTCCAATGATAGAATGCTCATCTCTACCGATAGAGCACCCACCCGACACTGATAGAGCACCCATCTGACACTGATAGAGCACCCATCACCCAATGTTAAAGCACCCATCGCTTGATGATAGAGCAACCATCACCCACAGATAGAGCACCCAATACCCAATAATAGAACACCCAACCCCAATGATAGAGCACCCATCACTCAATGACAAAGCAACCAACACCTATTGACTGACTACACATCCCCAATGATAGTGCACCCATCCTGACTGATAGAGCACCCATTTCCCACCGATAGAGCACCCATCCGCAATGATAGTGCACCCATCACCTGATGAAAGTGCAACCAGCACCCTCACCAATAATAGTGTACCCAACCCCAATGATAGAGCACCCATCACCCAATAATAGAGCACTTATTACTCATTGATGGAGCACCCATCACCAAAGAAAGAGCACCCAGCAATCAATGATAGAGCACCCATCACACTGGTAGAGCACCCTTCTCCAATGATAGAGCACCTTTCCCTACCGATATAATTCTGACCACCCAATAACCGAGCACCCATCACCCAATGACAAAGCAGCCATCGTCCATACCCAATGATAGTGCACCCACCCCAGTGAGCATCTATCCCCAATGACAGAGGACCCACCCTCAATGATAGCACACCCTTCACCTGATGAAAGTGCATCCAGCACCCAAATAGAGCATCCATGACCCATTGATAGAGCAATCATCCCCAATGACAGAGCAATTGGCACCCAATCATAGAGCACCCAGCTACCACTGATAGAACTCCCATCACCCAATGATTGAGCTCCCACCCTTCTCCAATGATAGAGCACCCATCACCCGGTGATGGAGTATCTTGCACCCAATGATAGAGATACAAGAACACCCATCTAAATGCCACTGAACACAAAAAGAACATCCATCAGTGATATGCAGAGCACCCCAGATCACCCACAAATCACACATGGGGCACCCATCAAACCCCTCCACCTCTGTCCCGTCACCCGTTGATACAAGACCCATTAAACAGGTGGTACCTATCAAAGTAATGAAGCAGGGCAGCTCACATCTTCTGCACTCTCTCCAAATCCATCTCTCCATCTTCTCTCTCAGTAATGGGGCAACCAGAACTGGAGATGACACTCCGGGTGTATCATAAAGCTGCAGTTTCTGTACCCAGTACTCAGACTGATGAAGGGAAGATTGCTGACGTTTCTTTAGCACTCTGTCTACCTGTTACGTTTTCAGTGAGCAACAGAGCTTCACCCCACAATCCCTCGGTACGTTCATGCTCCGAAGGGTCCTGACTTCTACTCTCCAACCAAACTGCAACATCTCACGTGTGTCCAGATCAAACTCTGTTGGCAAGGTCTCTGTCCATATTTTTGACTGATCTATACCCTAAGCACAAGAGATTCTGCAAAAGCCTGAAATTCACATCAACACACACACACACACACACACACACACACACACACACACACACACACAAAATGCTGGAAAACCCAGCAGGTCAGGCATCTATGGAGGGGAAGAAACAGTTGATGTTTCGGACTGAGACCAACTGGATTCCTTTCCATACTTATTCCCACATTCTCATCAACTCACCCCAGATTCTACACACTGTAGCACAATTCACAATGGCTGATTAAGCTAACAACCCCACACATCTCTGGAAAAATACACATAGTTACAGGGAGAAAGTACAAACTCCACACAATCAGGACCCAAAGTCCAGGGTTGGACCCGTGTCACTGGAACAGTCAGGTAATAGCACTGACTGCTGCACTGAGGTGGCCCTGGCATAGCGTGCAGCCCTCACCAATTGTTCCGGGCCACAGTGGGTGTCTTGCTGGTTCAGCTAGTCCGAGTCCATCGGAGGGCCGAGCACAAACATCCAGGCAGTACCGTGGGAACATCATAGGTGGACAGATGAGGCGACTAGTCACTAATTTGGAAAAGGGCAGGAAATTTGTGCTGGTGCTCTGGCTGAAGTTTATACCACTCCAGAAACCAGGGACTAGTTCTCACATTACTCTTGGTGGAAGCCTGTTGAGTCCCTTACACTTCAAGAGTTTCCAATGGGTCACAAAGTAGTTGGCCTTGACTTATAAAATGCACCCCCTACCGACAATAACTGGGGGCTTAGAAGTCCGGTTTGGTTCCTCCTGAGAGGAGAAGGTTGAAGAGGAATCTCCACAGTGGTCAGCGGCCTGGTGGCTAATCTTTTAACTTTGACCTTTCACCTGAAGCGTTAAGTGTTAACTGTTGACCTTTGACCTTGCAGATTTTAACTGCTGAAATGTCTCTTTAAACCTTAAAGGCAACTATGATAACGAGCGGCTGGCGATTGCTAGACAGCGAATTCCATATCGTCTTGGTCGGGTAGTAGACGAGTGGCTACTCGACAAAGGTAAAAAAAATTAATTAAAAGCTTTTAACATTTAAAAAAGGAGTCACACACCGTAACAAAAAAACTTAACTTTAACTTAACCCAATCATAATTCTATTTTAATTCTTTTAAATGCTAAAACATCAGTAAAATTAAACAAGCCATTTAAAACCTGTTTTAACTGTAGCTGAGTTTACACGTTGATCATTGTTGGTAAGCCTGCTTTTGTCTCTTTTCCTGTCCTATTGTGTTAATGCTCCCAGTTGCTGTCTGGTGGTTGAAGGGAAACCATTCTGTGAGGTTTCTGTGGAAGCCATTTTGATCTTTGGTTCTTGGGAAAGTGTGTCAGCTTCTCCACACCATGCATTCCTCTACAGATTATGCGGGACAGGACAGGGGGCAGATCTTCCACCGCCCACTATATAAACTCCCTTCTCCCACAGTCTCCCCTCTGTTCCCTTCTCCTACCCTCTACCCTCTGCTCCCTTCTCCTACCATCTCCCCTCACTCCCTTCTCAGTGGGGGTGATGTTGCTCTGTTGGTAAAAAAAAATTAAACAAATCTTGAGGAAGAGATGACACAGGATCATAAGGTGTTGAATCATTGTGGAGAGAACTAAGAAACTGCAAGGGTAAAATGACCCTGATGAGAATTATATACAGAATTCCAAACAGTAGTAAAGATGTGATCTACAAATTACAATGGAAGATAGAAAATGCACGTCAAAAGGACAATGTTACGAAGGTAAACACGAGGAAATCTGCAGATGCTGGAAACTCAAGCAACACACATCAAAGTTGCTGGTGAACACAGCAGGCCAGGCAGCATCTCTAGGAAGAGGTACAGTCGACGTTTCGGGCCGAGACCCTTCGTCAGGACTCGGCCCGAAACATTGACTGTACCTCTTCCTAGAGATGCTGCCTGGCCTGCTGTGTTCACCAGCAACTTGATGTGTGTTGCTTGACGTTACGAAGGTCATGGGGCGATTTCAATATTCAGGTAGATTGGGAAAATCAGATTGGTGCTGGATCCCAATGGGGGAGTTTCTAGAATGCCTATGAGGTAATTTTTTAGAACAGCCCGTGGCTGAGCCCACTAGGAGATCAGTTATTCTGGGTAAGGTGTTGTGCAGTGAACCAGAATTGATTAGACAGTCTAAAGTAAAGGAACCCTAAAGCCAGTGATCATAATATGATAGAATTCACCCTGCAATTTGAGAAGGAGAAGCTGAAGTCAGTTGTATCAGTCTTACAGTGGAGTAACAGGAATTACAGAGGCATGAGAGAGGATTTGGCCAAAATTGATTGGAAAAGAACACTGGCAGGGATGACGGCAGTCAGCAATGGCTGGAGTTTTGAGAGCAATTCGTAGGGCACAGGATATATACATCTCAAAGAGGAAGAAGTATTCTTAAGACAAAGACAACATAAAAACCAAAGGGAGGGCATGTAATAGAGCAAACATTAGTGGGAAGTTAGAGGACTGGGAAGCTTTTAAAAGCCAATAGAAGACAACTAAAAAAGTTATAGAGAAGGAAAAGATGGAATACGAAGGTAAGCTAGCCAATAATATTAAAGAGGATACCAAAATTTTCTTCAGATATATAAAGTGTAAAAGAGTGGTGAAAGTAGATATCAAACCATTGGAAAATGATGCTGGAGAAGTAGAAATAGGGGACAAGGAAATGACAGGAAGGTGAATAAATATTTTGCATCAGTCTTCACTGTGGAAGACACCAGCAGTGTGCCGGATATATGAGACTGTCGTGGACGGAAGTATGTGAGACTACCATTACTAGGAAGATGATTCTTGTGAAGCTGAAAGTAGATAAGTCACCTGGATCAGATGGTATACACCCCAGGGTCCAGAAAGAAATGGCTGAAGAGATTGTTGAGGTATTTGTAATGATCTCTCAAGAATCACTAGATTCTGGAATGACTGCAGAAGACTGGAAAATTGCAAATGTCATTCCACTCTTCAAGAAGAGAGAGAGAGGCGAAGAAAGGAAATTATAGGCCAGTTAGTCTGACCTTAGTGGTTGGGAAGATATAGGAGTTGATTGTTAAGGATGTGGTTTCAGGATACTTGCAGGCACATGATAAAATACGCCAAGTCACCATTAAGGGAAAATCGTGTCTGACCAATCTGTTAGAACTCTCAGAGAAAATAACAAACAGGAGAGACAAAGGAGAATTGGTGGATGCTGTGTACTTGGATTTTCATAAGGCCTTTGACAATATGCTGCACATGAGGCTGCTGAACAAGTTAGGAGCCCGTGGTATTACAGGAAAGATACTCGCATGGATCGAGCATTAGGTAATTGGTAAGGGGCGAACACTGGGAATAAAATGAGTCTATACTTGTTGGCTGCCAGTGACTAGTGGTGTCCCACAGGGGTCTGTGTTAGGACATCTTACTTTTATGATGTATGTCATTTATTTGGTTGACTAAATTGATGGCTTTGTGGCTAAGTTTGTGGACAATATGAAGATTGATGAAGGGGCAAGTAGTTTTGAAGAAGCAGAGAGGCTACAGAGGCTAGAGGCTAAATTTAGACAGTTTAGGAGAATGGGCAAAGAAATGGTAGATGGAATACTGTGTCAGGAAGTGTATGGTCATGTACTTTGGTAGAAGAAATAAAAGCAAAGAGTATTTTCTAAGTGGAGAGAAGATTTAAAAATCTGAGGTACAAAGGGACTTTGGAGTCCTCATGCAGGATTCCTTAATGGTCAGTGTGCAGGTTGAGTTAGTGGTGAGGAAGGCAAATGCAATGTTAGAATTCATTCTGAGGGGACTAGAAAATAAATGCAAGAATGTAATATTGAGGAATTTTAAAGCACTGGTAAAGCCTCAATTGGAGTATTGTGAACAATTTTAGGCCATTGTCTAAGAAAAGATATGCTAACATTGGAAAGGATTCAAAGGACATTCATGAAAATGATTCTGGGATAGAAAGACTTGTCATATGAGGGACATTTGATGGCTCTGGGCATCGACACACTAGTATTCAGAAGAATGAGGGAGGATCTCATTGAAACCTCAATAGGGTGGACGTGGAGACTATGTTTCTTATGCTGAGGGGGAGTCTAAGATGAGAGGACGTGTGTGAATTTGTTGCCTCAGGTGGCCGTGGAGGCCAAGTCATTAGGTATATTTAAGGCAGAAGTTGATAGATTCTTGGTTAGTCAGGGCATGAAGGGATATAAGGAGATTGGCGCTGAGAGGAAAAATGGATCAGACATGATTAAATGGAAAAGCAGACTCAATGGGCCAAATGGACTAGTCCTCCTCTTATAACTTATGGTCTTAGAATAAGCTCATCCCCTCCCTTCTCCTACCCCACTCCTCCCATCCATTCACCCATTCCCCTCCCTTCCCTCCTCCTAACTACTCCCCACCTTCCTCCTTCCCTTCATATACCCCTCCCCTCCTCTCTCTTGTCCTACCCCTCCTTCTCCTGTCCCCTCCCCTCCCTTCCTCTCCCTTCTCCAACCCCTCCCTTCCTCCCTTCTCCTAACCCCTCACCTCACATCTCCTACAGCTCCCCTCCACTCCTTTCTCTTAACTCGTCCCTTCTCCTAACCTCCCCTCCCTCCTCCTACCCCCTCCCTGCTCTTCTCCTAACCCCTCCCCTCCCTTCTTCTACTCACCCCTCCCCTCCCTTCTTCTACTCCCTCTCCTC
Source organism: Mobula hypostoma (assembly GCF_963921235.1). NCBI lineage: Eukaryota > Metazoa > Chordata > Chondrichthyes > Myliobatiformes > Myliobatidae > Mobula > Mobula hypostoma. The sequence continues at coordinate 292,080 of NC_086126.1, read as the reverse complement.
CTTCCCTTCTCCTACCCATCCCTGCTATTCCCCTCTCCTACCACTTCTCCTCCTCTCCCACCACTTCTCCTCCTCTCCCTTCTCCAATCCTCCCTTTCTCCTTCTCCTAACCTCTCGCCTCACATCTCCTACTGCTCCCCTCCCTTACTTTCTCCTCTCCTCCCTTCTCCTACCCTCCCTCCCCTCCTTCTCTTAAACCCTTCCCTCCCTTCTCCTTCCCCTCCCCTCCCTTCTCCTTCCCCTCCCCTCCTTCCTTCTTCTTGCCCCTCCCCTCCCTTCTCTTCTCCTGACCCCTGGCCTCCACCACTGGGTCTCACTGCTGATGTCAGTTCCTTTTCTCAGCCCCACTTGATTACAGCAGAATATCTTGAATGTGCTCATTGGATCCTTTGGGAAGTGGGGTTTGTGAGCAGGATTTAGAGCTCTCAGCGTCGGTGAGTGGATCGATGAACAGATATTGTGATCATGGCTGAGAGATGTACTGAAGCAGTTCTCACTCTCCCTCCGGTGGAGTTTTAACCCCCCAGCTGGACAGAAGGCACATGTATCGAGGATGAGAGGGCAACATTTGATGTTCGCGTAGAGAGAACATCTCTCTGTTTGAGAGATGCTCCCTCACAGTCCAGGAGATCCCAATTCGATTCTGATGTCTGTGTGTGGAGATTGCATGTTCTCCCTGGGTTTTCCCCGGGTGATCCGGTTCCACATCCCAATGACGTGAACTGGTCCCCAATGCAGGTTTAGAATCCGGGGTTAGCTGGTGGAAATGTGGATGGAATGCAGATGCTCGTGAGCCACAGAGACTTGATGCACCAACTGGCCTGCTCTGTTGGAATTGGAGATATTTGGAGACGATGGCAGCTCACCCAAACGGGAAATGCACCCGCACTGACCCACAACTATCTTCTAGGTGTCCAGTGTCTACAGTATGGATTCCCCTGCTGTTCTCGAGCTGATCACTGCGGAGTCACCTGCTGTTCTCAAGCAGGTACAGACCGGCAGAGGCTCGGAGGCTAGGTTTCTCTCTGCCTCAGAGGCAATGCGGAAAACGTCAAGACCGATGGTACTGAAGAAATGCTATATGTGGGAGGAGACAGGGTCTGCCAAGACGATACCTTAAATCCCCCGTCAGTCCAGAAGAAGGGTCTCAGGCCGAAACATTGACCCCACTTAGTTCCTCCAGTCATCTGTTTCCTTGCTGCAGGTTCTGCCATCTGCAGGCCCTTGTGTCTTTTAAGCTCCCTGTCTTCTCTGGATTGTATGGACAGCACCCCAGGGCACAGGGTCTGTCGGATTTGAGGGGACATATTGCACAACCATTCTGTATCATAAAGGAACAGATGTCGCAGATGGGTTTGTGAGAGTTTGCCTGTGAAATTGTCTTTTGAGAGTGACGTACTGACTGAAAGGAACCATACCTTCTCTGGCAATATACAGAATGCGGAAAGAACTCAGCAGGTCAGGGAAATGAACAGTAAATATTCTGGGCCAAAGCTTTTCACTGGGACTTTCTTATGTCAGCCAGCAGTCCAGATTGATAGATATATAGATACCTTATTGATCCCAAAGGAAATTACAGTGTCACAGTAGCATTATTAGTGTACAGATACACAAATATTAAAAGAAAAGTAAGAAAGAATAAAAACTAAGTTACCACAAACAGTCTAACAGGAGGAGATCATCACTTCCCCAGCTATAGGTTGACTCATTTTAGAGCCTAATGGCTGGGGGTAAGAATTACCTCATGTTGAAGCAGCGCAATTGTCTTAGTCTTTGACTGAAAGTGTTCCTCTGTTCAGCCAAGGTGCCATGCAGAGGGTGAGAAACATTGTCCAGAATTACCAGGATTTTCTATAGGGTCTTTTGTTCTACCACAGCCTCCAGTGTGTCCAGTTTGACTCCTATAAAAGAGCTAGCCTTTCTAATCTGTTTATTGAGCCTGTTGGCATCACCCGTGTTGATGCCATTGCCCCAGCACACCATCACATAGAAGACTGTACTGGCAACAACAGAGTGGTAGAACATGTGAAGGAGAGGTCTGCACACTCCTAAAGACCTCAGTCTCCTCAGGAGGTAGAGGTGACACTGGCTGTTCTTGTACAGAGCCTCTGTGTTGGTGCTCCACTCAAGTCTGTCTCCCAGGTGCATCCCCAGGTACTGGTAGGTCCTCACCACGTCCACGTCCTCAGCATCAATAGTGCAGGCTTACTCTTCCAAAAGTCTCCTTTGTCTTACTGATGTTGAGCTGCAAATGATTCAGCTTGCAAGGTTCAACAAAGTCCTCCACCAGGGCCCTGTGTTTGTCCTCCTGTCCTCCCTTAATTAACCCAACTATTGCTGAGTCATCAGAGAATTTCTGCAGGTGACATGACTCAGTGTTGTATCTAAAGTCTGAGGTATACAGGGTGAACAGGAAGTGGGGCAATACAGTCCCATTTGAGGCTCCAGTGATGCTTATAGCCTTGTCTGACACACAGCTCCAAAGCCGCACAAACTGTGGTCTGCCAGTCAGATAGTCCATTATCCAGGATACAATGGAAGTGCCAATCTGCATTGAACAGAGCTTTTCCCCCATGAATGAGGGCTGTATGGTATTGAAGGCACTGGAAAAATCAAAAAAACACAATCCTCACAGCGCTGCCCTGCTCATCCAAATGGGAGTAGGCTCTGTTCAGCAGGTACATGACAGCATCGTCGACTCCAATGTGCTCCTGGTAGGCAAACTACAGGGGATTGAATGCTGGTCTGACCAGGGGTTGGAGTTGAGCCAGGACCAGCCTTTCAACGGTCTTCATGATATGTGAGGTCAGAGCCACTGGACGGTGGTCATTCAAGACTTTCGGTTGGCCTTTCTTGGGTACTGAGTCCACATGTGATGTTCTCCACACAGTCGGGACCCTTTCCAGGCTGAGACTCAGATTGAAAATACACTGGAGAACTCCACACTCCTTCAGGACCTTGGGGTTCACTCCATCCAGTCCCCATGCTTTGCCGTGTCTGAGTTTCCCCAGAGCCCTTCTCACCTGCTCAGTAGTGAAGGAGAGTCCATGATGACTGGGGAGCTGGTGGAAGGTGGCTGCTGGAGGGGTGAAGATTGGGACGATAGCAGTTGCTATGTGGAGGTGTGGACGATAGATGCAGGGCAAGGAGGGGATGTAGACAGTGGTAGCCTGTGTTGTTCATCCACATGTTGAACTGGAGTGGGGAGGCGTTGATGCTGAGGGAGGTTTGGGTACCTATGCTCCTGGGCTGGTGTGCTGAAGGGAGTGTGAACAGGAGGCCAATTGTCAAACCGACTGAAGAATTGGTTTAACTCATTAGCCCATTCACGGCTGCATTTCATAAGCCCATAAGGTATAGGAGCAGAAGCAGGCCATTTGGCCCATCAAGTCTGCTCCGCCATTCAATCATGTGCTGATCCAATTCTTTCAGTAATCCCCACTCTCCTGCTTTCACCCGATACCTTTGATGCCCTGGCTAATCAAGAACCTATCTGTCTCTGCCTTAAATACACCCAATGACTTGGCCTCTGCAGCTGCTCGTGGCAACAAATTCCACAGATTTACCATCCTCTGACTAAAGTAACTTCTCCGCATGTCAATTCTAAAAGGACGTCCTTCAATCCTGAAGTCGTACCCTCTTGTCCTAGAATCCCCCACCATGGGAAATAACTTTGTTATATCTAATCTGTTCAGGCCTTCTAACATTTGGAATGTTTCTATGAGATCCCCCCTCATTCTCCTGAACTCCAGGGAATACAGCCCAAGAGTTGCCAGACATTCCTCATACGGTAACCCTTTCATTCTCGTGAATCTTCTCCGAACCCTCTCCAATGTCAGTATATTCTTTTTAAAATAAGGAGCCAAAAACTGCACACAATACTCCAAGTGTGGTCTCACGAGTGCCTTACAGAGCCTCAACATCACATCCCTGCTCTTATATTCTATATCTAAAACTGAATGCCAACATTGCATTTACCCTCTTCGCTACCGACTCAACCTGGAGGTTAACCTTTAGGATATCTTGCACAAGGACTCCCAGGTCCCTTTACATCTCTGCATTTTGAATTCTCTCCCCATCTAAATAATAGTCTGCCCGTTTATTTCTTCCACCAAAGTGCATGACCATACACTCTCCAATATTGTATTTCATTTGTCACTTCTTTGCCGATTCCCCTAAACTATATAAGTCTCTCTGCAGGCCCTGTTGCCTCAACACTACCCGCTCCTCTACCTATCTTTGTACCATCTGCAAATTTAGCCACAAGTTCATTAATACCATAGTCCAAATCACTGACATACATTGTAAAAAGCAATGGTCCCAACACCGACCCCTGTGGAACTCCACTGGTAACCGGCAGCCAGTCAGAATAGGATCCCTTTATTCCCACTCTTGTTTTCTTCCGATCAGCCAATGCTCCACCCGTGCAAGTAACTTCCCTGTAATTCCACGAGATCGTATCTTGCTAAGCAGCCTCATGTGCGGCCCTAATGCGAGACCTTCTGAAAATCCAAGTACGCTACATCTCTTTTGTCTACGCTGCTTGTAATTTCCTCAAAGAATTACAGTAGGTTTGTCAGGCAGGATTTTCCTTTCAGGAAACTATTTTGGCTTTGGCCTATCTTGTCATGTGCTTCCAGGTACTCCATAATCTCATCCCTAACAATCGATTCCAACAACTTCCCAACCACTGATGTCAGGCTAACAGGTCTGCCTCCCACCCTTCTTAAATAACGGAGTAACATCTGCAATTTTCCAGTCATCTGGTACAATGCCAGAACCTATTGATTCTTGAAAGATTATCGTTAATGCCTCCGCAATCTCTGCAGCTACTTCCTTCAGAACCCGGGGGTGTATTCCATCAGGTCCAGGAGATTTATCCACCCTCAGACCATTAAGCTTCCTGAGCACCTTCTCAGTCTTAATTTTCACTGCACAAACTTCACTTCCCTGACACTCTTGAATGTTCTATATACTGCAGACGTCTTCCACTGTGAAGACTGATGCAAAATACACATTCAGTTCCTCTGCCATCTCTGCATCTCTCATTACAATATCTCCAGCGTCATTTTGTATTGGTCTATATCTACCCTTGACTCTCTTTTACCCTTTATATACTTAAAAAAGCTTTTAGTATCTTCTTTGATATTAGTTGCCAGCTTCCTCTCATAATTCAACTTTTCCTTCCGAATGACCTTCTTAGTTTCCTTCCCAATCCTCCATCTTCCCACTAGCTTTGACTTCCTTGTATGCCCTCTCTTTTGCTTTCACTCTGGCTCTGACTTCACTTGTCAGCCACGGTAGTGTCCTTCTTCCCTTTGAAAATTTCTTCTTAATTGGAATATATCTGTCTTGCACTTCCCTCATTTTTCGCAGAAATTCCAGCCATTGCTGCTCTGCTGTCCTTCCTGAAAATGTCCCTTTCCAGTCGACTTCAGCCAGTTCCCCACTCATGCCATTGTAATTTCCTTTATTCCACTGAAATACCGACACGTTGGATTTTATTTTTTCCCTCTCACATTTCAATGTGAACTTGATCATATTGTGATCACTGTTCCCTAAGGGTTCCTTAACCTTAATCTCTCTTATCACCTCCAGATTTTTGCACAACACCCAATCCAGCACAGCCGATCCCCTAGTGGGCTCAACAACAAGCTGTTCTGAAAAGCCATCCCTTAAGACATTCTACAAATTCCCTCTCTTGAGGTCCAGTACTGACCTGGTTTTCCCAATCCACTTTCATGTTAAAATTCCCAACGGTTATCATGACATTGCCTTTCTGACACACCTTTTCTATCTCCTGGTGTAATTTGTGATCCACATCCCGGCTGCTGTTTGGACGCCTGTATGCAACTGCCATTCTGGTCCTTTTACACTTGCCATTTCTTAACTCAACCCACAGAGACTCTACACCTTCCAATCCTATGTCATCTTTTTCCAATAATTTAATATTATTTCTTATACACAGAGCCACACCACCCACTCTGCTTACTAACCTGTCTTTCCGATACACTGTATATCCTTGGACGTTCAGCTCCCAATGGCAGCCATCGTTTAGCCAAGATTCAGAGATGGCCACAATGTCATATTTGCCAATCTGTAACTGAATGTCAAGATTGTCCATTTTATTCCTCTTACTGCGTGCATTCAAAGACAACACTTTCAGTCCAGTATTCCAAGGCTCTAGAAGCTCTGATTGAAGCCAGTGATGTTCTTCATCCCTCTCAATACGTCCTGTGTGCTACTCTGTCCAAGCTTGTTCTCCAGCTCTCTCCTGTATTCCTCTTTAGCCACCTTGATCTTCTCCTTTAGCTCCCTCCGCACATGTTTCATTTCCTCCCTGTCTCCTGATCTAAACGCTTCCTTTTTGTGGTTGAAAAGAGCCTTTAGATCACTGGTGACCCATGGTTTGTTGCTTGGGAAGCAGTGAATAGTCCTTGATGGTATTACAGTGTCCGCACAGAAGTTGAAGTAGCCAGTGATGCAGTCAGTAAGTCCGTTAATGTCCTCCCCATATGTTTCACAAAGCACATTCCAGTCAGTAACCTCAAAGAGGCCCTTCATGCTCGATGGCCTCTGGAAACCATTATCTTGGTGGTAGCTAGCTGCTGTTGTACTTTGGGTTTATACAAGGGCAGGAGGTGAACCAGGTGAACCAAGTGGAAGGAGATCTGTGGAGCTGTACGCATCTTTAACCTTGGCATGCAAGTGATCCAGTGTTTAATTTTCTCTTGTATGACACTTGGCAAACTGATCGAAGGTGGGTAGGGTTGGACTGTAAGCTTACCTCCAGTGCCTAGGTATGGGGAGGACACCGGACTGCGTCAGTGCCTCGGTGCTGCAGTGCTTCAGAGGGTCACTCAATGGGGGAGGACAATAGAAGAAAGGAGAGCTGGCTTGTGAAGAGCCATGGTTAACCATATAACCATATAAACATATAACAATTACAGCACGGAAACAGGCCATCTCGGCCCTTCTAGTCCGTGCCGAACTCTTACTCTCACCTAGTCCCACTGACCTGCACTCAGCCCATAACCCTCCATTCCTTTCCTGTCCATATAACTGTCCGATTTAACTTTAAACGACAACATCGAACCTGCCTCAACCACTTCTGCTGGAAGCTCGTTCGGCACGGCCACCACTCTCTGAGTAAAGTTCCCCCTCATGTTACCCCTAAACTTTTGCCCTTTAACTTTCAACTCATGTCCTCTTGTTTGAATCTCCCCCACTCTCGATGGAAAAAGCCTATCCACATCAACTCTATCAATCCCTCTCATAATTTAAAACACCTCTATCAAGTCCCCCCTCAACCTTCTACGCTCCAAAGAATAAAGACCCAACTTGTTCAACTTGTTAAATGAGGGAGTGTAGCAATCACTGTGCTGCAGTGCTGCTGGACTCTTGTGTGAGGAGACCATCCCTTCTTGCTTATTCCAGTTTGAAGCCATGCCCTACATAAAGAGGCCATTCAGCCCATTGTGCTGTGCCAGTTAATTCGGAACTAATGAATTAATCTCACTACTCTAATCATTTCCATCATCAATATTCTTGCTTCCAAAGTCACAACACCTCTCGGTATAAAAGGAAAATCTCTGCATCTGCTTTCATACCAATGCTGAAATATAAGGGCTCTTAAGGAGTCCCGATGAAGGGTCTGGATGTGAAGCATCAACTGTCCATATACTCCCACCGATGCTGAGCTCCTCCAATGTTTTGTGTGTTGTTCCATTTTCCAGCATCTACGGTGTCTTGCATCTCCATCTTAATCTAATTTCCTTGAACACTGAGCTGACTAACAGCAGGCAGCTCCTCCACTTGGAAGCCTGTATGGTTTTCTCCATCTCTTGGCCTTCCCTGCTGGCCAAGGACAATGTCAATTTTACCTGTCCCCCCACAGCGTTCCTGTGAACCCCCTCACCATGCTTCCTGAGACTGCCCCGAGGCAACTGCTCTGTGCTCTTATCAAGGCTCAGTCAGAATCTGTCCGGGGGAAAAGAGAATATAGTCATCACATCCCCAAAGAATTACCCTATTCTGACCTTCTACAAGGCTTTCATTCACTGATTCTACCTGAGGATACGTCCCTCCACCATTGGACAAGACACCCGATTGTTTAATCCGTCTTTTCCCACAGGAACTAATCTTGCCCCTCCACCCCCACCCCAAGATGGCTCCCTCCCACAAGTCATAAAGTTGTAGGAGGCCATTCAGCCCATTAACTCTAGGCTGACCCTATCAAAGAACAAATTAGTTGGTGCCCCTTGTTAGGATTTATCTCATTGCTTTTTGAAGCCAAATTTTGTATCTGCCTTCAAGGCAACATAGTAAAAATCTCACCCACAGACTATAAGAGCATGAATGCAAGAGAACACTGAAGAAAGAAATCAGGAAGGCTAAAAGAAGGTATGAAGTTGCTCTAACAGACAAGGTGAAGGAGAATCCTAAGGAATTCCGCAGGTAGGTTAAGAGCAAAAGGATTGCAAGGGACAAAATTGATCCTCTGGAACACCAGAACAGTAATCCATGAGTGGAGCCAAAACCGATGGGGGAGATCTTTACATCTGTATTTACTCAGGAGATGGATATAGAGCCTATGGAAGTGAGGCAAAGGAGTATCAACTTCATGGATCCTGTACAGATTACAGAGGAGGAGGTGTTTGTTACCCTGAGGCAAATCAGGGCGGACAAATCCCCAGGGCCTGACACGGTGTTCCCTCAGACCCTACAGGAGGCAAATGCAGAAATTGCTGGGACCCTAGCAGAGATATTTAAATCATCCTTAGTGGCAGGAGAGGTACGAGAGGATTGGAGGGTAGCCAATGTTGTTCCGCTGTTTAAAATAAGCTCTAAACAGACACCATGAAAACCATTAGGCCAGTGAGTCTGACATCAGTTGTGGGAAAGTTACTTGAAGGTATTCTAAGGGATCAGATATATAAGTGTTTGGTTAGAAATGAGCTGAATAAGGATAATCAGCATGGCTTTGTGCATGGTAGATCATGTCTAACAAATTTTACAGAGTTTTTCAATGAAGTTGGCTTGCCCACAGAAGGCAAAGAGTGGTTGTAGATGGGTCATATTCTGCATGGAGGTCGGTGACCAGTGGTGTGCCTCAGGGATCTGTTCTGGGACCCCTACTCTTCGTGATTTTTATAAATGACCCGGATGAGGAAGTGGAGGGTTGGGTTAGTAAGTTTGCTGATGACACAAAGATTGGAGGTGTTGTGGATAGTGTGGAGGGCTGTCAGAGTATACAGCGGGACATCAGTAAGATGCAAAACTGGGCTGAGAAGTGGCAGATGGAGATCAACCCAGATAAGTGTGAAGTGGTTCATTTTGGTAGGTCAAATATGATGGCAGAATGTAGTATTAATGGTAAGACTCTTGGCAGTGTGGAGGATCAGAGGGATCCTGGGTTCCGAGTCCATAGGACACTCAAATCTGCTGCGCAGGTTGACTCTGTGGTTAAGAAGGCATATGGCACGTTGGCCTTCATCAACCATGGGACTGAATTTAGGAGCCGAGAGGTAATGTTGCAGCTATATAGGACCCTGGTCAGACCCCACTTGGAGTACTGTGCTCAGTTCTGGTTGCCTCACTACAGGAAGGATGTGGAAGCCATAGAAAGGGTGCAGAGGAGATTTACAAGGATGTTGCCTGGATTGGGGAGCATGTCTTATGAGAATAGATTGAGTGAACTTGACCTTTTCTTCTTGGAGCGGCAGAGGATGAGAGGTGACCTGATAGAGATGTATAAGATGATGAGAGGTATTGATTGTGGGAATAGTCAGAGGCTTTTTCCCAGGACTGAAATAGTTGCTACAAGAGGACACAGGTTTAAGGTGCTTGGAAGTAGGTACAGAGGAGATGTCAGGGGCAAGTTTTTTACGCAGAGAGTGGTGAGTGTGTGGAATGGGCTGCCGGCGATGGTCGTGGAGGCGGATACGATAGGGTCTTTTAAGAGACTCCTGGATAGGTACATGCCCCTTAGAAAAATAGAGGGCTATGGGTAATCCTAGGTAATTTCTGAAATAAGTACATGTTCGGCATGGTATCATGGGCCGAAGGGCTTGTATTTTGCTGCAGGTTTTCTACGTTTCTGTGTAAATTACCAGGAAAGTGGATGAAGGCAAGGCAGTGGATGTTGTCTACATGGACTTTAGTAAGGCAGTTGGCAAGGTCTCGCATGGGAGACTGGTCAAGAAGGTTCAGTCGCTCAGCATTCAAGATGAGGTAGTAAATTGAATTAGACATTGGCTTTGTGGGAGAAACCAGAGAGTGCTAGTAGAAGGTTGCCTCTCTAACTGAAAGTCTGTGACTAGTGGTGTGCCGTAGGAATCGGTTTTGGGTCCATTGTTGTTTGTTGTTTGTCATTTATATCAATGATCTAGGTGCTAATGTGGTTAACTCGATCAGCAAATTTGCAGATGACACCAAGATTGGGGCTGTAGTGAACAGTGAAGACGGCTATCATGGCTAGCAGAGGGATCTGCATGAGCTGGAAAAATGGGCTGGATTTAATGCAGACAAGTGTGAGGTTTTGCACTTCAGTGGAACCAATCAAGGTAGATCTTACACGGTGAGTGGTGGGGCATGAAGGAGTGTAGTAGAACAAAGGAATCCAGGAATACAGACTCATAATTCATTGAAAGTGGCATTGCAGATTGATAGGGTCATAAAGAAAGCTTTTGGCCTATTGGCCTTCATAAATCAATGTACTGAGTACAGGAGGGGATGTTATTTTGAAGTTGTATAAGACGTTGGTGAGGACTAATTTGGAGTATTGTGTGCAGTTTTGGTCACCTACCTACAGGAAAGATGTAAACAAGGTTGAAAGAGTACAGAGAAAATTTTTGTTGACGGGTCTGGAAGCCCTGAGCTATAAGGAAAGATTGAATAGGTTTGGACTGTATTCTTTAGAATGTAGAAGATTGAGAGGAGATTTGATAGAGGTGCACAAAATTATGAGGGACAAAGATAGTGTAAATGCTAGCAGGCTTTTTTCCACTGAGGCTGGGTGGAACTGCAACCAGAGGTCATGGGTTAAGGGTGAAAGGTGAGAATTTTAAGGGGAACGTGAGGAGAAGCTTCTTCACTCCGAGGGTGGTGAGAGTGTGGAATGAGCTGCCAGCACAAGTGGTGCATGCAAGCTCAATTTCAATGTTTAAGCAAAGTTTGTACAGGTACATGGATGGTAAAAATATGGAGGGCTATGCTCCAGGTGTAGGTTGATGGGAGTAGGCAGTTTAAATGGTTTCAGCATGGACTAGATGAGCCAAAGGGCCTGTTTCTATGCTCTATAAGACATAGGAGCAGAATTAGGCTATTCTGCTCCATCATGGCTGATTTATTAACCCTCTCAACTCCATTCTCCTGCCTTCCCCCTGTAATCTTTGATGAACCGATTAATCAAGAACCCAGCAACCTCAACTTTAAATATATCCAGTGGCTGCTAGAGAAGCCCACTTAGAACATAAGACCATAGGCACGGGAGCAGAATTAGGCCATCGAGTCTGCTCCGTCATTCAATCATGGCTGATCCTTTTTTTTTAACGCTTCCTCCAACTCCAGTTCCTGGCCTTCTCCCCATACCCTTTGATGCGATGTCCAATCAGACCCTATCACTCTGCCTTAGATACACCCAAAGTCCTGGCCTCCACAGCTGCATGTGGCAACAAATTGCACAAATTCACCCTCTGGCTTTAGAAATTTCTCCACATCTCCGTTTTGAGAAACAGCCGTCCGCAAGGCCCACCCCCTTGGTTTTTATTGAACCCCTTCAATCAGAGGTTCTCTGGTCACTAAACCTTCTGAGGGCACAATTCCTCTTTCTTTACCCGCTTAGCCATCTTCACAGCTTTGAGTGCTTCAGGCAATTCTCCCTCTTGACTGTCTCTCCTGTGAGGGGAACCACACCAGCCTGCCCACCTCCCGAACCGTGGTCACTCCATTTGCAGATGTCCACACCGCCCCCATTACCTGGGCCTTCTTGGTACCTGAACAACAGGTGCCACCTCATTTGTTCTCGGAGTGTATCCCAATGCCAGGGTCTCCTTCCTGCCTGTTGCCAGTCTATTCTCAGCCAATTTCCTCCTGTGTCTCTCCTATTTCCTGATTCTTCCCCCCCACCCCGCCACCTGATACCACTCGTTCCAAGTGCCTTTACATCCTGACTGAGAGCAGATCAGTGACTGCTGAGCAAAGGACGCATCACCGATGCCACCCCCAGCTGGCAGGTGGTCACCTGCTTCCTCAATGTGGCCAACCCTCCAGGTTGGTCCTAGTCTTGGGGCATTGGATTAATCTGCTCAATACCATTTCCTCAGGCCCAGGATCTCAATAGCAGAAAAGGACCCTGTTTATCAAATACTCTCTTTCGATTTTAGCTGCGAACATGCTGCCAAAACCAAAGGTGTTTGATTGAAATGGCATTCGACCAATCGGTATTTGTCTGCTTTCTTCGAAGGATTGACATGCACACATTAACAAGGGGTCAACGTTGTGGGCCGAGACCCTCATCAGGACTGATCCTTCCTTTCCAGCCCAAAATGTCAACTGTTTATTCTCCTCCTGACCTGCTGGGTTCCTCCAGCATCTTGTGTGTGTGATGCTCTGGATTTCCAGTGTCTGCAGAACCTCTCGTGAGAAGGGTTGACATGTCAGGTAATGAGTGGCAGGAGAAAGGGGACAAGGCAACGGAGATAGGTTCTTCCGGAAATGCTCCACAGCCCTGGTGCAGGAAGTCAGGGGCTGATCAGAGAGACGGAACCTTGCTGAAGAATATTGGCACAGTTCGCTACTGGAACGAACCGCCAACTTCTGTGTTTAGCCAATACAGGATTCGTCCGGTGAATGAGAGGACTTTGATGGTGACTGACAGGATGCGAGGGACAATTCAGACAGGGACCGTCGGCATGGGGGTGCTGAAGGGCTGTTTTCCCGGGGGGGACAGTCTGAGGGAGAAGGGGTCCAACATTTAGCATAGAGACAAGTACAGAGAATAGTACAGCACAGGAACAGGCCCTTCAGCCCACAATATCATGCCAAACCTCATTAAATTAGTAATCAGATACCCACCTAATCTAACCCTTTGTCTATACAATGCCCATCTCCCATCATTCCCTGTACATTCATGTGTCTGTCTTAGAGCCTCTTAAACACATCAATCGTATCCACCACCACCACCACCCTTGGCAGAACATTCTAGGCACCCAGCACACATCTCCTCTGATCTTTCCCCTCTCACCTTCAAATGGATTTAGGGTGGAGATAGAAAGAGTCAAATTTCTGGAATTCTCAGAATGCAGAATCCGGAATCTGGTTTATTTTCAAAGACTTAGATGACGTGAAATCTGTGGTTTGTGCCAGCAGCACAGTTTATTACAGTGTGGGGCGTCAGGGAGGGGTAGCACCTCTGGTGGGGGAACATGTCACGTCCTTTTCAAGGTGGTTTGTCCACCTTTGGTCCCCACCTGGCACTCAACTCTCACCTGTGGCTCCCCGTTAGCTGTTTGCATGCGACAGCAGCCACACCCCGGGCAACGGCTTCGACAAGCCGGCTAAACCAGGTGAGGGTAGCCGACGGGTCTCAAACCCTCGGTGAGATCGGGAGCTGTCTATCCCAGCATGTGAAGACAGACTCCGGTGGATTGAGCGGACGAAACCCATGGAAGGTCCAACAGTCAAGAAGACGGTCTCTGCAAGCGTCGTGGAACGTGTAGAGCAGGACAAGACACAGAAGACGTCCTGGTCATCCACTGCGCCTCGTCCCATCTCCAGCCGTCTAGACTCTGTCTTGCCACTGGCTCCAGATGGGAATTGGGAAGAGAGAATGAGGCAACTCTCCCTCACTTAAATCCAAATCACAGGCTAGTCTCGACACTATCAAAATGGTGTCAAGGTCCTTATCGACATCGACGATGGACGAACACATATAGTTTGTTACTATAAATCACTGAAACAAATAGTACAACAGAAAGGAAGTGCTTATTGTCCGTTCAGAAATCTGATGGTGGAGGGGAGGAAGCTGTCGCTAAGTCATTGAGTGTGGGTCTTCAGGCTCCTGTTCCTCCTTCCCGATGACAGTAATGAGAAGAGGGCATGTTCCAGGTGGCGAGGGTCCTGTGCATTGGATGCTGCCTTCCTGGGCAGTGCCTCCTCAGGATGCTGTCAATACCGTCACACTGAGGCCAGGGCAGGCTCAGTGACAGAGGACATTCAGGCTGATTTGGGGATTGCAGGGACATCCAGAGTACAAAGTTCAGGTGAGAGGCCTTACTGAATAACAAAGCACCAGCTGATGGCCTCCTGCTCCTTTCCCATGTGGTCATTTATTTTGAACAACTGAACGGAGGGGAGGTAAGCACTCAGTCAAGCAAGTCCGCGGTGATTCAGTCACTACCTGATGCTCAGTCTGCCTTTGGCAACACCATGCATTACATTCTACTCCCAGACAATAATTGGTTCTTTAGACACATTGCACAGGTTAGATAGTGAGGAAGAAATTTAATTCTGAGCATGGCACAGGTTAGTTGCCGTTAAGAAGCACTCTGCCAGCTTGTCCACTTACCTCGCATTGTCTCATCTCTGCTCTAACAAATGGGATGTGATGCAGGCACGGTGGCTGTAATGAGTGGAGATCAGCAATGGGCCAGAGCGATAAAGGCCGTGTATAATGCAGCACTTACTGTAGTCAACATTCCTGCCTCACAGAGCCCATCAGTCTCTTACAGCGCAGAGGCCTCGTGGAGAAACTGAAAAGCAGCAACAATTACATACATTTATATAACAGTCCTGAGGTAATAAAATGTCCCAGGTGCTGAATAGAGGTCTTTATCAAATAAACAGACAGGTTTTCAGTGGCTTTGTAGCACAGGGGAGATTAACGGAGGGAATCCCTGAGCCTCAGTCTGAGGGAGTTGAAAGTACAACCACCAATGGGGAGGAGATTAATGGAGGGAATTCCTGAGCCTCGGTCTGAGGGAGTTGAAGATACAGCCATGAGTGGGGAGGAGATTAACGGAGGGAATTCCTGAGCCTCGGTCTGAGGGAGTTGCAGATACAGCCACCAGTGGGGAGAAGATTAACAGAGGGAGTTCTAGAGCCTTGGTCTGAGGGAGTTGAAGGTACAGCCATGAGTGGGGAGAAGATTAACGGAGGGAATTCCTGAGCCTTGGTCTGAGGGGGTTGAAGGTAGAGCCACCAATGGGGAGGAGATTAATGGAGGGGTTTCTAGAGCCTCGGTTTGAGGGAATTTAAAGTACACCCAGCAGTGGTACTGTTACTGCACCTCTCTGCTTTGTAACCCCAGCAACATCACCTCTGTCACAAATTACAAGTACTGGAAATCAGAAATACAAGCAGGACTCTCTGGAGAAATTCATCAGGTCAAGCAGCAGCCATGGAGATAATGTTCCACATGACCCAGATGTCCCATTGTCTCAATAAGCTGCTAGTAGAACCATGGAGATAAAGTCATGCATCAACCTAGCATGAAGCAGAAATACTGACACAAAGCAGAGGGGCCGAGTGGCCTGAGACTGGTCCGTTTATTCCACGTTGATTCGTGATTGGACCCAACTGCCATTGTGGCCCTCAGAGTGAATTTATTTGCCCGAGCCAATGACAGCCTCTGTCTCTAACCAATCAGATTCACTCTGACAACCCGGCATTTTCTGCCACAATGCAGCTCATTGGTTGAAATCTAAAGCAAGGCGGCTCCATTTGACTGCAAGATGTTAGTGAGTTTTAAAAGTTGAGCGATGAGGAGAGCTTGTAAAGACTACTGCTGAACGTGTGGAGCAGATTGCATTGCAGTATTAAAGGTACTTGACAGAGGTGATCAGAGAGAAAGTGAAAGAGAGAGGGTGGAGAGAGTGTGTAAGGAAGAGGGAGAGATTGTGCATATGTCTGAGAGGGAAGGTGGGAGGGCGAGAGAGAGAGAGAGAGTTTTCTCTCGGAAAGGGAGAACAGAACGAGGATAGAGCAACTCATGGGTGAAGCCAGGAGGCAGCACTGCTCCCGGGGAAGGTCCCCAGAGGTTAATTCCCGGAATGGCGGGACTGTCATATGTCGAAAGATTGGAGCGACTGGGCTTGTATACACTGGAATTTAGAAGGATGAAAGGGGATCACATGCAAAGGTATGGTGTTAGGACCAGCAATAAGCCAGACTTGACCTCGTAAGACTCCTCCTCCATTCAATCTAATCTCAACTCCACATTATTTCTGCCAGCAGGGACACTTCACCCATATAACCATCACTCAGAGCAGCAGATTCAGGCCATTCAGCCCCTCTACCATTCTCCTAGCTTTCCCCTGTAACCCTTGACCCCCCCTTACTAATCAAGAACCTATCAAAATCAATGTCAAGGTAGATTTATTACCAGAGTATGCATGTTACCATATACTCCCTTGAGATTCATTTTCTTGCATGCACTCACAGTAGAACAAAGCAATGCAATCGAATTTACAACAAATCCATACGCAGACCTAGTCTGACAAATCAACCAATGTGCAAAAGAAGACAAATCATTCAGACCTTGAAAGTGAGTCTGTAGGTCATGGAATCAGTTCAGTGTTGGGGTGAGTGAAGTTATCCATACCGGTTCAGGAGCCTGATGGTTGTGGGATAATAACTATTCCTGAACCTGGCCTCTGCCTATGAAACAGCTAATAAATTGGCTTTCACAAACACCTGCGGTAACAAATTCCACTGATTTACCACCCACCGGCAGAAGTAATTTCTTCTTCTCTCAGCTTCAAAGCATTGTTCCCTGCTTGTTCCTTCAAAGACTCTGCCTTCCCCATCCTCTGAAAGTATTCAAAGTCCCTCTGAAAAGAGAAATGTTCCACCAGTACTATAGGCCAGTTAGGCTGACTTCGGCGATTAAGAAGATTTTGGAGAGCAATTCCTGTATAACACCACCTGTATCTCTGGTCAAACAGAAAATGACACGTCTACACTCATTAATGCAAATATCTAATCAGCCAATCATGTGGTAGCAACTCAATGCATAAAAACACACAGGCGTGACCAAGAGGTTCAGTTGTTGTTCAGACCAAACATCAGAATGGGGGAAATTTGACTGTGTGATGACTATTGGTGCCAGAAGGGGTGGTTTGAGTATGTCAGAAACTGCTGATCTCCTGGGATTTTCACGCACAACAGTCTCAAGAGGTCACCGAGAATGGTGTGAAAAACAAAACAAAAACATCCAGTGAGAGGCAGTTCTGTGGGTGAAAACACCTTGTTAATGAGAGAGGTCAGAGGAGAATGGCCAGACTGGTTCAAACTGACAGGAAGGTGACAGTAACTCAAATGACCACACGTTACAACAGTGGTGTGCAGAAGAGCTTCTCTGAACGCACAACACGTAAAAACTTAAAGTGGATGACCTGCAGCAGCAGAAGACCACAAATGTACACGCAGTGACCACTTTATTAGTTACAGGAGGTATCTAGTCAAGTGGCCACTGAGTGTATCCCTATGTATTCCCATATATTCCTACCCCCTGTTCCCTGTCTTTTACCCTTGTTACCCCTACACCACCTGCAACACACACAAAATGCTGGAATTACTCAGCAGGTCAGGCTGAATGGAATAAACAGTCGACACATCAGGCCAGATGATCATTCTGGCCTCAACTCCAGTGCAAACTCTTGTACATTAGGCTCCTGAACCAGCGTGGATAACTTCATTCACTCACCGCAAATCTAAACTGATCCCACAACCTACAGACTCACTTTCAAGGACCTGACAACTCATGTTTCCAGTATTAGAAACATAGAAAACCTACAGCACAATACAGGCCCTTCGGCCCACAAAGCTGTGCCAAACATGTCCCCACCTTAGAACTACCTAGGCTTCACCCATAGCCCTCTATTTTTCTAAGCTCCATGTAGCCATCCAGGAGTCTCTTAAAAGACCCTATTGTTTCCGCCTCCACCACCATTGCCGGCAGCCCATTCCACATACTCACCACTCTCTGTGTAAAAAACTTACCCCTGACATCTCCTCTGTACCTACTTCCAAGCACCTTAAAACTATGCCCACTTGTGCTAGCCATTTCAGCCCTGGGGAAAAAGCCTCTGACTATCCACACGATCAATGCCTCTCATCATCTTATACACCCCTATCAAGTCACCTCTCATCCTCGGTCGCTCCAAGGAGAAAAGGCCGAGTTCACTCAACCTATTCTCATTGGGCATGCTCTCCCAACCCAGGCAACATTCTTGTAAATCTCTTCTGCACCCTTTCTATGGTTTCCACATCCTTCCTACAGTGACGTGACCAGAACTGAGCACAGTACTCCAAGTGGGGTCTGACCAGGGTCCTATATAGCTGCAACATTACCTCTCCACTCTTAAACTCAATCCCATGATTGATGAAGGCCAATGCACCATATGCCTTCTTAACCACACAGTCAACCTGTGTAGCAGCTTTGAGCGTCCTATGGACTCGGACCCCAAGATCCCTCTGATCCTCCACACTGCCAAGAGTCTTACCATTAATACTATATCCTGCCATCACATTTGACCTACCTATTTTTCATCATTTGCATAATTTGTCTTCCTTTGCAGAATGGTTATTTGTTATGGGAACTGAAAGGTCTGAAGGTAGATCAGTCACCTGGACCAGATGGACTACACCCCAGGGTTCTGAAAGGGATAGCTGAAGAGATTGTGGAGGCATTAGTAATGATCTTTCAAGAATCACTAGATTCTGGAATGGTTTCAGAGGAATGGAAAATTGCAAATGTCACTCCACACTCTAAGAAGGGAGAGAGGGAGAAGATAGGAAATTATAGGACGGTTAGGCTGTCCTTAATGGTTAGGAAAAGTTTGGAGATCTGTATTAAGGATGAGGTTTCGGTACTTGGAGCTGCATGATTAAGTCGGCCAGTGTCAGCATGGGTTCCTTATGGGAAACCTTGCCTGACAAATCTGGTAGAGGCCTTTGAAGAAATAATGAGCAGGACAGACAGAGGAGGATTGGTGGATGCTGTGTACTCCGATTTTCAGAAGGCCTTTGACAAGGTGCCGCACACGATGCTGCTGAACAAACTAAGACCCCTTGTATTACAGGAAAGATACTGGATAGAAGCTTGGCAAAGAGTGGGAATAAAGGGGGCCTACCCTGATTTGCTGCCAGTGACTAGTGGTGTGCTGAAGGGTCAAGCTTGGGACAGCTGCTTTTTACATAATATAGATGATAGAAAGATTGGTGGGGGCAGATAGTGTTGAGGGAGCAGGGAGGCTACAGAAGGACTTCGAAGTGGCAGATGGATATAGTGCATGAAAATATATGGTCATCCAGTTTGGTAGAAGGAATGAAGGTGTTGACTATTGTTTAAAGTTTAAGGTGCATAGAGACTTGGGAGTCCTTGTGCAGGATTCTCTGAAGGTTAACTTACAGGTTGAGTCAGTGGTGAGGAAGGCAAATGCAAAGTCACCATTCTTTTATACAGGACTAGAAAATAAAAGCAAGGATGTGATGCTGTAGCTTTGTAAGGCATTGGTCAGGCCGCACTTGGAGTATTGTGAACTGTTTGGGCCTCATATCGAAGAAGTGTTGTGCTGGCATTGGAGAGGGCCCAGAGGAGGTTCATGAGAATGATTCTGGGAATGAAAGGGTTAACGTATGAGGAGTGTTTGATGGCTCTGGGTCTGTACTGACTGGAGTTTAGAAGAATGAGGGAGGATCTCATTGAACCCTATCGAATATTAAAAGGCCTAGATGGAGTGGATGAGGAGAGCATGTTTCCTATAGTGGGAGTGTCTAGGGCCAGAGTGTGCAGCCTCAGAATGGAGAGACATCCATTCAGAACGGAGATGAGAAGGAATTTCTTCAGCCGGAATGTGGTGAATCTGTGGAATTCATTGCCCCGGATGCCTCTGGAGGGCAAGTCATTGGGTATATATAAGGTGGAGGTCAATAGGTTCTTGGTTAGTCAAGAGAGGAGGCAGGAGAATGAGGGATAATATATCTACCAGGATGCAATGGCAGAGCAGACTCGATGGGCCAAATGGCTTGCTTCTGCAGTCTGATATTCATAAATCCGATTGTAGTTCTTTGTTTCCTGTGAATGCCTACAAGAAAATGAAATGAATCTTAAGGTAGTACATGGCGATGTATAAATACTTGGATAATCAGTTTACTTTGAACTTCAAAAATCGACCAGGAAGTGCCTGAGGTTAGGAATGAACCATGGTCTCTGCTGCTATTGGACAGTAGTCCTAGTTGTGCAAGCCCAAAGTTGATTTCTTGTTCACTAAACCACACCAACTTCACTAAAAACACGAGGAAATCTGCAAATGCTGGAATTTCAAGCAACACACATAAAAGTTGCTGGTGAACACAGCAGGCCAGGCAGCATCTCCAGGAAGAGGTACAGTCGGCGTTTTGGGCCAAGACCCCTCGTCAGGACAATCTCTTACTAGCTCTTCTTTCAGTTAGTCCTGACGAAGGGTCTCAGCCCGAAACGTTGACTATACCTCTTCTGAGAGATGCTGCCTGGCCTGCTGCGTTCACCATCAACTTTTATGTGTGTTGCCCAACTTTACTACAGTTTTTTTTTCTACATGCCCTGCTATGAATTTTTCAGCAATATTTTCCAACGTTTTCCTTGCAACAGATATTGGGTTAACAGCCCCATGGTTACCTTCGTTCCCATTTGGAACAGTGAACTGTTGGGAGTTGCTCCTCACTCTGGGCCATAAAGGATGAAGATACTGAGCTGGATAGAGCTCTGGATGATTCATCTTGGCAAAAGGGTTTCGAGTGAGGTTGAGCTACAGGCCCTTAACAAAAGGCTGCAGAGAGTGACTCTGGCAGTCCAAGGCAGAGTGATCTGATTGGCTTCTTCACATGTGAGCGCCTTGTACCTATCAGCAATTAAAGCGGCAGTCTACGTTATACTGCCTGCATTCCTAGCAAAAACAAAACCCATGCTGTACAGTTTGAAAGAAGTTGGGCTGTTTTTGTTCACATTCCGTTTCCTCTGCTCTTTAAATGGACGGATTTCATAGTACATTGGACTCTGAGTCCAGGAACACACTGCTTCTGAGTCACAGGCTGAGACAGAAAATTAGGGGATTGCTGGGTGATGTGCTGGAAGGTCCAGGCAGGTCTACTCTATGCTGTATCTCAATAAGTAAGAAACTTGCACACAGCAAAGGGCATACTGGCCCTGGACAGTGGTGGAAAGAGAGGGAGAAAAAAAAAACTCAAGCATCTAATATCACATTGGCTATTTGGAGCAGAAGTATTAGACAGGACACTGGGTTCAATTCCCCTGTTCGTCCTGTTGTGGCTGTGGGCTGAGGGTAGGCAGGGCCTCTGACAGTACCACAGGGCCTTAGTACTGCTCATGGAGCACCAGCCTGGATCCGGAACTGAGATACCCCAGAAGGGCACAGAGATCAGGGTTGAACCAACTGCTGGATCTGGGGGGAAAGGAGTGGAGAGGGGTAGAATGGGGGAGCAAATTCAATGGACTGAGTGGTGTATCTGTGCCCCCAGGATGAGACATCCCTTTGACCTTCGGTTTGGCGTCTGAACCTCAAACTTGCATCGCGACATGGTGACACTTCCCGAGATGTTTCGTACTTGTCCCTTTGGGTGGTGGGAGATGCTGGTGAGGTGAGGGAGGTTTGGAGCTGACTGGCAGAGAGATTCAGGGAGGGAATTCTGGAGCGAAGGTCCTGGACAGCCAGTGGTGGAACAGGAGATCTGGAACATCTCTGCGGGGACCTCCCCATCCGTGCGGGGACTGCATTCCTCCAGCAGGGGGAGACGGAGATCCAGTGGCAGCAGCCGTACTGGCGGGTTTTATTCTGATTGCAAGGGCCCCACCTCACCACCTCTCCCTGGGTGCAGAAGCTGACAACGGGAGCAAGGGTGGTTTGTGCCGGGTCAGTGAGTGACCACGCGCTACTTAATCCCTGCCCCTCTCTGAGTTACGACACAGATCTTTGCTCTTTTGTTCTTCCAGGCCGACAGCTGACTATCTTCAACAGCCAGGCCTCCATCCGAATTGGAGGGAAGGACTACGGCCGCCCTTTCCAAGGCCAGGTGGCGGGCCTCTACTACAACGGCTTGAAGGTGCTGACCTTGGCGGCCGAGAGCGACCCCAATGTCAAGGTGGAGGGTAACCTACGGCTGGTGGGGGAGGTGCCCTCGGTCATCACCACGGAGACCACGGCAACCACGCTGCTGGCGGACATGTCCACCACCATCATGGAAACCACCACTACCATGGCCACCACCACTACACGGAGAGGCAGGTCGCCCACCATGAACGACAGGATCACTCAGGTGAGCTGGGGATGCAGCCCATGGAGCTGGGGTGGGGCCTTCTGGTGGTCGGTACCCAGAACGATCAGCAGTACTCAAACGGGTCCCAGTCATGCTCTTCCACTGACATCCAGCTCCTCTTCACGATGATAGCCCACGCATTCATTTGCATGGCTGCTGAGGTAGAGTTAGGAAGGACGTCCACCCATCTCGAACTCTGTGTGTTCAAACCGTCCCCCAGTGGGCAACCTGCTCTCACTAGATTGTGGGTTTCTCAGTGTTTATGGGCTACCTGTTCCCTCTCTGTCTCCACTCCTTGCATTCGGGATTGTGTGGATGTTTGGTCTGGGTAAGACGAGGAGAAAACTGGACCATCCCAAGGTGCGTGACATTAGGAAGACATGTTTGCGTTTCCCTGGGAACAGTTCGCCCCCAAATGTTACCGAGGTGGGGAAGTATTTGTAATGTGGTTAATGTCATGAAGCAGGTAAGATTGTGCACAGCAAGATCAACTTAAAGAGGTGATGACTGGATTAGGTGTTGTCTGGTGATGCTGGTTTAAGAATAAACACAACCTTCCAGGGTCAGGTTCTGTGCAGTCATGTGTATTCACTCCGGACAGGCAGGACTTTAGTTTTACACCTCGGATATCCGCACCTCTGACAAGGCACTAGAACCGAGGCCGAGGGTTTTATCCTGGGGTGGGGCGTGAACCTGGCACCTCTGTGGGCAGAGAGGGCTTCCCACAGGTGCCACATTTGTCACTCCTCCACAGCTGGTGTCCTGTGGGATACGGGCGCAGCCTGAAGCTCGGTGTACATATATAGTTCGGGTGCCTAAGATGTTTGCATGTGTTGTAGTAATCTTATGTATTAAACTGTGCTGCTGCAAAAAAACACAAATTTCATGGCTTATATGAGAGATGATAAACCTGATTCTGATATAGGTCTCTATTGTGGACTGAGAGTGGGAAGGGGGCAGGGAGAGGGGAATCATGGTTGGGAAAAGGGGAAGGGAGAGGGGAGGGAGCGGGAAGCACCAGAGAGACATTCTGTAATGATCAATCAACCAATTGTTTGGAATCACATGACCCTGCCTGGTGTCTCAGGGCTGGGTGTGTCTGTACCCACAACCCCCACCCTTGCCACTGGCACTCCTCTGTCACGCCCCACACCCCTCCCACAGCGCTCCACCCTCACCATTCCCAATGTCCTTTGCTCCCACAAGATTTACAAACTCGCTCTCTGTTCCACCTTGACAAGTACGGTACTGTGCAGATGTCTTAGGCACCCTGGCTATATATGTATGCCTGAAACTTTTGCACAGTACTGTCAGCCATGTGTCCGGGAGGATGCGAGCACAATCACGTTAACTGTCCTATCTGCTTCATCACGGATACGGACTGGTAATAGCAATATCTGAGCTGGGGTGATGCAGCAGTTATTACGTTCTTAGCATTGTTCCAATAGGCTTTCTGTTCTGTCCACTATCACAGCAGGTCCACAAACGAAAGCACGTTTCACAAGGGAAAAGAAGGCCGTGATTGTGCTGGAGTCGTACAGCTGAGAAACAGGCTGTTTGGCCCTCAAAATCTAGGCTGACCATTGTGTCTATACACTCTGATCCCACTTGCCTACATTAATTCAAGTTTAAGTTTAAGTATTATTAAACAATGCGTATATACCCATGAATACAGCCAAATAAAACAGCGTTACTCTGGTGCCAAGCTGTAAAACACAGTACCAACAGTCACAAGGCACAAAGAGCACGTATAAGATATCAGTAAAATACAGTCACACAAAAAAATAGGTGCATGGAGCTTAGAAAAATAGAGAGCTATGGGTAACCCTAGTAATTTCTAAGGTAGGGACATGTTCGGCGCAACTTTGTGGGCCGAAAGGCCTGTATTGTGCTGCAGGTTTTCTGTGTTTCCGTGCTGTAATTGTTATGTGGTTATATATGGTTTCTATGTTTCTAAAACCCTGAGTCCATGAAACACAAGATGGCTTGTCTTCTGCTGAGTGAACACGAGGGGGGCAGCACTTGCTCCAGTTGGGATGCCTCGTACCACGCAGCCTCAGGTGGAGCATGATGCCTCCCATGCCTCTCTCCTGGGTGGCTGTAAACAGCCTCCTCCTTTGGCTGCTCATTTCAGATACCAACCACTCTGTGTGGGGAAAAAAAAGGAACCCTTCAGATTTCCTTTAACCCTGCTTCCCATCATCTTAAATCTATTAAACATTCCTACCTTGGGAAATAGACACTGTCTATCGGCCCTACCTATGGCACACACAGTTTTATTTTACCCCTTATCATGTCACCTCTACCTATGTCCACATTTTCAGGGGACTGTGTACTTGTACCCCTCGGTCTCACTGTTCATTAATACATTAAATATTCCCTCTTCATTTCCAGCCTTGATGGAATGTCTTGTCCTGAAACATCGACTGTTTACTCCCCTCCATAGATGCTACCCGGTCTGCCGAGTTCCTCCAGCTTTTTGTGTGTGTTGCTCTGGATTTCCAGCAACTGCAGAATCTTTTGTGTTTAGAAATCACCCTGTCTGACCGAGCCTGATTTAATTTTACAAAGTGCATTTCCTTGCAATTGTCTGAATGAAATTCCACCTGCTGTTCCTTTGTTGCTCCTACTTCTAATCTATCCTTGTCTTTGCAAAGGATCCCTTCCAATAACTTCCCCATCATTGATGTAAGGCTCATGGTTCCACAGCTTATTCCTGGTGCCACAGCGGTTGGCCGTGATTCCAAATCTGTAGCTCATGAAAATAAAACAGTCTCTGCCTAGCTCCTCCTCCCTTGCTTCCCAAACATCCGAGGATCTGACTGTTCTTGTTCTAATGGTTTGTCCAACTCTATGTGTTTTAGGACCTCCAACACCTCGTCCTTTGTAGTGTTGATAGGATCCAGGATATCGCCATTTGCACCTCTGAACTTAGACTCTTTCTCTATGATAACTACAGGCAAATCATTTCAGATTTGCCCACTTCTGGTAGTTTCATACGTAGAATACTATCCCACAATCCTGATCGAGAAGTTACAAAACCTAGGCCTTTGACCTCCCTGTGCAATTGGATCCTTGACTCCCAACCGGAAGACCACAATCTGTGTGGATTGGTGATAACATTTCCTCCTCACTGACGATCAACACCGGTGCACCTCAGGGGTGTGTGCTTAGCCCGCTGTTCTACTCTCTCTATACATATGACTGTGTGGCTAGGCATAGCTCAAACACCATCTATAAATTTGCTGATGATACAACCATTGTTGGTAGAATCTCAGGGGGTGACGAGAGGGCGTACAGGAGTGAGATATGCCAACTAGTGGAGTGGTGCCACGGCAACAACCTGGCACTCAACGTCAGTAAGATGAAAGAGCTGATTGTGGACTTTAGGAAGGGTAAGGCAAGGGAACACATACCAATTCTCATAGAGGGATCAGAAGTGGAGAGAGTGAGCAGCTTCAAGTTCCTGGATGTCAAGTTAACAAATTTCACATCACATTCCAGTGATCATAAACTGATTCTGATAGACTATTACGCCGATCTATAAAAGATCCTAGTCTCTCCTGAAATACCCTGTTGCTCTTTATAGTATTCTTATGCAACAGGGAGTCTCTTTTTACTCCCCTAATTTCCTTTTTAAGTCTACTCCTACATCTCTTACTTAATCCCAGCTAACCCATCCCTCTTTAATCCCTCATCAGCCAAGGTTCCCTCATTTGCCAGCCTCTAACAGGAATGTGCTGGCTCTGAATTCCTCCTATCCTTTTTAAAAGCCTCCCACTCACCATTGCTCCTCATGCAGCCTCCTTTACATTGGTAAGACTCAATGAAGATTGGGAGATCAATTCATTGAGAACCTTTGTTACGTCCGTCACACGTCCAGGAGTTCTTGGTGGCCAGCCATTTTAATTCCACTTAAGACCAGAAGACACAGGAACAGAATGAGGCCATTTGGCCCATCGAGTCTGCTCTGTCATTTCATCATGGCTGATCCATTTCCCTCTCAGCCCCAATCTCCTGCCTTCTCCCCGTGTCTCTTCGTGCCCTGACTAATCAAAAATCTGTCAACCTCTGCTCTAAATATACCCAATGACTTGGCCTCCACAGCTGCCTTTGGCATTGAGTTCCACAGATTCATCACCTTCTGGCTGAAGAAATACCTCCTCATCTCCATTTCAAATGGCCTCCCTCTATTCTGAGGTTGTGCCCTCTGGTCCTAGACTCGCCCACTGTAGGAAAAATCTTTTCCACATACACTCTACCTATCAACATTGGAAATGTTTCAATGAGATCCCCCATCATTCTTCTAAATTCCAGTAAGTACAGGCCCAAAGGCATCAAACCCTCCTCATATGATAAGCCTTTCAATCCTGGAATCATTTTCATGAACCTCCTTTGAACTCTCTCCAATGTCAGCACATCCCTCCTTAGATAAGGGGCCCATAACTGCTCACAATACTCCAAATGAGGTCTTACCAGTGCTTTATAAAGCCTCAACATTTCATCCTTGCTTTTATATTCTAGTTCTTTTGAAATGAATGATAACATTGCATTTGCCTTCCTCAACACTAACTCACCCTGCAAGTTAACCTTTAGGGTATTCCACACAAAGACTCAATTCCCTTTGCATCTTGGATTTTCGAATTTCTCTCTGTTTGGAAAATAGTCTATGCTTTTATTTCTACTACAAAAGTGCATGGCCATACACAACCTGACACTGTATTTCATCTGCCATTTCTTTGCCCTTTCTCCTAATTTGTCTAAGTCCTTCTGTAGCCTTTCTTCTTCCTCAACACTACCTGCCCGTCCACCTACCTTTGTATCATGGTCTATCCTACTTGTTATTTCTTAAAAGAATTCCAACAGATTTGTCAGGCAAGATTTTCCCTTGAGGAAACCATGCTGACTATGGCCTAATTATCATCTGCCTCCAAGTATCTGAAATCTCATTCTTCACAATTGACTCCAGTATCTTCTCAACCTCTGAAGTCAGGCTAACTGGCTGATTATTTCCTTTCTTCTGCCTCTTTTCCTTCTTGAAGACTGGAGTGACATTTGCAATTTTCCAGTCCTCCACAACCATTCCAAAATCTATTGATTTTTGTAAGATCATTACTATTGTCTCCACAATCTCTTCAGTCACCTCTTTCAGAATGCTGAGATGTAGACTATCTGGTCAAGTTTCCAAGCACCTTCTCCCTAGTAATAGCAACTGCATTTTCTTCTTCCCCGTGACACTCCTAAACTTCCGGCATACTGCTCATGTCTTCCACAGTGAGGAGCAATATAAAATATTCAGGAGTGTCAGGATAGTGAGCTTTGTGCAGTGAAAATTACGACTGAGAAGGTGCTCAGGAAGCTTAATGGTCTGAGGTTGGATAAATCTCCTGGACCTGATGGAATGCACCCTCTGGTTCTGAAGGAAGTAGCTGGAGAGATTGCGGAGGCATTAACAATGATCTTTCAAGAATCGATAGATTCTGGCATTGTACCGGAAAATTGCAAATGTTACCTCGCTATTTAAGAAGGGTGGGAGGCAGCAGAAAGGAAACTATAGACCTGTTGGCCTGACATCAGTGGTTGGGAAGTTGTTGGAATTGATTGTTAGGGATGAGATTTCGGAGTACCTGGAAGCACATGACAAGATAGGCCAAAGCCAGCGTGGTTTCCTGAAAGGAAAATCCTGCCTGACAAACCTACTGCAATTCTTTGAGGAAATTACAAGCAGGGTAGACAAAGGAGATGCAGTAGACGTGGTGTACTTGGGTTTTCAGAAGGCCTTTGACAAGGTGCCACACATGAGGCTGCTTAGCAAGATAAGAGCCCATGGGATTACAGGGAAGTTACTAGCATGGGTGGAGCATTGGCTGACCGGCAGAAAACAGAGAGCAGGAATAAAGGGATCCTATTCTGGCTGGCTGCTGGTTACCAGTGGAGTTCCACAGGGGTTGGTGTTGGGACCGTTACTTTTTACGATATATGTCAATATTTGAACTACAGCATTAAGGGATTTGTGGTTAAGTTTGCCGATAATACAAAGATAGGTGGAGGAGCAGGTAGTGTTGAGGAAACAGAGAGCCTGCAGAGAGACTCGGATAGTTTAGGGGAATGGGCAAAGAAGTGACAAATGAAATACAATGTTGGAAAGTGTATGGTCATGCACCTTGCTGGAAGAAATAAATGGGCAGACTATTATTTAGATGGGGAGAGAATTCAAAATGCAGAGATACAAAGAGACAAGGGAGTCCTTGTGCAAGATGTCCTAAAGGTTAACCTGCAGGTTGAGTCGGTTGAAGGCAAATGCAATGTTGGCATTCATTTCCAGAGATATGGAATATAAGAGCAGGGATGTGATGTTGAGGCTCTATAAGGCACTCGTGAGACCACACTTGGAGTATTGTGTGCAGTTCTGGGTTCCTTTATCTTAGAAAGGATATACTGACATTGGAGAGGGTTCAGAGAAGATTCACGAGAATGATTCCAGGAATGAAAGGGTTACTGTATGAGGAATGTCTGGCAACTCTTGGGCTGTATTCCCTGGAGTTCAGGAGAATGAGGGGGGGAGTCTCATTGAAACATTCCAAATGATAAAAAGGCCTAAACAGATTAGATATGGAAAAGTTATTTCCCATGGTAGGGGATTCTAGGACAAGAGGGCACGACCTCAGGATTGAAGGACGTCCTTTTAGAACTGAGACACGGAGAAATTACTTTAGTCAGAGGGTGGTAAATCTGTGGAATTTGTTGTCACAAGCGGCTGTGGAGGCCAAGTCATTGGGTGTATTTAAGGCAGAGATAGATAGGTTCTTGATTATCCAGGGTATCAAAGGGTATGGGGTGAAGGCAGGGGAGTGGGGATGAATGGATGAAGTGGATCAGCCCATGATTGAATGGTGGAGCAGACTCGATGGGCCGAATGGCCTACTTCTGCTCCTAAATCTTATGGTCTAAAATTCTTAATTCTTTCCATTCCCACCCTGACATGTCCATCCACAGCCTGCTCCCCTGCCATGTTGAGACTATTCACAGGTTAGGGGAACAGCACCTCACATTCCACCTGGGCGGTCTCCAGTCTGACAGCATCAACATTTCTAATGCATCACTAACTTCCGATAACAACTGCTCCTGCATTCCCCCTTTGTTTGCCCTCCTAGCACCAGACCCATCACCTCTCCTCTTTCCACTCTCCAGCTCTCTTCATCTTCCCATCACCCACTCATTTCCTCTTCCCTTTATTCTAAGATCAACTGTCCTTTCCTGTTGGATTCCATTTCCTTCAGCCCTTCCATCTACAATCTACCACCTCCCACTTCTTACATCCCCACACTCCGCTGACTCCTGCCTACTACATCCTGCTCACCTGGATCCAGCAGCTCTTGCTACAACCCTTCGGCTACCCTTTCATACAGGCCACCTCCCTCTTTCCTTTCGGCACTAATAATGGGCCATCACCCAGAACATCGACTGTCCATTGATGCTGCCTGATCCTCTGAGATCCCCCAGCACCCAGAACATTGTAATACAATGTAGTATTACGTAGTAACATCATCTGGGCCTGAGGTCCATAGCTATCTCAATCACAGTCACTAGACCCAACACATGAACCACTTGGCCGTCCTCATTTCCTTAGAGGAGGATGAGTATATCACCTTCTTTAGCAGACTCATTTACATATTGCTTCAGAAAATTTTCTGGATACAGCACATTTCTGCCCCCCCCCCCATTGAATCCCTTAGCCCTAAGGTTACCCAGTCAATGTCAAGCTAAAATCACTTACCATTACAACCTTATTATTCCTATATCTGTCTCAGATTTCCTGACATACTTGCTGCTCTCATTTCCACTGACTAATGAGAGCCACCTATTGTATAATCCCTTCAAAGTGTTCACCACCTTCTTATTTTAGAGTTCTATACACATGACCTCACTGGACATCCCCCCTCAGGATATCCTGTATAAGATTTGCTCTGATTGTGACATTGTATAATCCTTGAATAGGAAATTAGCTAAACATTAACTTTGCTAAATTTATCTTTTCTAAGCTTCCTTAGACATTACATATGAACCATTCAGCTGTTCTGTGTGAGGCAAGGAGGCATGTGCTTTTGATCCACAACTGATACTATCTTCTGTTCAAGTACACAAGCTGATATGGCTGGAATTGTGTTGTTATCTGACTTTTCTCAGGTACTGTGATATGGAATTCAATCTCTTTTTTTCAATTATGTTTCTTTTTTTTTATTTATTGAGAGAGAGTGCAGAATAGGCTCATCTAACCCTTTGAGCTGCACCACCCAGCAATCCTCCGATTTAATCGTGGCCTAATCACAGGACAATTTACAACGACCAATTAACCTACCAACCAGTGCGTCTTCGGATTGTGGGATGAAACCGGAGCACCCAGAGAATCTCACCCTGTCATGGGGAGAACATACAGGCAGCCCTGGTTCACGATCCCTGTTGTGCGTGATCCCATTGTCTGTTTACAATGAGCCTTCATGAGGACTAGAAAATTATCACTGGCTCTCAGACAAAACTCAACAAGGACCCTCTGACATGGTTGTGTTGTCCACCTTCACAATGGTAAGATTTCTCTGAAACCTTGTTCCGGACTCTCAACAGACTGACATTATTCATCACGTCCAACTTACACAGCCTTCATCAGGGACAATTTGAAACTTCAGCTGTAAACTTTGGACATTTATCCTGAATCAGTTCAGTTGGGTGTAAGTTCATACGTCAGGAAGGTGGTACAGGAGCCTGAAGATGTACCCTCAACAATTCAGGAACAGCTTCTTCCCCTCTGCTGTCTAATTTCTGAATGGACATTGAACCCATAAACATTACCTCACTAAATTTTTATTTTTATTTCTACACTTATTTAATTTATTTAATTTACACCCTTTTCCTTATTGTTATGTATTGCATTGTACTGTTGCTGCAAAGACAACAAGTTTCACATATGCTGGTGACAATAAACCTGATTCTGACTCTGTTGTAAATGGTAACTCTCCTGTGGCTGGAGGTGGTCATCCCCCAGTAGTACGCTGACTCTTGCCTTCTGCCTTGTCACATCAGAACCTTTGTGAAAATATCCATGGTCTTGTTGGACACCATGATCTAGTGGTATGATTGTATTGAGATTTCCCATCTGTCTGGTTTAAAGGCTGTTGTGGCTGGGATCACTGATTTTGGATATAGAATTGGTCGGTGGGGGGGCGGGGGTGGTGTTGATATCTGTTGCTCAAAGTAACTTCCTGAGGGAGGCTGGTGAAAACATTTGTTCAAGATTAATATCTTTCTCTTTGCACATCATTCTGTTCAGCTGATACTAATGTCCAATCGGTGGTTTGAGACGTCGCACACAAGTTTCAGAACAAGCATACTCCATGGCCACTTTATTAGGTACACCTGTACACCTGCTCATTAAGGCAAATATCTAATCAGCCAATCATGAGGCAGCAGCTCACTGCATAAAAGCATGCAGACATGGTCAAGAGGTTCAGCTCTTGTTCAGACCAAGCATCAGAACGGGGAATAAATGTGATCCAAGTGACTTTGTGATCGTGGAATGATTGTTGGTGCCAGACGGGGAGGTTTGAGTATCTCAGAAACTGCTGATCTCCTGGGATTTTCACGAACAACAGGCTCTAGAGTTTACAGAGAATGATGTGAAAAAATTTAAAAAACATCTAGTGAGTGGCAGTGAAAATGCTCCTCTAATGAGAGGGGTCAGAGGAGAATGGCCAGGCTGGTTCAAACTGACAGGAAGGCGACAGTAACTCAAGTAACCACGTGTTACAACAGTGCGTACAGGAGAACATCTCTGAGTGCGACACATGTCAAACCTTGAAGTGGCAGGTCTACAGCAGCAGAAGAACATGAACATACACTCCATGGGTATTTTATTCAGTGTGTGTGCCCAGTCTGCCTCAAAATCCTATCTTCCTGCAGTTCATTGCACCTCCGTTTTTCATTATCTTATCTAGTGCGGATATTAAATCTGAGAAAACCCAGATTACCATTAAATAATGCCTCAAAGTGGCCATGCCTTCTACCTCTTGGCCTTGTCCCTGGCTTTTTGTAGAGCACTGGTGTCTAATTTCAATTCAAATTAGACAAGCCTTGATTTACTTCACTTTTACATTGTGGTGATGTTATCATTAGAGAATCTTCTTAAAGTTGCCCAGGTTTTCTTCCTCAGAGTAGAAGGATGTGTGGGTTAAGTTCCCAACAATCTTGTCCATTGTTGACTGAGAAGTTTGTGGTCACAGTTTAACTTGGGCAGGTATTGATTTCCCTTTCTCTACAGACATTAAATGTAACAGGTCCAGCTACGTGTAGAACTTCGTTCTGCCAGGCCTGTCTAAAGATGTTGAACTGAACCAGAGTCAGGTTTATTAGCACTGAAAGGCATTGTGAAATTTATAGCACTGGTGGTACAGTGTAATATCTACAGAATGCTGTTAGTTTCAATAAGAAATATATAAAAATATAAATCAGGAGTGCAAAAAGATAGCAAAGCAGTGAGATAGTGTACATGGGTTCGTTGTCCGTTCAGAAATCTGATGGCGGAGGGGAAGAAGCTGTTCCTGTGTGTGTCTTCAGGCTGGTGTACCTCCTCCCTGATGGTAGCAATGAGAAGAGAGCATGTTCTGGGAGGTGAGGGTCCACAATGATGGATGCTACCTTCTTGAGGTATCCTTGATGCTGAGGAACCTAGTGCCCATGATGGAGCTGGCTGAGTTTACACCATCTGCAGCTTTACCTGGTCCTGTGCAGTGTCCCCTCCAGCGGTGATGTGATCGGTCCAAATGCTCTACGAACATCTGTAGCACCTTCGGTAAGATACCAAATGTTGGACATGAATCATCATCACTACGTGCCGTGTTGTATGATGTGAGCAATAATGGTCTTATATCTGTCGTTAAGACCCTCTTCACGCTGTTCTTATCTTTTCTCTATCCATGACTATGATTGTTCTTGGCAAATCTTTCTACAGAAGTAGTTTGCCTTCTTCTGGGCAGCGTCCTTAAAAGACGGTGACTCCAGTCATTATCAATACTCTTCAGAGGTTGTCTGCCTGGCGTCAGTGGTCGCATAACCAGGACTTGCGATCTGCACCGGCTACTCATACGACCATCCACCACCTGATCCCGTGGCTTCATGTGACCCTGATCTGGGGGTGGGTGCAGTTAAGCAGATGCTACACCTTACCCAAGGGTGACCTGCAGCCTAGCAGAGGCTTACACCTCCTTTGGTAGAGGCGTTTCTCCACCCTGTCACCCCAGGAAGTGAATTGTGTAATCTTTTTTGGGGGGGGGATATCATGGTAGTATTGTGATTAGTGCAATGTTGATCATTGATCGGGGATCAATTTCCTCTGCTGTCAGTATGTTCTCCCTGTGACCCTGTGGGTTTCCTCCCCCACTCCAAAGGTGTCGGGTCAGAATTAGTGAGCTGTGGGCACGATACATTGGCTCCAGATGTATGATGAAACTTGCGGGCTGCCCCCAGCAGAATCCTTGGACTGTGTTGGTTGTTGACGCTGAATGACACATTTCCCGGTTCGGTTCAATGTTTCAATGTACATATGACAAATAAAAGCTCATCTTTCTTTGTATGTCACACATTAATTCACTGGAGATCATTTCATCGACACCCCACTGCCTTACCCTCTTGCTAACATCGGATATTACAGTGACTGGGACTGTGAATTCCTAGGCCATTTTCACAGAAACGCCAATCTCTCGTTTTTGACTAAGTGTATTGCTGGGCATGGACTTAAAGCACCCTGCAGTCGCTGTAGGCATGAAACATAGACAGGCACCGTGCCCAGAAACACTTTAAAAATTTCTCCTTAGTTGTGTACGAGTATTTCCTGGCACGTTTTTTCTGAGCATCTGGACTCAAATTGGCCCTCACTGTTTCTTTCAGCAATCCATTCCTGGAAGCACAAACTGTAAATTAAATATTTTTGGTGTAATGTGGAGATATTAGACTGGATTCCAGAGACAACACCCGACAATAGGTGTTGCCTTCTTGTACTCTGTTGCGGTGTGTCTGTGCCTTTTCAACACCACCTTCTGCTCACACAGCATTAATCTACTCTGAAGACATTTCTATTCTGGGGTTGAAGGCTCTCACAGGCTGCCTGTGTAACCCACCCAAACAGAGGAACACTGTACAATGTTCAATTCTCCTGAGCTGTCTGGGGTTATCAGCACCTTGATGTTTCTCATGGTACTTTTGATATCATTATCTCTGTAATGAGAATGAGATCTACTCATTCACCAGCTTTGTCAATGTTTCAACACTCCCCCTCCCTGGAGTTTTGGGTTATGAATGGAATATTTAAATCAGTTAATGACATGTGTGATATGATGATGTAATGTTACAAGAACAATTTTCTATTCATTGATGTTGTAAGTTCCCTCTCTCTTCAAGTCCTTTCATCACTCTGCTCTCGATGAGCGACCTCACTGCCCTCATCACCAGCAGTACTGTATGGTGGAGTTGTCCATGGTGGTGGGGGGCGGCTGCCGAACTCTTGGAGAAACCAGGAGCATCACAAGACCCTGATCGAGGGGACTAAGCAGGTGCTACACCTTCTCCAAGGGTGACCTGCGGGCAAACGGAGGGAAGAGTGTCTTACGCCTCCTTTGACAGAGGCAATCCGAATCAGGTTTATTATCACCGGCATGTGTCGTGAAATTTGTTAACAGCAGCAGCAGTTCAATGCAATGTATAATATAGAAAGGAAAAAAAAACCAAAATAAAATAATAAATAAATAAATTACAGTGTATGTATATTGAATAGATTAAAACCCGTGCAAAAAACAGAAATAATATATATTAAAAAAGTGAGGCACTGTCCAAGGGTTCAACGTCCATTTAAGAATCAAATGGCAGAGGGGAAGAAGCTGTTCCTGAATCGCTGAGTGTGTGCCTTCAGGCTTCTGTACCTCCTACCTGATGGTAATAGTGAGAAAAGGGCAGGCCCTGGGTGCTGGAGGTCCTTAATAATGGACGTTGCCTTTCTGAGACACCACTCCCTGAAGATGTCCTGGGTACTTTGTAGGCTAGTACCCAAAATAGAACTGACTAAACTTACAATCCCCTGCAGCTCCTTTCAGTCCTGTGCAGTAGCCCCCACCCCCCCATACCAGACAGTGATGCAGCCTGTCAGAACACTCTCCACAGTACATCTATAGAAGTTTTTGAGTGTGTTTATTGACATACCAAATCACTTCAAATTCCTAATGAAGTATAGCCACTGTCTTGCCTTCTTTATAACTGCATCGATATGTTGGGACCAGGTTAGATCCTCAGAGATCTTGACACTCAGGAACTTGAAACTGCTCTCTCTCTCCACTTCTGATCCCTCTATGAGGATTGGTATGTGTCCTTCGTCTTACCCTTTCAGAGGTCCAAAATCAGCTCTTTTGTCTCACTGATGTTGAGTGCCAGGTTGTTGCTGCGACACCACTCCACTAGTTGGCATATCTCATTCCTGTACGCCCTCTCGTCACCACCTGAGATTCTACCAACAATGGTTGTATCATCAGCAAATTTGTAGATGGTGTTTGAGCTATGCCCAGCCACATAGTCATGTGTATACAGAGAGTAGAGCAGTGGGCTAAGCACACACCCCTGAGGTGCACCAGTGTTGATCGTCAGCGAGGAGGATATGTTATCACCAATCCACACAGATTGTGGTCTTCCGGTTAGGAAGTCGAGGATCCAATTGCAGAGGGAGGTACAGAGGCCCAGGTTCTGCAACTTCTCAATCAGGACTGTGGGAATGATGGTCTTCAATGCTGAACTATAGTCGATGAACAGTATCCTGGCACAGGTGTTTGTATTGTGCAAGTGGTCTAAAGCGTGTGAAGAGCCACTGAGATTGCATCTGCCGTTGATCTATTGTGAAAGGCAAATTGCAATTGGTCCAAGTCCTTGCTGAGGCAGGAATTCAGTCTAGTCATGGCCAATCTCTCAAAACATTTCGACACTGTAGATGTGAGTGCTACCGGGCGACAGTCATTAAAGCAGCTTACGTTATTCTTCTTAGGCACTGGGTTTAATTGTTAAAAAAGATTATCTTTTTATTTGTCACTTTTCTCCAAAGTATAATGAAGGTCTCTGATTCCGTCAACTTATATCAAAACATAGAAACATACAGTGAAGTGCATCATTTGCATCAAGGCAAATCAGCGAGGACGTGCTGGGCAGCCCACATTGTCACCGTGCTTCTGAAACCAACATAGCATGCCCACAACTCATTGACTGTAACCTGTAGGAAACCCAGGTGGTCACGGGAACTGTAGAACTCGGGGGAAATGCAGGCGGTCACGGGAAATGTAGCATTCGAGGGAAACCCAGACGGTCACGGAAACTGTGGCACTCGGAGGAAACCCAGACGGTCATGGGAACTGTAACACTCGGGGGAAACCCAGATGGTCATGGGAACTGGAAAATAAACTGAAACCAATCGAGTGTAAGCCTGGGATGTCGACACTATGTGACGTGCTAACCACAATAATATTTTTCTGAAGCTCAGAAGACCGGTTTCAATCCTTTATTAAGAAACCAGCAAGGAGGAACTAATAAAAAGCTAACAAAGCTAAAACAAACGAGTTAATGAAGTAAGTGGTCTAGTGACGATATATTAGCAATCTAGCGGCAGTGTTAGCAGTCAGCAAAAGAATATCATCTTTTGGCTCTTTGGCTCTAACTAGACTGAACTGAATTTAGATAATATGTAACTCTACTCTTTGCTTCTGCCACGCCCCAACCCACGTGTCAAATTACCCATGATAAACGCAGAGTACAATACAGATAGAAAGGAGACGCATGGCTCCTCTGGGCAGAATGTACAAACTCCTGACGGACAGAGGCAGGAATTGAATCCCGATTGCAGACATCCCACCCTGCAAAAACTCATTTCAGGGAGGTAGCACCATCAATTTGCGGGAGACTCCCGGAATGTCCGGGAGAGGTGGGATGTCTGCAATAGAGTAGCTCCTTAGCAGCTAGCCAGCTAGTTTAAATAATGTTAGTGATGCTAATGAACGAATGACCCTGTTAAACTCACCTCAACACGTCTTTTACAGTCTTAACCCACCATGGGCAATAGTAAAGTCACTATTGCAAACAGTGCAGTGAGCAACACTGTCATGATTTTTGACCCCTATTAGGCAGGGGTACACTTTGACGTACGTTTTATATTTTCTTTTATTTTGGAACATTCTGCCATGGCGCGCTCTCACTCTCTCTTGCTCGCGCCCTCTCTCTCGTGGTCGCTCGTGCGCTCTCTCGCTCTCGCTCGCTCTCAAAAAATTGATTTCCGTGATATTGTTTATAATTTGCAGGCATCAGGGAGCCACTATTCATATGTGGGAGACTCCCGGAACTCCCGGGAGGGGTGGGATGTCTGCGATTGGTGATTGTGAAGTATAGTGCTAACCACTGCACTGCCTGCCTTGAAGACCATATCTTTGCCAATTTAAGTGCTTGTATAAATGTAATGATGGCATCTGATTCTAGCAGTACGTTCAGATATCAACCACTCAAATGCTCTTTAAAACTCCTTCCCCTCACCTTAAATCCTCCTGTTTTTGATAAGACCACCATGGCTGAAAGACTTTCACTTATCTTTGCCTCTCATATGGTTTTTGCCCCCACCATCCAGACCAGGCTATCTTCTCGTTGCTGCCATCAGGCAGTTGGCACAAGAGCCTAAGGTCCCACACCACCAGGTTCAACCATCAGGCTCCTGAACCAGTGTGGAGAACTTCACTCACTGAACACCGAACACAGCCTACGGACTCTCTGTCAAGGACTCTACATCTCACGTTCTCAATATTATTTATTACTAGTATTATTTTGTTTTTGTTTTTGCACATCGTTTGTCTGCCGTTGTTTGCTTGTGGTTTTCTCATTAGTTATGTTGTAATTCTTTGTATCTACTGTGAATACCCACAAAAAAATGAATCTTTAACCTCTGAAATTCTAGGGAATACAGGATTGTACACACCTGTGCAAGTCGTAGGCACATACAGTGGTATGCAAAAGTTTGGGCACCCCGGTCAAAATTTCTGTTACTGTGAATAGTTAAGTGAGTAGAAGATGAACTGATCTCCAAAAGTCATAAAGTTAACGATGAAACATTCTTTTCAACATTTTAAGCAAGATTAGTGTATTATTTTTGTTTTGTACAATTTTAGAGTGAAAAAAAAGAAAGGAGCACTATGCAGAAGTTTGGGCACCCCAAGAGATTTGAGCTCTCAGATAACTTTTACCAAGGTCTCAGACCTTAATTAGCTTGTTAGGGCTGTGGCTTGTTCACAGTCATCACTAGGAAAGGCCAGGTGATGCAAATTTCAAAGCTTTATAAATACCCTGACCCCTCAAACCTTGTCCCAACAATCAGCAGCGATGGGCTCCTCTAAGCAGCTGCCTAGCACTCTGAAAATTAAAATAAATGAATCCCACAAAGCAGGAGAAGGCTATAAGATAGCAAAGCATTTTCAGGTAGCCGTTTCCTCAGTTCATAATGTAATTAAGAAATGGCAGTTAACAGGAGCAGTGGAGGTCAAGCTGAGGTCCGGAAGACCAAGAAAACTTTCTGAGAGAACTACTCATAGGATTGCTAGAAAGGCAAATCAAAACCCATGTTTGACTGCAAAAGACTTTCAGGAAGATTTAGCAGACTCTGGAGTGGTGGTGCACTGTTCTACTGTGCAGCGACACCTGCTCAAATATGACCTTCATGGAAGAGTCATCAGAAGAAAACCTTTCCTGCATCCTCACCACAAAACTCAGCGTCAGAAGTTTGCAAAGGAACATCTAAACAAGCCTGATGCATTGTGGAAACAAGTCCTGTGGACTGATGAAGTTAAAATAGAACTTTTTGGCCGCAATGAGCAAAGGTATGTTTGGAGAAAAAAGGGTGCAGAATTTCATGTAATGAACACCTCTCCAACTGTTAAGCACGGGGGTGGATCAATCATGCTTTGGGCTTGGGTTGCAGACAGTGGCACGGGGAACATTTCACTGGTAGAGTGAAGAGTGAATTCAATTAAATACCAGCAAATTCTGGAAGCAAACATCACACCATCTGTAAAAGAGCCGAAGATGAAAAGAGGATGACTTCTATAACAGGATAATGATCCTAAACACACCTCAAAATCCACAATGGACTACCTCAAGAGGCACAAGCTGAAGGTTTTGCCATGGCCCTCACAGTTGCCGACCCTAAACATCATCGAAAATCTGTGGATAGACCTCAAAAGAGCAGTGCATGCAAGACGACCCAAGAATCTCACAGAGCTAGACACATAGAAATATAGAAAACCTACAGCACAATACAGGCCCTTTGGCCCACAAAGTTGTGTCGAACATCTCCCTACCTTAGAAATTACTAGATTTCCCCATAGCCCTCTATTTTTCTAAGCTCCATGTACCTATCCAAAAGTCTCTTAAAAGACCCTATCATATCCACCTCCACCACTGTTGCCAGCAGCCCATTCCACACACTCACCACTCTCTGACTGAAAAACTTACCCTGACATCTCCTCTGTACCTACTCCCCAGCACCTTAAACCTGTGTCCTCCTGTGGCAACCATTTCAGCCCTGGGAAAAAACCATTGACTATCCACACGATCAATGCCTCTCATCATCTTATACACCTCTATCAGGTCACGTCTCATCTTCCATCGCTCCAAGGAGAAAAGGCTGAGCTCACTCAACCTGTTTTCATAAGGCATGCTCCCCAATCCAGGCAACTTCCTTGTAAATCTCCTCTGCACCCGTTTTATGGCTTCCGCATCCTTGCTGTAGTGAGGTGACCAGAACTGAGCACAGTACTCCAAGTGGGGTCTGACCAGGGTCCTATATAGCTGCAACATTACCTCTCAGCTCCTAAATTCAATTCCACAATTGATGAAGGCCAATAAACCGTATGCTTTCTTAACCACAGAGTCAACCTGCGTAGCTGCTTTGAGCGTCTTATGGACTCGGACCCCAAGATCCCTCTGATCCTCCACACTGCCAAGAGTCTTACTATTAATAGTATATTCTGCCATCATACTTGACCTACCAAAATGAACCACCTCACACTTATCTGGGTTGAACTCCATCTGCCACTTCTCAGCCCAGTTTTGCATCCTATCAATGTCCCACTGTAACCTCTGACAGCCCTCCATGCTATCCACAACACCCCCTACCTTTGTGTCATCAGCCAGCTTACTAACCCATCCCTCCACTTCCTCATCCAGGTCATTTATAAAAATCACAAAGAGTAGGGGTCCCAGAACAGATCCTGAGGCACACCACTGGTCACCGACCTCCATGCAGAATATGACCCATCTACAACCACTCTTTGCCTCTGTGGGCAAGCCAGTTCCGGATCCACAAAGCGATGTCCCCTTGGATCCCATGCCTCCTTACTTTCTCAATAAGCCTTGCATAGGGTACCTTATCAAATGCCTTGCTGAAATCTATACACTACATCTACTGCTCTCCCTTCATCAATGTGTTTAGTCACATCCACAAAAAATTCAATCAGGCTCGTAAGGCATGACCTGCCTTTGACAAAGCCATGCTGACTATTCCTAATCATATTATACTTCTCCAAATGTTCAAAAATCCAGCCTCTCAGGATCTTCTCCATCAACTAAATTTATAATTAAGTTCCATAATTTCCTATAATTTTGTGGGCTATCTCTACTCCCTTTCTTGAATAAAGGAACAACATCCGCAACCCTCCAATCCTCCGAAACCTCTCCCGTCCCCATTGATGATTCAAAGATCATCGCCAGAGGCTCAGTAATCTCCTCCCTTGCCTCTCATAGTAGCCTGGGGTACATCTCATCTGGTCCCGGCAACTTATCCAACTTGATGCTTTCCAAAAGCTCCAGCACATCCTCTTTCTTAATGTCTATATGCCAAAGCTTTTCAGTCCGCTGCAAGTCATCACTACAATCACCAAGATACCTTTCCATAGTGAATACTGAAGTAAAGTATTCATTAAGTACCCCTGCTATTTCGTCTGGTTCCATACTCACTTTCCCACTGTCACACTTGATAGGTCCTATTCTTTCACGACTTATCCTCTTGCTCTTCATATACTTGTAGAATGCTTTGTGGTTTTCTTTAATGCTGTCCGCCAAGGCCTTCTCATGGCCTCTTCTGGCTCTGCTAATTTCCTTTTTAAGCTCCTTCTTGTTAGCCTTATAATCTTCTAGATCTCTAACATTACCTAACTCTCTGAACCTTTTGTAAGCTTTTCTTTTCTTCTTGACTAGATTTATTACAGCCTTTGTACACCACGGTTCCCTGCCATAACTTTCCCTGTCTCATTGGAACATACCTGTGCAGAACTCCACACAAGTATCCCCTGAACATTTGCCACATTTCTTCCGTACTTTTCCTTGAGAACATCTGTTCCCAATTTGAGATTCCATTTCCTGCCTGATGGCTTCATGATTCCCCTTACTCCAATTAAACGCTTTTCTAACTTGTCTATTCCTATCTCTCTCCAATGCTCTTGTAAAGGAGATAGAATTATGATCACTATCTCCAAAATGTTCTCCCACTGTGAGATCTGACACCTGACGAGGTTCATTTCCCAATACCAAATCAAGTACAGTCTCTCTACATATTGTGTCAAGAAACCTTCCTGAACAAACCTAACAAACTCCACCCCATCTAAACCCACTCCACCCCATCAAAGGCAAGAAGCCTTTTGCAAAGAAGAATTGGCGAAAATCCCCCAAACAAGAATTAAAGGACTCTTAGCTGGCTGCAGAAAGCGTTACAAGCTGTGATACTTGCCAAAGGGGGTGTTGCTAAGTACTGACCATGCAGGGTGCCCAAACTTTTGCTTCGGGCCCTTTTTTTTTGTTATTTTGAAACAAAAAAGGATGGAAATAAAAAAGTAATCTTGCTTAAAATATTAAAGAAATGTGTCATCTTTAACTTTATGCCTTTGGAAATCAGTTCATCTTTTACTTGCTTAGCTATTCACAGTAACAGAAATTTTGACCAGGGGTGAACTTTTGCATGCTACTGTATGTATAACTCTAAGATTTTTGCACAGTACTGTAGTAATTTTATGTATTGCGCTGTTCTGCTGCCAGAAAAAATACTCATGACATATGTGAGTGATGATAAACCTGATTCTGATATGGTCTGTATCGTGGACTGGGAGTGGAAAGGAGGCAGGGAGAGAGGAGGGAGTGGGAAGCTGCAGAGAGAGACATTCTGTAATGATCAATAAACCAATTGTTTGGAATTGAATGACCTTCCCTGGTGTCTCAGGGCTGGGCAAGTCTGCACCTGCACCACCCCTGCCCTGGCCTGGCACTCCTTTTCTGCCTCCTGTCCCACACCTCTGCCGTGGCGCTCCACCCTCGCCATTCCCAACATTCTTTGCTGCTGCCATATTTACAGACTCACTGTCTGCTCCCAGCCCTAGATAAATATATGTGTGCCTAAGACATTTGCACAGTATTGTTAGTAGTGACAACTATGTACTTCAATAATAAATTTACTTTGAACTATACCTCTATCAGGTCACCCCTTCACTCCAGGGAAAACAAGTCCAGCTTGTTCAACATCTCCTTACAATGGAAGTCTGACAACCAAGTTAAATTTCCATACGGAAACACGAGGAATTCTGCAGATGCTGGAAATTCAAGCAACACACATCAAAGTTGCTGGTGAACGCAGCAGGCCAGGCAGCATCTCTAGGAAGAGGTACAGTCGACGTTTTGGGCCGAGACCCTTCATCAGGACTAACTGAAGAAAGAGCTAGTAAGAGATTTAAAATCTGCTGCGTTCACCAGCAACTTTGATGTGTGTTGCTTAAATTTCCATACACCATATCCCATACAGTGGTTGCCTGGTAACTGAGCGATGTGGCATCGGAGAAGATTCTTCCCCACCCCCCTCACCCAAGTCGACAATCAAAATCCATCAAGACACTCAGCAAATTCTAGAGTACAGTACTGTATTTTGGAGAGAGTCTCACAGGCACAATGTACCAGCATTGATTTGTGTCCAACATTAGTGAGGCAAAAATATATTTCCTATTCAGCTTTGGAGATAAGACTCAGAAGCTTTATGCTGTGTGACAGGCTGTCCAACTTCCTACCTAACCGTGCAGAAATCCTGGTCAAATCCTTTCTCCCTTGTTTCTTCCAATGAGTAAAAGCATCAATCTTCTACTTTTATGTAAAAAAAATAGCAATCTTTGACAACATTTTAAACATGATGTGGACTGCATTAACTATTCACAAAATTAATGTGTTCTTTGTGGAAAAAGTACAGGCCTTTATTTTACATCGAAAAGGTCAGCGATTGGAAAAGTGAATCATTTCTCATTGTGTGGGAAAGTGAAGAGTTGTGGCATATGCTTCCATTAATCTTAGTGAGGGCCATGGGCCAGTCGGGTCAGCCTGCAGGGAAAGGTCAAGGCAAGGCAAGTTCCCATGGCAACTCATGACAGTGATTAGCCTCGGCCCTTCGTTATGGCTGAGAGTAAGCAAGAAATGGCCCCAGCTTCTTCAAGGACGAGAATTGTTTCTGCACGTGGTCCACCTGAGCCTCCTGGATACCAGTTCTCCTGGCAGAGCTGCCAGTGAAAATGGATGGTTGGGACAGGTTCTGATGAGTCAAACCTACATCCATCTGCCCGGACACAATGACGTATAAACCAAGGGGGTCTGTAACCATTGTCAGTTCAGGGAAGGGGCTGCGGGG
Source organism: Mobula hypostoma (assembly GCF_963921235.1). Lineage (NCBI taxonomy): Eukaryota > Metazoa > Chordata > Chondrichthyes > Myliobatiformes > Myliobatidae > Mobula > Mobula hypostoma. The sequence goes on along the minus strand of NC_086126.1, from coordinate 247,997 downwards.
AATCTCACAGGCAGTGGTCCACAATGTGATGATCGTATTGACAACATTTTTGGATGATGCAAATAGGCCAGTGCTATTCATTCCCTCAAACCTACCCCAACACTTGGCTAATCTTGGCTAATCGATGTCCTGATTCCTCTGCTTCACTTTCCCTCAATACCTCGGTCTCACAATCAGCAGCTGACACCGCACCAATTGCTATTTGCAGGAGAGGATTGTGAATTCCTCCCGGCTTCGTGAGGAGATGTGTTTCCCAATTCATAGTTGGTCTCCTGGTCCCAGGCTCCCCAACAACTGGAAGAGTTTCTCTCCGTCCACTCTGTCACTTCTCCGTAATATCCCAGAAAATTCAGTCAGATTCCCGCTTAACCTTTGAAATTCCAAGGAATACAGCACGGGCATGTGGAATCTCCTTGCATTTTTACTCTTAAAGGACAGTGAATGACTTTGCTCTCTCCACTGGGCTGTACGTGGATGGTAGGGATATGGGGGCTATGGTCCAGGTGCAGGTCAATGGGAGTAAACAGTTTAAAATGGTTCAGCACAAACTAGATGGGCCAAAGGGCCTGTTTCTGTGCTGTACTTTTCTTTGACTCTGTGACTCTTCCTCAGCTGTAAGAGCCAGAGCTGCTTCCAGTGTTCTGCTGAGGTTTAACCAGACCTTTGTGTAAATTATATCTACACAATGTAATAAATACCTCCTGAGATAGATTGAGGGAGCACGACTGACGAGTAATGGTGGAGCTCAGAGATGGGTTTAGAGAGTACTTCACAGGAGAACGCAAAGCTGAGGGAATTAAATAGAGAAACTAGAATTTTGGCACAGACAGTTAAAGGCAATGGCATTTTAATGGGAATTGAGGGAAGGTTGGTGGAGGCCTCTGTGGTTGCAGTGTTGCAAAAAGTTATCCAGAGTGGAGGGATTGAAACAAAATTTTAATATGGTCTGGTTGGTGAAAAGGGAGCCAAGGTGAGTCAGTGGGGGCCTGTGGAACATGTGAACAGGGAGCATCCTGAAAGATTTAATTGGTGCATAACATAACTAGAACCAAACAGAGCCCTGGAGGATTATAAAGAAGCCCGAAAAGATCTGAAAAATGGAACTGGGAAAGTCAGGAGAGGCCATGAAAAGTCCTTGGCAAGTAGGATTGAAGAGAATCCCAAGGCATTCGATACATACATCAAGAGCAAGAGGATAACTAGAAAGAGGGTGGGACCACTCAAGAATAGAGAGAGAACATTTACCTGAATGAGAAGGTCCTTAATGAGTATGTAATTTACATCAGTGTTTACCAAGGAGAAGGATGTGGAGGAGAAGGAGATCATTGTGAGAGTATTAATACACTGGGGCATTTTGAGGTAAAGGAGGAGGCAGTGTTGGCTCTCTGAAATAGTGTTAAGATGGATAAGTCCCTACAGCCTGATAGGATATACCCCAGGTTACTGAATGAGAGAAGTGAAGAGATTGCTGAAGCACTGACCAATATCCTTGGGTCACGTGGTAGCTCAAATGTAAAGAGGCAGTGCACTGTTGAGGGCCAGGTGCTGAGCAGAGAGATCTTGGGAATCCAAGTTCATAGCTTATTGAAAGTGGCTACACCGGCTGATATGGAGGCTAGGGAAACAAATGGCATACTTGCCCTTTATTAGTTGATGCATTGAGTTCAAAAGTCAAGAAATGATGTTGCAGCTGTATAAAACTAATTAGGACCTCCATCCTTTTTCAATTTTTGTAAGTGACATTTACTAATTCTTGGTCTTTTATTATTCCAAATAAAAAATAAAATAATAGAATCAATCTGATCAAAAAACTTCCTAGTCAAAAAAACAGGAATATTCTGAAATAAATAAAAAATTTGGTAAAATCATCATTTTAACTATATGAATACGACCAACAAGTGAAAATGTAAGTGGACTCCATCTACTAAATAAGTACTTCATAGAGTCTACTAAAGGAACAAAATTGGCTTCATAAAAATCCTTATATTTTTTAGTAATTATAATACCTAAATATCTAAAAGAATCTGTGACTTTAAAAGGAGTATTATCATATATAGAGACAGAATCATTTAAAGGAAACAATTCACTTTTACTAAAACTTATTTTATATCCTGAAAAACCTCCAAATTCATTAAATGATTTTAGCAAGGCAGGAATAGATTCGTCAGGGTTAGATATATAAACCAATAAATCATCAGCGTAAAGAGAGATCTTATGCATGCTCTCATTCACAAAAATCCCATGAATATTTTTAGCCTCACAAAGAGCAATAGCAAGGGGTTGTAATATTAAATTAAGCAACAAAGGACTTAATGGACAGCCTTGCCTTGTCCCCTGTGAAAGCTGAAAAAAAGGAGACCTACAATTGTTAATGACAACAGTAGCAATAGAGGCTTTATATATCATTTTAATCCAATTATTAAAATTAGCACCAAAGCCAAATTTCTCTAAAACATTGAATAAATATTTCCATTCGACTCGATCGAATGCTTTCTAAAATCTTTTCTAATGTTGATAGTCATTGTGATAGATGTAAAACTGAGACAGCTACACTGACACATATGTTTTGGTCTTGTTCTATATTGGAACAGTTCTGGAAGTTGTTTTTTTCAACAATTTCTAAAGCACTTAAAATTAATCTACAACCTAATAAATTAACTGTGCTTTCTGGAATAATTCCTCAAAATATTCATGGTATTTCTGTGTCTGACCAACATGCTATTGCATTTGTTACATTGATAGCTAGGAGGGCCATTTTGCTGAAATGGAAGGATACATCAGCTCCCACTTTGTCACAATGGTTCTCTCAAGTGATGCTATGTCTTAGTTTGGAAAAAATTAGAAGTCGAACCTTTGAACCTTTATTTGATTTTGAGAAAAGATGGGGCTCATTTGCTCGTTATTATCATTTGAGCTAATTGATAGAATTTTTCCACGATCTAATTGTAAATTTTTTAGTATATTTTCTGTTCTTGCTGGCGGTTTGATGTTTATTTTTAGAAGCTTTTTGTATGACGCATGACTCCGTGGCTGTACACCTAATGGGTTTTTTTTTCTCACTTTTCTGCGTAGTAGGTTTTTTTTGTTATCACAAAATTTTTTTTTTCAATCTTTAAGATAATGTCTTTTTTGAGACACTGTAAGTGTTGTTACTTCAATGTACTCATGTTATAACAATAAAAAGATTTGAAAAGAAAGAATAAAACTAATTAGGGAGCATCTGGAGTATTGCACACAGTTCTGGTCATCCCATTATGGGAGGAATGTCAAGGCTTTGGAGAGTATACACAAGAGATTTATCATGATGTTGCCCAGATTAGAGGTTATGAGCGAAAATGAGAGTTTGGATAAACTTGGGTTGTTTTCTTTGAAACAGTGGAGGCTGAGGGGAGATCTGATAGATGTTTGTAAGATCATGGGAGGGATAGATAGAGTAGACCGACAGTATCTTTTTCCCAGGGTAGAAATATCTAATACCAGAGGGCGTGCATTTTAAGGTGAGAGTTGGTCATTTCAAAGAAGATGTGAGAGGCAATTTTTTTTAACACGAAGAGTGGTGGGTGCCTGGTATGCACTCCTTGGGCGCTGGTAGAGACAGATACATTAATGTTCAAAGTAAATTTATTATCAAAATATGTATGCCACCATATACAACCCAAGGATTCATTTTCTTCCAGGCATGCGCAGTATATCTAAGAAACACACACAATCAATAAAATCAATCGAAGACTGTACTCAACAAGATAGACAAGCAACCACTGTGCCAAAGACAACAAACTGGGCAAACACGAAAGAAAAATAAACATGCAACAAATATTGAGAACATGAGATGCTGCTTTTTACAATGTATGTCAATGATTTGGACTATGGTATTAATGGATTTGTGGCTAAATTGTGGCTCAATGGTACAAAGATAGGTGGAGGAGCGAGTAGTGTTGAGGAAACAGAGAGCCTGCAGAGAGACTTAGATAGTTTAGGGGAATGGTCAAAGAAATGGCAAATGAAATACAATGTTGGAAAGTGTATGGTCATGCACTTTGGTGGAAGAAATAAACGGGCAGACTATTACTTAGATGGGGAGAGAATTCAAAATGCAGAGGTGCAAAGGGATTTGGGAGTCCTTGTGCAAGATACCCTGAAAGTTAACCTCCAGATTGATTTGGTGGTGGAGAAGGCGAATGCAATGTTGGCATTCATTTCTATAGGTATAAAATATACCTATAGGTATAGAATATCAGAGCAGGGATGTGATGTTGAGGCCACACTTGGAGTGTTGTGTGCAGTTTTGGGCTCCTTATTCTAGAAAGGATACACTGACACTGGGGAGAGTTTAGGGAAGATTCACGAGAATGATTGCAGGAATGAAAGGGTTACCGTATGAGGAACGTCTGGCAGCTCTTGGGCTGTATTCACTGGAGTTCAGGAGAATGAGGGGGGATCTCATAGAAACATTCCGAATGTTAAAAGGTCTGAACAGATTAGATATATCAAAGTTATTTCCCATGCTAGGACAAAAGGGCACGATTTCAGGATTGAAGGATGTTCTTTTAGAACTGAGATGTGGAGAAATTACTTTAGTCAGAGGGTGGTAAATCTGTGGAATTTGTCGCCATGAGTGGCTGTGGAGGCCAAGTCATTGGGTGTATCTAAGGCAGAGATAGATAGGTTCTTGATTAGCCAGGGCATCAAAGGGTATGGGGTGAAAGCAGGGGAGTGGGAATGACCGGAAGAATTGGATCAGCCCATGATTGAATAGTGGAGCAGACTCAATGGGCCGAATGGCCTGCTGCTCCTATATCTCATGGTCTTATGAGGAAAATGAACAGATATGGACAGTGTGTAGGCATAGTGGATTAATTAAATTACTAATTTATTTAACTTGGCATGGAATTGTGGGCCGAAGTGCCTGTTCCTGTTGTGCACTGTTCTGTGTTCTCTCTGGGGTTGACATGGTTGTAGGTCCCTGCCTCCAGTTTGATAGAATACAAACTTTGCTGTCTCGCTATTTGTTCCCAGTGTGTTGAGAGGCTTCACCAGGTCCAGGATCTGTATGGTTTGGAATCTATTGAACATCAGTCTTTTCACACAAACATTAAACAAAACATTAAAATTTATGAGTAACTTTCTGTTAAAGATACTTATTTACTGGCTTATGATAACAGAGTGGGCAGCCAGAGACTTTTTCCCAGGGTGGAAATGGCTAATACAAATATAATTTTAAGGTGATTAGAGGAAATTACAGGGGGGGATGTCAGAGGGGAGTTTTTTTTCACACAGAGAGTGGTGGGTGTGAGGAACACTTTGCCAAGGGTGGTGGTAGAGGAAGATATAGTAGGGATTTTTAAAACTCTTAGATAGGCACATGAATGACAGAAAAATGGAGGGCTATGTGGGAGGGAAGGGTTAGATCTTAGAGTAGGTTGACCGTCCCCTCTTCTTCTATTCCCCACTCTGGCCTCTTACTGCTTCTCATTTGCCTGTCACCTCCCCATGTGTCCATTGCTCCTTCCCTTTCTCCTACGGCCCACTCTCCGCTCCTCTCCAGCCCTTTACCTTTCCCACCCACCTGGCTTCACCTCTCACTTCCCCTCCTCCCACTTTTTTTACTCTGGCATCTTCCCCCTTCCTTCACAGTCCTGAAGAAGGGTCTCAGCCCGAAATGTCGGCAGTTTATTCATTTCCATGGATACTGCCTGACCTGCTGAGCTCCTCCAGCACTTCGTGTGGGCTGCTATTGAAAACCCGAAAGATCAGCAGGGCGGGTGATGTCTGGGACTTTCCTCGGGAGCACCGTCTCAGGGTAAGGACACTGACCTTTCTGCTGGAGTTGGACAGAATTATCCTCACCAAGAGTGTTGGGAAGCTCTGGAGCTTTCCGCCCAGGAGCTGCTGGTGACTAACATTGTGGATTTCAAACCAGAGTTTTCCAGGTACTTAAGCAGCAGGAGTTTCTTAAGGTTGTTATAGCTGGGGACGGGGTTGTGGGAATAACTCCCACTACCTATTAAATGCTCCCAATGACATGCGTCCCAAGTAGCCTCTGACAACCGGATCCAGCTCCCGGCCTTCAAGCTTGGCATAGCTATGAACCCTGGCAGAACTGTTTCTTCTGACAGGAGAAGGGGCAAAGGCGGATTACCGGTGCCTTAAATCCGGTTTCTTCGGGCAGATGGGGCTTGTCAATGGTGGTTGGCAGCTCATCCAAGAGAAGGAAAACTTTGATTTCAAACCTCTACTGCCTTAGGGCTATACCTACTCATGGGGAAGGTCTTCGAGAGTAAACCCTGATGGAAAAATCTGGAGCTGGAGTCCCTAAGGCAGTTCTACGTTGAGTTCAACACTGCCTGGGAACTCCTGCGACGCCGCTGGTGCCAAACTGTATCGGTCTCTGCTGTTCCCTTGGATTCATCATCTGCGTGGAGAGGGGGAACCTGCTGCCTGGGCAACAGTTTGCTCTCCATATCGTACTGCCCTGGCTTGCTTATTAGCTTAAGTGTGACAGGTAGGACACAACAGCCATTGTCGATCTGGACCAGCAGAGGGACTCCAAGCAGCAAGAAGATGAGGGATTTGGGAATGCGGGGAAGGCACTTGATCAGATGTCATTAAAGGGGATGACTCAGTCACATTTTGGTTAGGACAATCGCTTTACTGCGCCAGTGATCACCCGTGACTGTGTGGTTTTCCTCCGCGTACGGGTTAGGGTTAGTGAGTCGTGGACGCGCTATGTTGGAGTCGGAAGCATGGCAACACTTGCGGGCTGCCCCCAGCGCATCGTCGCTGAGCTGATTTGCCGCCAACGATGCATTTCACTGTATGTTTTGATGTGTATGTGACAAATAAAACTAATCTTTCAAATAATTAACTTTCTCAGAAGAGTGAGGAAGGCTCCCTGCTCAAGTGATGCATGTTCACTCAATTCACAATAAATAAAGATAAGCTCAAATTCTCCGCAGAATACTGAAAAGCAATCACTGGTTAATATTTGCACTGTCTGTTAACACATGGATTACTTTTTAATTCCCATGGAATAATTGGTTCTTTTGACACACGACACAGGTTGGGAATTAATAGACACAAGAGCTTGGAGGAAGAAATTTAATTCAGAGCATGGCACAGGTTAGTTGCCGTTAAGAAGCACTCTGCCAGCTTGTCCACTTACCTCGCATTGTCTCATCTCTGCTCTAACAAATGGGATGTGAAGCAGGCACGGTGGCTGTAATGAGTGGAGATCAGCAATGGGCCAGAGCGATAAAGGCCGTGTATAATGCAGCACTTACTGTAGTCAACATTCCTGCCTCACAGAGCCCATCAGTCTCTTACAGCGCAGAGGCCTCGTGGAGAAACTGAAAAACATCAACAATTACATACGTTTATATAACAGTCCTGAGGTAATAAAATGTCCCAGGTGCTGAATAGAGGTCTTTATCAAATAAACAGACAGGTTTTCAGTGGCTTTGTAGCACAGGGGAGATTAATGGAGGGAATTCCTGAGCCTCGGTCTGAGGGAGTTGAAAGTACAATCACCAGTGGGAAGGAGATTAATGGAGGGAGTTCTAGAGCCTCAGTCTGAGGGAGTTGAAAGTACAACCACCAGTGGGAAGGAGATTAATGGAGGGAATTCCTGAGCCTCAGTCTGAGGGAGTTGAAAGTACAATCACCAGTGGGGAGGAGATTAATGGAGGGAATTCCTGATCCTCAGTCTGAGGGAGTTGAAAGTACAACCACCAATGGGGAGGAGATTAACGGAGGGAATTCCTGAGCTTTGGTCTGAGGGAGTTGAAGGTGAAGCCACCATTGGGACAAGATTAACGGAGGGAATTCCTGAGCCTCGGTCTGAGGGAGTTGAAAGGGAGAGGATGTTGCGTAAGACTGCAAGGGTGCCAGAGGTCTCTTGGGCGGCTGTATGGGTCTGAAAGAGATTTCCTTCTCACCTGCTGCCTGGTCCCTATGGTTGGTTGGTGAGTCTGAAGCCATCTCCCCCATGGGTGGGATGGGAAGAGACTGACAGATCAGCAGGTGAGTGAGGTGGGTTGTCCATGCTGGGTTTCTCGGTTCACTTGCTACACACACAACATGTTCAGTGTCATCCTCAACATCTTGTTTCCTCTTTCAAAGGGGTCTAGGATTTTCGGAATCAGAACCAGGTTTGGCACCACTGATCGTATGTCATGAAATTTGCTGTTTTGTGGCATTGTGTTTTATTTGCTGTGAATACTGTTTACTTGATGCAGGGTTCTGTATTGCTGCTGCAAGAAAGTTTTTCGTTGCACCTGTATATGCGTGTACATGTGGAGATGGCAATTAACTCGACCTTGTACATACGTGTACACACAAAATACTCAGATGCTGGGGCCAAAGCAACACTCACAACACGCTGGAGGAACTCAGCAGGTCGGGCAGCATCCGTGGAAACGATCAGTCAACGTTCCGGCCCGAAACGTTGACTGATCGTTTCCACGGATGCTGCCCAACCTGCTGAGTTCCTCCAGCGTGTTGTGAGTGTTACATACGTGTACATGTGGAGATGGCACTAAACTTCACCTTGTACATACGTGTACATGTGGAGATGACAATAAATTCGACCTTGCCCATGACATTAACTGGCATGAAGAGGATGCCTAGGACTTTGAGCCACCAGACTGGCAGAAGGATCTTGCCCACTGAGCCATAATGGCATGTGTACCTCTAGATGTTGGAGGATTGATTGGGGGGTGTGTGTGAGCATGAACAACCTTTTAATATTCCAGACCAATACCAGATTGTGTGCAGTATTAATCAGAGTACTTGTCAGGGACAGTTTTTTGCTGCTTTCGTTCTTTGAGATCTTTAATGAATGTTCTAATGAGATATAATCATCAGTGCCCAGAATTATGTCAATGTTGAAATCACAGCAATGTCATTAATGGAGCAATTAAATTATCAATAAAGTGATTATTATAGCCTTTGATTGAAGGGCAGTCATTTAAAACGAACAAGCATAGAGGGGGTTATTTATCATATATATTCTACGTAATTTCCTCAGATATTCGAGTTATTGTCATTGAGGTTAGGGGAACGCCTTTGTCAGGCACCTTCACTTTGTCCACTGCAAAGGGCGGATATCCCAGGGGGCACCCATTCCCATTCCAACATGTCTGTACATGGCCTTCTCTACTGCCTTGGTGAGGCCAGACTCAGGTTGAAGGAACAATACCTCATACTACGTCTTGGTAGCCTCCAACCTGACGGCATAATATCAGTTTCTCTAATTTCTGGTAATCTCTCCCCATTTCCCCTTCTCTATTTTTCCATTCCACATTCTGTCTCCCCTCTCACCCCTTCTTTCCTCACTGGCCTATCCCCTCCCTCTGGTGAGACTTCTCCTTCCCTTTCTCCCATGGTCCACTGTCCCCTCCTATTAGATTCCTTCTTTTCCAGCCTTTTACCTCTTCCACTATCACATTCCAACCTCCTCTCGTCGACTGTTTATTCCCCTCCGCTGATGCTGCCTGACCTGCTGAGTTCCTCCAGCATTTTGTGCGAGTTGTTTTGGATTTCCAGCACCTGCAGAATCTCTTGTGTTTGTGTATTGTCACTGATGATTTTCTTGTAAATTCTCTTTAGGTTAAGTTTTCCACCACAGCTTCAGACAAACTTCTAAGATGAAGAGACGATGCGAGTGTAGATTGTGAGAGGATGTTTTCCTGCCTTGTCATTTGTGAGAAGTGCAGGGGGAGATGAGGGAGGGTTGAGTTCTTCGACCTTTTGCCTTCAACCTTCAGTATCACAGGACTTTGGGCCTCGAACGCTGGACTCGCATGAACATCCAACATGGAGGGTTGTTCCAGGTCTGGACTTGCAGACTCACAGACATCGGGCTCTGATGTCCGGACATGCTGACCTGGGGGTTGTTCATAGCCTGGACTTCCAGACACACCAATCTCAATTGCCAACCTTTGGGCTTCAACCTTTGGCATTGGCCGCAGGACGTCCAATTACAGGACTTGAACTCTGGACAAATAGGGACCTCCAACTCCAGTATTCGCTGATCTGGGACGAGTCACTCCTCATGCCTCCTGCACACACAGACCTCCAATCCCAACACTCCCCTCTTCCCTGTCCCTGAACCCTAACCTGCCCCCTAGCTCTCTGCACTGCCCCCAAACCCATCCCTATGAGCCTGAAAAAAACAACTGAGTCTTTGTCACAACATCAAGGGATATCGCAGTGTAGCGCCATCTTGACTAGAAGTTGGCGGGCATAAAATATGTTGCTAATGTAGAATTTGGACAAGAACTAGACTACAAAATGATGAACACGAGATTCTGCAGACACTGGAAATCCAGAGCAACACTCACACATTGCTGAAGGAACTCAGCAGGTCAGGCAGCATCTATGGAAATGAGCAAACTGGCAGGATTAGAACTGTCAATACGACAAATTGCCAGGAAAAAATTGATTAAGAATCAAAGGCTCTCTTGGTAAACAAGTCAACTTCTCCAAGCCTTGCTGGCTTGGTTTACACTTTTATAAACTAGGTGGGGTTCCCCAAGGCAGTGAAAAAAGCTCAATGGATCGAACTACCCCTGCCTCAGCACCTCAGCTGACAAGGCCAGCCACTTTGATATGTTAATCTTTCATGTGGTTCACAGGACTGTCCCTTCACATAGTCTGTCAACCTACCTTTCATTGCAGGAGCATTTGGTGGCTTGTCCAAAACGATCCACATTACAAAGATCTGGCCAGATTGCAGAACAACCTCCTGTCCATTATGCTTCAGAAAGCCAATCCCTGAGGATATATATGGGCAGTAGGAAACAAAAGGAGAAACTGCTGGAGATACTCAACTGGCCAAACAGCATCCGCAGAGGGAGAACCAGGGCTGCCATTCAGATTGGTGACCCACTAGCCAACCAGAATAGGCCCCCTTTATTCCAACTCTTTGCTCCTGCCAATCAGCCAATCTTCTATCCATGTAAATATCTTTCCTATCATACCATGGGCTCTTGTTAAGTAGCTTCATTTTTGGCACCTTGTCAAAGGCCTTCTGAAAATCCAAGTACACAACATCTATCGTCCCTGTTGTTTCCTCAAAGAATTCCAACAGACTTGTCAGGCAGGATTTTCTGTTACGGAAATCACACTGACTTTGGCCTATCTTATCATGCACCTCGGAGTACACTGAAACCTCATCCTTAATATTGGACTCCAACATCTTGCCAGCCGCTGAAGTCAGGTTAATTGTCTTATAATTAAAGAGTGGAGTGACATTTCCAATTTTCCAGTCATCCGGAACCATACCAGAATCTAGTGATTCTTAAAAAATCATTATTAATGCCTCCTCAATCTCTTTAGCTATCTCTCTTAGAACCCTGGGGTGTTGTTCATCTAGTCCAAGTAATTTATTTACCTTCAGACCTTTCAGCTTCCTAAGTACCTTCTCCTTAGTAATGGCAACTACACTCACCCGTCCCCTAACAGTCTCAAATTTCTGGCATACTGCTGGTGTCTTCCATAGTGAAGACTGACACAAAATACTTATCAATTTGACTGCCATTCGTTTATTCCCCTTTACTACCTCTCCATCGTCATTTTCTAGTGGTCCAATATCCGCTCTTGCCTCTCTTTTACACTTTATGTATCTGAAAACACTTTTGGTATTCTCTTTGATATTATTGGCTAGCTTACCTTCATATTTCATCTTTTGCCTCCTTACGTTTTTTTTTAGTTGCCTTGTGTTGGTTTTTAAAAGCTTCCCAATCCTCTAACTTCCCACTAATTGTTGCTATATTATATGCCCTTTCGTTTGCTTTTATTCTGTCTTTGACTTCCCTTATCAGCTATGTTTGTCTCATCTCCCTTTAGAATACTTCTTCATCTTTGGGATGTGTCTATCCTGCATCTTCTAAATTCCAAATTGCACCAGGAACTCCGGCCATTGCTGTTCTACTGTCATCCTTGCTAGTGTCCCACTCCAATTAGCTTTTGCCAGATCCGCTCTTGTGTCTCTGTAATTTCTGTTACTTCCCTGAAATACTGACACAAGTCACTTTATCTTCTCCCTCTCTCAAACTGCGGGGTGAATTCTATCATATTATGATCACTGGCTCCCAAGGGTTCCCTTACTTTAAACTCCCTAATTAAATCTGGTTCAATATAGAACGCCCAATCGTAATTGCCTTTTCCCTAGTGGACTCAAGTACAAGCTGATCTGAAAAGCCATCTTGTAGACGTTCTACAAATTCTCTCTGTTGGAATCCAGGACCAACCTGATTTTTCCAATTGACCTGCATATTGATGTAGCCCCCCGCCCCCCCGGCCGCCCTCGGGGTCGCTCGGCTCACTGTCGTCTAGGGAAACAGCCTCGGCCCCGCCAAATGGGATAATTCGTTTGTGTGGATGCTGTGTGAGGTACCCCACCCCGCCCAAATAACAAACAATACACCAGGTGCAATTAAATGATTTACAGTTTATAGATATTACTGGAACTATATAATTAAGAGAATAAAATATAAAAGGAAAATAAAAGGTGCCACGCTTATCAAAGTTCAATCCCTTCGTGCACAAAAACCGTTGGAGCTCAAGGACCTTCTTCTTCACCCTGCGACCCCCTCGGACCACCTCGACCGGCCGCCTGGGACCAACAACGGTGGTCGACCCGACGCTCCACACGAGTCCGTCTCCATCTCCTCGCCGAACGTCCCGCTCGGGGTCCGACCCCGTTAGCGGACTAACAGCACCTCGTCCATCCTCTTTCTCGCTCTCCCGCCTTCTGCCCCCAAACCCCTGCGCATACAGTATCTTCAAATACACCAAAACCATAACAACTATCCCAATTGGTTAATAGCACTCTCTTATCACACTCTAAAGCAAAAACAAGCTGCTAGCGCAAACTTTCTCAGAGTTTAACACAACAAAGCCGCATTCCCCAGATTAACATAACAAAGACGCCATTTTAATTAGCCTCCGCAGTAATATAAAAGTCGAAACCCCCTTACATTGAAATCCCCCACGACTATAGGATCACTGCCCTTATTACATGTCTTTTCTATTTATCATGGAAATTTATATGCCACGTCCTGGCTACTGTTCTGGAGCCTGTCTATAACTCCCATCAGGATCTTTTTACCCTTGGAGTTTCTTAAATCTATCCACAAGGATTCTTCATTTTCCACTCCTGTGTCATCTCTTTCTAAGGATTTGAATTCATTTTTTACCAACAGGGCTATCCCACCCTCTCTGCCTACCTTCCTGTCCTTTTGATACAAAGCGTACCCCTGGATGTTAAGCTCCCAACTATGATCTTCTTTCAGCCACATCTCAGTGATACCCACAAAGTCACTCCTGCCATTCTCTAACTGTTCCACAAGATCATCTACTTTATTCCATATACTGCATGCATTCCAATATAACACCAGTCCTGTATTCATCACCCTTTTCAATTTTATCTCCAGGTTACGCTTCCACTCATCAATTTTGCCCTATCATCTGCCTGTCCTTCCACATAGTCTCACTACACAATTCATTGACTTGCATGCCAACTGCCCCATCCTCAGCCCCATCACTCCAGTTCCCAACTTAGTTCCCAACTTCTCCTGCAAACCTGTCTGCACTGATATTGGTCTCCCTTGGGGTCAGGTGTAAACCATCATTTTTGTACAGGTCATAACTTCCCCAGAAGAAATCTTAATGATCGAGAAATCTGAATGTCTGCCCCCTGCACCAGTTCCTCAACCATGATTTCATCTGCTCTATCGTCCTGTTCCTGCCCTGGCTAGCACATAGCACTGGGAGTAATCCAGGAAGTACCACCTTGGAGGTGCTCTTTCCTAACTCCTATACTCACTGTGCGGGACCTTTACCCCTTTCCGCCTCTGTCTTTGGTGCCAAGCTGCACCACGATCTACTTTGGTGGTAAGAACGGGAAAGCAGATTATTATCTAAATGGAGTCAAGTTAGGAAAAGGGGAAGCACAACGAGTTCTTGTACATCAGTCACTGAAAGCAAGCATGCAAGTACAGCAGGCAGTGAAGAAAGCTAATGGCATGCTGGCCTTCATAACAAGGGGAATTGAGTATAGGAGCAAAGAGGTCCTTCTGCAGCTGTACAGGGCCCTGGTGAGACCACACCTGGAGTACTGTGTGCAGTTTTGGTCTCCAAATTTGAGGAAGGACATTCTTGCTATTGAGGGAGTGCAGCGTAGGTTCACAAGGTTAATTCCCGGGATGGCGGGACTGTCATATGTTTAAAGATTGGAGCGACTGGGCTTGTATACTCTGGAATTTGGAAGGCTGAGAGGGGATCTTATTGAAGCATATAAGATTATTAAGCGATTGAACACGCTGGAGGCAGGAAGCATGTTCCTGCTGATGGGTGAGTCCAGAACCAGAGGCCACAGCTTAAGAATAAGGGGTAGGCCATTTAGAACAGAGTTGAGGAAAAACTTTTTCACCCAGAGAGTGGTGGATATATGGAATGCTTTGCCCCAGAAGGCAGTGGAGGCCAAGTCTCTGGATGCTTTCAAGAAAGAGATGGATAGAGTTCTTAAAGATAGCAGAATCAAAGGTTATGGGGATAACGCAGGAACTGAATACTGATTGTGGATGATCAGCCATGATCACAGTGAATGGTGGTGCTGGCTCGAAAGGCCAAATGGCCTACTCCTGCACCTATTGTCTATTGATCTCTGGCTGCCTACTCACCATCTTGAGAATCTTCTGCAGCTCCCCTGAGATATCCTGGACCCTAGCACCTGGGAGACCTGGGAAACAACACATCATACTGGCTTCCCTTTTGCAGCTTTAGAATCTGCTGTCCGTCCTCCTAACTATCGAGTTTCCTATCACTGTCACTCTACCTGACTTCACACTGCCCTGCTGAGCCTCAGAGCTGGCCACAGGCCACCGGCCTGGTTGCTGCGTCTGTGCCCTCGGACAGCAATCCCTGCCGCCAGCAGTATTCAAAGGGCTACACTGTTGCTGAGTGGAAAGGCCACTAGGGAACCCTGCGCTGCCTGCTTACTCCCCTACTCTGGTTGTCACCCATTACTATCTGAAGCCTGCACTCTAGGTGTGACCAACTCAGCAAAAGTCTCATCTATGAAGTTTTCAGCCTCCTGGAGTACATCCAGCACCAGTTTCAGTTCCTTAACCCTGTCAGTCAGGAGCTGAAGTTGGGTGCACTTCCTACAGATGTAGTCATCGGGAAGACCATTGGGTACTCTGAACTACCTTCTTGCTAACACTTACTATGCTTCTAATTTCTCAAACTTAAGTTCTACCCTGCACCTGTTCTCACCAAAGCCTGACCATTCTACCACTGGCCCACTCACACAATGACTGCTCCATTTAAACCCCACTTTTTAATTGGCCCTTGCTAGCTAATTCCTGGTTACTATTAACCCAAGTGATCACCTGCTCTGCAGTCAAGTCCTGACAGAGCTCACTCACTTTTTAAAACTGGCGTGTAAAGTCTACAAGGAATTGTCTCCAACTCGCTCCACAAACTCTTGCTCTGCAGAAAGCCTATTTAATTGTTTTCAATGAGATCCTCCCTCATTCTTCTAAACTCCAGTGAGTACAGGCCCAGAGCTCCTCATATGTTAACCTTTTCATTCCCAGAATCATTCTCATGAACAGCGTCTGGACACTCTCCAAATCCAGCATGTCCTTTCTTAAACAAGGGGTCACAATACTTTGTGTGGTCTGACCAATACCTTATAAAGCATTACATCCTTGCTCTTCAAAATGAATGCTAACATTGAATTTGCCTTCCTCACCACCAACTCAACCTGCAAATTAACCTTTAGGGAATCCTGCACTAGGACTTTCAAGTCCCTTTCCACCTCAGATTTTTGAATATTCTGCCCATTCAGAAAATAGCCTATGCTTTTAATCTTGCTGTCAAAGTACATGACCACACACTTCCCAACACTATTTCATCTGCCACTTCTCTGCCCATTTTCCCAATCTGTCTAAATCCGTCTGGAGACTCCCTGTTTCGTCAACTCTACCTGACCCTCCACCTATCTTCATATTGTCTGCAAACCTGGCCACGAAACTATCAATTCCTTCAACCAAATCATTAACATATTAGCATTCCCAACACCAGCCCCTCCGAAACACCACTAGTCACCGGCAGCCAAACGGGAAATGTCCCTTTCATTCCTAACGTTTGCCTTCTGCCAGTCAGCTAATCTTCTATCAATGCTGGTAGCTTTCATAGAAACATAGAAAACCTACAACACAATACAGACCCTTCGGCCCACAAAGCTGTGCCGAACATGTCCCTACCTTAGAAATTACTAGACTTCCCCATAGCCCTCTATTTTTCTAATCTCCATGTACCTATCCAAAAGTCTCTTAAATCTCATATCCACCTCCACCACCGTTGCTGGCAGCCCATTCCACGCACTCACCACTCTCTGAGTGAAAAACTTACCCCTGACATCTCTATTGTACCTACTCCCCAGCACCTTAAACCTGTGTCCTCTTGTGGCAACCATTTCAGCCCTGGGAAAAAGCCTCTGACTATCCACACGATCAATGCCTCTCATCATCTTTGCACCTCTATCAGGTCACCTCTCATCCTCCGTCGCTGCAAGGAGAAAAAGCCGAGTTCACTCAACCTGTTTTCATAAGGCATGCTCCCCAATCCAGGCAACATCCTTGTAAATCTCCTCTGCACCCTTTCTATGGCTTCCACATCCTTCCTGTAGTGAGGTGACCAGAACTGAGCACAGTACTCCAAGTGGGGTCTGACCAGGGTCCTATATAGCTGCAACATTACCTCTCAGCTCCCAAATTCAATTCCACAATTGATGAAGGCCAATGCACCGTATGCCTTCTTAACCACAGAGTCAACCTGCACAGCTGCTTTGAGTGTCCTGTGGACTCAGACCCCAAGATCCCTCTGATTCTCCACACTGCCAAGAGTCTTACCATTAATAGTATATTCTGCCATCATATTTGACCTACCAAAATGAACCACTTCACACTTATCTGGGTTGAACTCCATCTACCACTTCTCAGCCCAGTTTTGCATCCTATCAATGTCCCGCTGTAACCTCTGACAGCCCTCCACACTATCCACAACACCTCCAACCTTTGTGTCATCAGCAAATTACTAACCCATCCCTCCACTTCCTCATCCAGGTCATTTATAAAAATCACGAAGAGTAAGGGTCCCAGAACAGATCCCTGAGGCACACCACTGGTGACCGACCTCCATGCAGAATATGACCAGTCTACAACCACTCTTTGCCTTCTGTTGGTAAGCCAGTTCTGGATCCACAAAGCGATGTCCCCTTGGATCCCATGCTCCTTACTTTCTCAATAAGCCTTGCATGGAGTACCTTGTCAAATGCCTTGCTGAAATCCATCTACACTACATGGATTCCTGTAATACCATGGATACTGAGCAGCCTCATTTATGGTACCTTTTCAAAGGGCTTCTGAAAATCCAAGTAAACAACATCTGCTGATTCTCCTTTGTCTGTCCTGCCTGTTATTTCCTCGGAGAATTCTTACAGCTTTGTCCTTCAAAGAAACCATGCTGATTTTGGTCTATTTTATCATTTGAGTCAGAATCTTTTTCCTCAGGACTCGAGGACCAGAGGGGAGAGATTTAAAGGGGGGTCTGAGCAGTAGATTTTTCTCACAAATGGCAGTGGGTGTAGGGAATGAGATGGTGGAGGGGAGTGCAGTGTCTAAAAGCCAGTGGATATATACTTGGATAGGAGAGCTGCGGAGGCTTACAGGCCCAGTGCCTGTAAATGGGGTAGCATAGCATGGACACGATGGGCTGAGCGACCTCCTTCTGTAGCTGGGAAGAGAACAGTGATCTGCTGATCAGTGATGCCGACTACTAGCTTGGCTGGCCTGGATGATATTGAGCTCTTGGGAGTTGTTGGAGGGAGCTGCCCTCTCCCAGACAAGTGGGGAGTGTCCCCCTCACACCCCTGACCTGTCCTTGGGGTGTCAGAAGGTGAGGGGACCCCTCACCTCAGATTCCCCAGCCCCTGACCTGCTCCTGTAGCCACAGGATCTCTATGGTGACACCAGCCTCAATCCTTCAGGAAAGTAGATGGAGTGGGAATTAACAATATTCATACCACATTTAGATGGGGGGGGGCAAGGGTAACAGAGAGGTCTGAAGATAAGGATGTGAAATATTGAACTATTTATTCAGGAGTCTGTGTGGGCAGTGAGCAGAGGGTGATTAGTGAATGGATGGGATGTGGGTTACTACAGGATAAAGGGGATACTGGAATTAACTTTATTGGATTTTTTTGGAGAGGTGAGACAGAAAGTTCGCCTGATGACAGAGAGTCGTCAGAGGTGGCAGATGCTGGATTCTGGAGCAGACAACATCCAGTCAGAGGAACTCCACAGTGCAACAGATTCTGTGGCGGATTGATTATCTCGCAATAAGAACTTCCAAAATCAGAGCAGGCGAAGTTTAGCCAGTGACTCAAACTGGTCCACATATTTACCAAGACTGATCATTTTCCTGCACTAACGCCACACATCCTAGTTCTGGGTTGACAACTACAACATCACATCAACCATCCCCTTTCCCCTCACCGATGTTGCCTGACCTGCTGAGTTCCTCGAGCAGCTCATGTTGCTGCAGATTTCAGCATCTGCAGCAACTCTTGTGTTTTCATTCCCTTCATGATCCATTGATTGGTATCTTGAATGAAGATGGTGCAGAGTCTGCGTCCCCTCCAGGGGAAGGGATTGGCAAAGATTCATCACCCTTAGTGAAGGAATTTCTTCTCATCTCCGTATTGTATCTGACTCTTTGTTCTGAATCTCAGCCCAGGTGTGAGACACCTCAGCCAGTGAGAACCTGCTCTCAGCATGCAGCCTGCAAGTTCCAACAGAGAATGCTGTTTCTGCAATAGAAAATATCTTCACAGTTCGCTCAGTCTTTCTTTATAATGATCATCTCCAGAACCAGTTCCACTTAATCTTCGCTGCACTGTCTTAATTTAATAATTTCAAAGACCACCCCTGACCTGAGGACTTTGATTTGATTAGAGTTACTCTTGGGCATGTTGAGTACACAACTGGATCATCTGATCAAACATTCCTGGTACTTTAAACTGCAAGTGTGCTGACGGAAGTTGAATGAAAACATGCAATTATTTTGATAGGCTTTATTTGCTTTTTAATTTTTTCTCCCCTCCACACCCCCACTACTGGTACATCATGGCCCGGTACCTCTCCATGGCCCTTGCCCACCCTAACCATTTACTAATCATCCTTCTACTCACAGACTCCTGAATAAACAGTTCAATATTTCGAATAAACTATTCTCAGGCTTCCAGCCGAGGACAGGTATCGACTTTAACCGACATTTTGATGACACACGCTGCCACCTTCATCGGGAATGATGCCTAGGCAGGTCTAGTCCGGTGGTAGATATACCCCTGCTATCTCTCCCTCCTGATTGGTTAATCCTTATCCAATCAGGATTCTGCTGTCCCACCTTGTTTCCAATTGATTTCTAGTTTTTACTTGGAGTGAGACCTTCGTGTTTGTTAAAATTCTTTTTTCTAGTTTTATTTCAGTGGCTTCCTTCACCAAAAGCTATTGGGCGTGGCACAGTAGTTTTGTGCCGTTAAAGTCAATCCTACAGCCATTGCGAATACAGTGTTCTGCTGATTTCTCCGGGTAACCCAAACAGATGCACCTCTCGTACTCGTTGATGCAGGCTTCCATCTGGCTGATATACGCGGTTCTGTATTCACAGGGAATACTGTAAACACCTGCAGTCCCAGGTCTCAGGTAATCTTCTAACTGCATAAGCTGTGCATTTGCAATGGCCATAGGATTGACTTTGATGGCACAGAACTACTGTTGGGACCACCTGGTGAAGGAAGCCATTGAAATAAAACTAGAGAAAAGAAATTATAACAAAGATAAAGGTCTCATTCTAAGTAAGAACTGGAATTTAATTGCAAAGAATGTGCTGAAACTGGAGAGGGTTCAAAGGAGGTTCACAAAAATGATTCCAGGATTAAGCAGCTTGTCATATGAAGAGAGCTTGATGCCTCTGGGCCTGTATTCACTGGAATTCAAAAGAATGAAGGGTGACCTCATTGAAATCTATCAAATATTGAGAGGCCTTGATAGAGTGGATATGGAAAGGATGTTTAAGACCAGAGTCCTATGGTGACAATGTCTAAGACCAGAGGACACAGCCTCAAAATAGAGGGGCATTCTTTTAGAACAGATGAGGAAGAATTTTTTTTTATCCAGAGGATGGTGAATCTGTGGAATTCATTGCCACAGGTAGCTGTGGAGGCCACCTTTATGTGTATTTAAGGCAAAGGTTGATAGATCCTTGATTGGTCAGAGCATGAAGGGATATGGGGGAAGGCAGGATTCTGGTGCTGAGAGGGAAAGTGGATAAAGAGGCAGAGAAGACTTGATGGGCCAAATGGCCTAATTCTGCTCCGATATCTTATGGTAAACAAGGTAGACAGTGGAAACCTGATTGGATGAGGACTAACCAATCAGGAGGGATGGATGACTTGGGTACATATACTACCAGACTAGACGTGCCAGGCATCATCCCTGATGAAGATGGCAGCGTTTGCCACTGAAACATCTGTTAACATTGATAATTGTATCTGGCTGGAAGCCTGAGAAGAGATTATTTGTCATATACACCAGGAAAGCACTAGATCCTTTTTCAGTTCAATATTTCGTATCCTTATCTTCAGACCAAGGAAAATAAGAAGCACATCTTTATGCTGGCTAGGCACAGGTATGCTTTATGATCAGAGACCCACATTGTTACAATGTAGGAAACATAGTGATCATTTACAGACAGGTACAGCTACAATCATAAACTCACCTGTAGCGGCATCACAGGCACATAGGTACAGACAGCACATGGAAAATTGATCTACATAAATTAAACAAGACAGTGATGAAATAAAAGACAAGTTCAGAAACCGTCGGAGGCAGATAAACAAGAGGAACACACACAAAATGCCAGTTCTGGAAACATCCTCTCCACACCCACCCTATCTACTCCTTTCAGCATTCAGTAGGTTTCAATGAGACCCTCCCACATTCTTCAAAATTCCAGTGAGTACAGGCCCAAAGCTGCCAAACGCTCCTCATATGAAGAATTAGATTAGATTAGATTTTGAGGACATGCAGTCCTCTTTTATTGTCATTTAGTAATGCATGCATTAAGAAATGATACAATGTTCCTCCAGAATGATATCACAGAAACACAAGACAAACCAAGGCGAAAAAAACTGGCAAACACCACATGATTATAACACATAGTTACAACAGTGCAAAGCAATACCGTAATCTGATAAAGACGAGACCATGGGCACAGTAACAAAAAGTCTCAAAGTCTCTCGATGTGGATATTATAGAGAGTGCACAGGAGATTTACAAGGTTGGAGGGTGTGCCTTATGAGAATAGGTTGAGTGAACTTGGCCTTTTCTCCTTGGAGTGACAGAGGATGAGAGGGGACCTGATAGAGGTGTATAAGATGACGAGGGGCATTGATCATAAGACCGTAAGATATAGGAGCAGAAGTAGGCCATTCAGCCCATCGAGTCTGCTCCGCTATTCAATCATGGACTGATCCAATTCTCCCAGTCATCCCCACTCCCCTGCTTTCACCCTATATCCTTTGATGCCCTGGCTAATCAAGAACCTATCTGTCTCTGCCTTAAATACACCCAATGACTGTGGCCTGACTCGTGTCTTATAAATTCTCAACATTATAATATCTCCCTGCTTTTATATTCTATTCCCCTTGAAATAAACGCCAACATTACATTTGCTGCCTTTACTACCCCTCAACCTGTAAATTAACCTTCTGGGAGTCTTGCACAAAGATTCCCAAGTCCCTTTGCACCTCTGATGTTGGAACCGTCTCCCCATTTAGTCTATACTATTGTTCCTTTTACCAAAATGCATTATCATACATTTCCCAACACTGTATTCCATCCGCCATTTTTTTGCCCATTCTTCCAATTTGTCCAAGTCTGCTGCAATCGCATTGCTTCCTCAGCACTACCTACCCCTCCACCTATCTTCGTGTCATCTGCAAACTTTGCCACAAAACCATCAAATCCAATTGGGTAAGTAGTGGAAAAAGAGAGGGAAGTAAAAATAGTAAGGTGGTGTTTACGTGTTCGGTGTCCATTCAGAAATCAGGTGGCAGAGGGAAAGAGGCTGTTCCTGAATCATTGAGTGTGTGTCTTCAGGCTCCTGAACCTCCTCCCTGATGGTAGCAATGAGAAGAGGGCAGGTCCTGGGTGATGGGGGTCCGTAATGATGGATGCTGCCTTTGGAAGACATTCTCGACACTGGGAGGCTAGTGCCCAGTGAGCTGGCCCAGTTGACGATTTGCTGCAGCCTTTTCCAGTCCTGTGCAGTACCCCATCTCCCCACCCCGGGTGGTGATGCAGTCAGTTAGAATGCCCTCCACGGCACTTCCAGAAATTTGTGAGAGTCTGGTGACGTTCAAAATCTCCTCAAGATCCTTGCGAAAATATCCTACAAGTTACAATAGGAAATATAAAAAAATAAACAGGTATGGTGAAAAGCGAGCAAAATAGTGAGATAGTGTTCATGGACCGTTCAGAACCTGATGGTGGAGGGGAAGAAGCTGTCCCTGAGGCGCTGAGTGTGTGGCTTCAGGCTCCCGTGCCTCCTCCTTGATGGTAGTAATGAGACAAGGGAATAGGCCGGGTGGAGAGGGGCTGAATGGCCTGATTCTGCTACATGGTCTTATGATCCTGAGAACCTGAGTTAAATGGAGAGACTGAAGAGGTTCGGACTTTACTCCCTAGAGTGCAGGAGAATGAGGGGAGATCTGATTGAGGGGTACAAAATAATGAGGGGCATAGATTGGGTAAATGCGAGCAGACTTTTTCCATTGAGGTTGGGTGAGGTCATGACTGAAGTGTGAAATATTTATCGGGCATCTGAGGGCGAGTTTTTCCACTCGGAGGATGGTGCGAGTGTGCAACGAGCTGACAGTGGAAGTGGCGGACGTGGGTTTGATTGAAACGTCTAAGAGAAGTCTGATAGATAGATGGATGGGAGGGGTACGGAGGGGTGTGGTCCAGGTGCAGTTCAATTGGATGTTGCAAGAGGACCGTTTGACATGTACTAACGGGCTGAGAGGCCTGTTTCTCTGCTGTAGTACTCTATGCCTCTATAAAGTGAAAAGACCAATCAAAGAAACGAGGCCTTGACGGGCTCCTGCTGGTTGGTACGCACTGCTCCTGGCGAGGAGAGCAAGCAATATGAATACAGGTATTTTTCTTAATTAAAAAGTTGATCAATGATTTGCTGCATAATTCATGACTGCTGAGTACAAATCTCACGAGCTGTGTCAATGCTTCCGGCATGTTTGGCGGATCTGGCCTGCAGGCCGAGAAACAGGAGAGGTAAAAGCTTGAAGGCAGGCGGTAAATATTCCGTGGACATGCAGCCAGATAGCCTTGGCGACGAGCTCCTCCACTCCGCTGAGAAGCAAAGACCATTCCGCCCATTCAGTCTGCTGATGACCCCACTGCTGTTGGCTGAATCAAACGCAGTGACCAATCGGCGTAGGGGGAGAGATTGGAAATCTGGTTGAGTGGTGCCACAACAACCAGGTTTCACTGAAGATCAGCGAGGAGCTTCTAGTAAAAATAAAATGTGATCCCTGCTTCCCTGCTCCTTCCCCACGGTCCTGCTAGTTGTCTTCTATCAAGCATCTTTCCATTTCCTTTCCGAGACTCTCACCGACTGTTCACCACCTCGATAGGCGAAGAGTTCCCGAAAATGCTGACACACGGTACGTTTACTCATATCCACCCTCGTTCTTGGTCAGGGTCCCTAGTTCCTCGTCAACAAGCTAAAGAGAGCAGCTGCTAATCCTGTCTTAACCCATCATGCTGTAGACCATAAAACCATAAGATATAGGAGCTGAATTAGGCCATTTGGCCCATTGAGTCTGCTCCACCATTTCATCATGGCTGATCCAATTTTTCTCTCAGCCCCAATCTCCTGCCTTCTCCCCTTATCCCTTCATGCCTGACCAGTCAAGAATCTATCAACCTCTTAATGATAACAAATGTCTTGGCCCCCACAGCCAATGTGGCAGCGAATTCCACAGTTCCACCACTCTCTAGTGAAAGAAATTCCTCCTCACCTCCGTTCTAAATGAACATCTCTCTATTCTGAGGCTGTGTCCTCTGGTCATAGACACCCCACCATAGCAAACATCCTCTCCACATCCATTCTATCGAGACTTTTCAACACTCGATAGGTTTCAATGAGGTCACTATTAGTTCTTCTAATTTCCAGTGAGTACAGGCCCAGAGCCACCGAACACTCTTCGTATGACAAGCCTTTCAATCCCGGAATCATTTTCATGAACCTCCTTTGAACCCTCTCCAATGTCGGCACATCCTTTCTGAGATAAGGGGCCCAAAACTGCGCTCAAAACTCCGTGTGAGGCCTCACCAGTGCTTCAATATAACATTCTTGCTTTTATATTCTAGTCCTCGTGAAATGAATGCTAACATTGCATTTGCCTTCCTCGTCACGGACTCAGTCTGCCAATTAACTTTTAGGAAATCCTGCACAAGGACTCACAGGTCCCTTTGCACCTCAGATTTTTAATTTTCCTTCCATCTAGAAAATAAGCCCATGTTTTTATTTCTTCTTTAGTCGAACACACATACAGACCCTCCTGGAGGAACTCAGGAATACTCTTGTGCACACTCAATACTCTTTCTACGCTGTAATTAATATTGTAGAGGGAAAACTTCCGGAAGTAAATCAGGAAGGTGTGATGAAGGGGTATTTGGTAGATTTAAGCAGGGTGGTGGAAACTAGTGGCTCTTTACAGCAATATATCCCAACTGTGCTGTGTACCAAGGCTGCATTGTCAAGGGGGTCAATATGGAAGGAAATGAACCTGCCCGAGAATCAGCGGTATCAAGATGTTTGGCTCCTGGTTATCTCTGGCTGTTCTGGCTGAAAGACGAAAAGATTCCCCAAGGATACCAGCTGCAAGCAGAAAATTGTGCAGATGTCAGTATTAAAGAGGCCTGATGTCCTTGGGACCTGTGGCAGCGAGATATAATTGGCACCCCTCTGCACAGCCCAATCAAGAAGGAAGCTTTCAGAAAGACAGGAAAGCAACAGACTCTGCTGGAGGCCGGAACCTTCCTCATCAACAACTGGTGAAGTGTAACTATTCGTAAAATGCCCGTTTCTCTGCCTCTGCTATTTGCTTCTCCTGTGGCCTCAAGGTGGAACACAGAAGAGTGAAAATTAAGTTTCATTTTCATAAAGCCCCACCTGGGAGGTGGGGTTATGGGCCGCCATCTCAAGTAGAGCTCTCAGCCTTGGAGGGGATTAGGCAAAATCCCTGGAATTAGAGCTGGATGGAGGATTGATTTCCAAGTAAGACTGTAACCTCTGGAGGATTAAAGATTAATGTGACAAGATTTTAAGACTGAAGGGGGTGGTCAGATTCAATAGTGTTAATTACCTCTACTGAGCTGCTTGTTGACATGGAAACCTCACCTTTCAGATACACTCTGGAACTATTCCCTCCTTCCCACCAAAACCTCTACAGGTGAGGCGAGGGCCTCCGTCAATCAGAGTTGCCTGGATGTGCAAGCCTGGGCAGTACGATATGGAGAGCAAGCTGTTGAAAATCTGTACAAACCCCTCAAAAAAAGAAGTATGTTAGCATAGCCTTCAGCAGGACATTTTGGAGTGCCTGTGATGGGACGATCAGGGTTCGACTCCCGCTGCCGTCTGTACCACCTCACCGTGACAACGTGGGACTCCTCTGGGTGCACCCGTTTCCTCTCACGTTCCAAACTCATCTGGGTTAGGGTTAGTGAGGTGTGGGGAGCTATGTTACTACATGTCTGGTCACACATGCGGACTGCCTGCAGCACGTCCTTGGACTGTGGGCGTTGCTGCAAACAGCACATTTCACTATATGTTGTGCTGGGCTCGTGACAAATAAAATTAATCTTTAAACATTTAAAGCTCTGACTTGGGGTGGGTGTAGGGGTTGCACGCTTCAGTTGACTACTTCAAAAGTGAGACTGATGAATTTCTGCTGGGCCAGGACACAGGATTACAGAGCCATGGTGGATGCAACTACGAAGAAGGCACAACAACAGCTATATTTCATTTGGAGTTTGAGGAGATTTGGTATGTCACCAAAGACACTCGCAAATTTCCACAGATGTACCATGGAGAGCATTCTGACTGGCTGCATCACTGTCTGGTATGGGGGTTGAGGGAGCTGCTGCAGAGGATTGAAATAAGCTGCAGAGTTATAAACCCAGTCAGCTCTATCATGGGCCATATCCTCCATAGCATCCAGGGTATCTTCAGGGAGCAATGCCTCAAAGAGGCAGCATCCATCATTAAGGACCCCCATCACCCAGGACGTGCCCTCTTCTCATTGCTACCATCAGGGAGGAGGTACAGGAGCCTGAAGACACACACTCAATGATTCAGGAACAGACTCTTTCCCTCTGCCATCCGATTTCTGAATGGACATTGAATCCATTTTACTTTTTAATCTCTATTTTTGCACTACTTATTTAATTTAACTTTTTTTTCACAATTCACATTTTTCCCTATTATTATTGTACTGCTGCTGCAAAGACAACAGATTTCATGACATATGCTGTGGTATTAAATCTGATCCTGGTTAAGAGAAGCGGGAAAGGCTGAAGAGCTTCCCACACTCCGTAGGTACCGTACATCTCTCCCACTATTTCACTCGGAGCTCCGAGGAGCTAGTGGGGGCACAGGAGGGGACCGGGGCGCAGCTGGTCGGTGTGCATCTAACAGCAGACGCACCCACACGATGCAGCTGACAAACCCAGAGTGGGAGAGGGGGCAGTGTCCAGTAGGATGCTTGGCAAAGAATGGACTGGTGTCGGACAGTTGGATGGACATTGGGACCTGCATTTCTATATCCCTTTTCTCATTCCTTTCAGGATGACTGAAGCTGGCTCACTGGCAGCTGCTCTTGTAATATTGGAAATGCTGTGGTCACGTTATGCACGGCAAGCTCCTACCCTCAGGAACATGGTTAAGTCGTCAAGTGGTTTGATTTTGCTCATCACGTTGGTCAATATTGGCCAGCAGAATCGACAATGGATGGGTGCTTGGGGTATAGAGAGCAGGGATCAGTAAGCACTCCCAACACGTCTTCAAACAACCTGCTGGAGGAACTCTGTGGGTCAGGTAGCATCTCTGGGTGGGGAAGAGTTATCAACATTTTGGCAGATGGATTGTGCTTCAGGCTCCAGTATCTGAAATCTCTTGAGACCATAAGACACTGGAGGAACTCAGGGATAATCTTGTACATACAATACTGGAGGAACTCGGGGGTACTCTTGTATATAAAGAAGACTGGATGAACTCAGAGTCTCCATTGTCCATTCCATGGATCTTTTAGGTAAGAAGGCAGACAGGGTCTTGAGTTAAATCTGATCAGAAATCCAGGACCTGGAATGGTGGGAGCACCTATTGGAGTTCAGCCTGCATTTCCGGCAGCTCTGTGCAATGGGGCGTGAATTGCAAAAGACAACCACACTGCAGGAAGAAAGCACAGCATGCACGATCGATCTCGGAGTCTCAAACTGATCTTGTCCTCCCTCTTTCAGAACACAGATGACATTCTGGTGGCCTCTGCTGAGTGTCCAAGTGATGATGAAGACCTGCAGGAGTGCGAGCCCAGCACGGGTGAGTTTGCAAACAGGGGGGAGCTTGGTCGACCAGATTCCCTTCTCCTATCTTGGTCATGCACCAGTGTTCGACATGTTGTTCTGCAGCTCCTTCCCCCTCACTGCTCCTGCAAGTGTCTCACAGGCAGAGTAGGAGGGGGCCTGAACCAGCCCGGGTGCCTGTCCGGATCTCACAGACACGTTTTCCTGCTACTCGTCAGCACCACTGTCTGCTGAGTCAGGCGAACTTTATCAGGGTTCCTGCTCATTCCAGTTGGAACAATGCCCGTACTGTGTAACAACCACCACTGGTTCCCGTGTCATGTAATGGGTGTAGCATGAAGCTGGTGCATGCATAAACTATGTATAAACATTCTCATTTTCATTCCTCTCTCTGTCTCTGCTTCCTTCTCTTTCTGTCTCTCTCTCCCTCCCTCTCTCCCTCACCCCCTCTCCATTTCCCTTCCTCTCTCTCCCCTCTATCCCTTTCCCTCGATCTCTCCCCCACTCCCTTTCCCTCTGTCTCTCTCTCTTTCACACACTAGCAGCCTCTCACTGTCTCCCCTCCCCATCTCTCACTGTTCTCTTTCACTGTCTTTCTCAATCTCTCTCACACAGCCTCTCTCTTTCTGACTGTCTCTCTCTCTGTCTCATTCTCTCTATCTGACTTTTTCCCAGTTTCCCTCTCTCTCACTCACTCTTTCTCCCTGTCTCTGTTTTACCCTCTCTCTCACTGCCCCCCTCTCTCACACACACACACACCCTGTTCACTCGTATAAATCACACACACCGACTTTATATTCCAATGAACACAAACAGAATCACAAAGCAGTTATGTACAGATAGCTCAGTGTAACCTTTGCCCAAATGTATACACACTCACACACACGTGCACACAAACAAATATACCAACTAAGCCATTCAGTCCTTCAGATATGTTGTTCTATCAACTGTAAGATCATCATGGTTTCTTTAGTACCTCATTTCCACATTCCCATCTGCATGACACCCCGCCCCTGTGACCTTCCAGTCTTTGTATCCACCAACCACCCCTCCCCTTGGCTCAAAAAAGAGTTCTGAGTGCTCCAATTCCATCATCCCTTGAGAAGTTTCAAAAACTCACCATCTTCCAAAAGAAGGAATTTTGCCTAAAATGGGTGATCTCCTAGACAGTGAGCCTGATTTTAGATTCTCCCACAAGAGAAAACATCCTCCCCAAATCCACCTTGTTGAAACCCCTCAGGGTCTTACATATCTCATTCAAATCCTCTCTCGCTCTACATTCCAGCCAGTACAAGCCTAGGCTACCCAAACTCTCCCCACAGGACAACCTGCCCATCCCTGGAAGTAGTTTATTAAACCCCTCCTGAACTGCTTCCAGTGCATTGTCATATTTCCTTACACAGGGAGGCTGAGGGCGTGAAGAATTCTCTAAATATGATCTCTTCAACAGCCAATGCAATTGTAACATAATCTCTATTTTTGTATTCAATTCCCCAAGCAGCAAGCTCAAACAGTTTGTTAGCCTTCCTCATTAATTTGCTGAACTGCCTTCCAGCTTTTTACAAGTAATTCACTGAGACACCCGCATTCCTCTGCATCTCAGTTTGCCAAACATTCACCATTTAGATAATACTTATTTTCTGAACATCATGCTCCAATTCCCAGGTCCTTGCCCACTCAACATGCTTCCCAACCTGTCCTTCTAGTTAGCACCTCTATTTGCGTCCATACCTCTCCTTGTGATTATCACCTGTACCTGCTTCCCTACCTGTGCGTATGGTCAACACCTGTACGTGCTCCCCTACCTGTCCTGTGGTTATCACCTGTATATGTACCCCTACCTGTCCTGTGGTTATCACCTGTACCTGCTTCCCACCTGTCCTGTGGTTTGCACCTCTCTTTGTGCTTAGTAGCTGTACCTGCTCCCCTACCTGTTATAGTCATAGAGTCATAGAAAAATGCAGCACAGAAGCAGGCCTTTTGCCCTATCTAGTCCACAACAAATTATTGGGATGCCTTCTCCCATCGAACTGCACCTCCAAACATAGCCCTTCATATCTCTACTATCTACGTATCTATCTGAACTTCTCTTAAACGTTGAAATCGATCTCACATGCACCCCCTGTGCTGGCAGCTCATTCAACACTCTCACGACCCTCCTAGTGAAGATATTTCCCCTCATGTTCCACAAAAACTCTTCAACCTTCACCCTTAACCCATGATCTCCAGTTCTAGTCCCACACAACCTCAGTGGAAATAGCCTGTTTGCATATACCCCTCATAATTTTGTCTTCCCCTATTAAATTTCTTCTCAATCTTCAGTGCTCCATGAAATCAACTCCTAACCTATTCAATCTTTCCTTACAATTCAGATCCTCCAGACCCGGCAACATCCTTCTAAATTTTCTCTTATGCTCTATATTTTCCTCTTTCCTGTAGTCAGATGACCAAAATTCCACACAGTCCTCTGAATTCAGCCTCACCAATGTCTTATACAAGCAATACACACAAAATGCTGGAGGAACTCAGCATCTATGGAAAAAAGAATAGTCGACACTTCAGACCAAGACCCTGATCCAATGAAGGGTCTTGGCCCAAAACATCGACTGTACTCCTTTCCATAGATGCTGCCTGGCCTGCTGAGTTTCTTCAGCATTTTGTGTGTGTTGCTCCGATTTCCAGCATCTACAGATTTTCTCTTGTTAATGTCTTACACAACTTCAACATAACATCCCATCTCTTGTACTTTGATTTATGAAAGCCAATTTGCCAAAAGCTTTCTTTATGACCCTATCCGCTTGTGACGCCACTTCCAATGAATTATGGACCTGTGTTCCCAGATCCCTTTGTTCCTCCATACTCCTCAGTGACCTTCCGTTCACAATGTAAGACTTACCCTGGTTGGTTGTATCAAAGCTCAACACCTCGCACTTGTCTGCATTAAATTCCATCTACCATTTTTCAGCCCATTTTTCCAATCCATCCAGATCCCACTGTAATAGTCTTCCTCACTGTCCACTGCACCACCAATGTTGGTGTCATCTGCAAATTTGCAGATCCAGTTAACCACATTATTATCCAGATCACTGATATAGATAACAAACAACAATGGGCCCAGCACCGATCCCTATGGCACTCTACTAGTCACAGACTCCAGTCAGGCAACCATCTACAACCACTCTCTGGTTTCTCCCATAAAGCCAATGTATTCTCCAGTTTACCAACTCATCTTGAATGCCGAGGAACTGAACCTTCTTGACCAACCTCCCATGCGGAACCTTGTCAAATGCCTTGCTACAGACCGTGTGAAAAATGTCCACTGCCTTGCCTTCATCCGCTTAGAATACCATCCAATAATCTTCCCACTCAGGCTCACTACCTATAATTCACTGGTTTATTCTTCGAGCCTTCCTGAAACAGTGGAACAACATTGTCTGCCTTCAGATCCTCCGGTCGCACTGCTGTCGCTAAGGATGTTTTAAATATCTCTGCTAGGGCCCTGGCATTTTCTGCACTTGCCTTTTGACAGAGACTGAGGGAACCCCCTGGGGATTTATCTCAGGATAGCAATCACACTGTACAGGGTCCACAGAGTTGGTAGTGTTATGTGTTATGTCTCACTTCTGTAGACTCTGTGTCTGTCTCCTGAGTATCTAGAAATGAAAAAATTCATCTGAGGTCTTCCCCAACTCTTTTGACTCTGCGTTTCCTGTTCCACACCATGAATAGCTTCACATTCCCCATTCTGTGGTACCAGCCACACGCACATTGTCCACATCCTCTGAAACATATCTTCACCTCATGCCCTTCTCCATCTGGTCCCTCCTTCCTGACCATCTTTACACCCTCCTCCCTCCTCTACTTATTCACTATCCTGATCATCTCCTCCTCCCTCCTGATCATCTCCACCCTCCCTCCTGCACACCTCCTCCCTCCTGATCATCTCCTCTCTCCCTACTCCTAATCATATTCTCCTCCCTCTTGATGATCTCCTCCTCCCTCCAGATCATCTCCTCTCTCCCTACTCCTAATCATATCTCCTCCCTCCTGATTATCTCCTCCTCCCTCTTGATCATCTCCTCCTCCCTCCTCCTGATCATCTCTTCCCTCCTGATCATCTCCTCCCTCCTGATCATCTCCTCCCTCCTCCTGATCATCTCCTCTCTCCCTACTCCCAATTATATTCTGATCAGCTGCTCCCTCCTGATCATCCCCTCCCTCCTCCTGACCATCTCCTCCCTCCCCTGATCATCTCCTCCCTCCTCGATCATCTCCTCCCTCCCTCCTGATTATCTCCTCTTTCTCTCCGACTGATCATCTCCCTTTTTTCTTGATCAACTTCTCTCACCCTCCATATAACCCTTCCTCCTCATGATCATCTCTTTGCTCCCTTCTGATCAGCTCCTCACTCTTCCTGATCATCTTCTCCTTCCTCCGATATCACATCCTCCCTCGATCATCTCCTTCTTGACGATCATCACCTCCCTTCCTCCTAATCATCTCTTCCCTCCATCCTCCTCATCATCTCCTCCCACCTCCAGATCATCTCCCCCACCTCCTGATCAACTCCACCCTCCTCCTGATGTCATCTGCTCACTCACACAGGATCAGCTCCTCCCTCCACATGATCATTTTCTCCCTGCAAATCATCTGCCTTTTTCTGATCATCTCCTCCCTCCTGATCATCTCCTTCCTCCTCCTGGCCATCTCCTCCCTCCTCATGATCATCTCCTCCCTTCTCCTGATCATTTCCTCCCTTCCTATCATCTCCTCCCTTCCCCACTATCATCTCCTCCCTCCTCATGAGCATCGGATCTCTCCTGGTCATCTCCTTCCTCACTCTTCCTGCAATCCGGAGGACCCTCTCCTGCTGATCATCACCTTTCTTCCTCCAGATCACTTCCTGCTTCTACCTGATCATCCCCTCTCTCCCCATCATCTCCCTCTCTATCATCTCCTACCTCCTCCTGATTATCCCCTACCACCTCCTGATCATCTCTTTCCTCCTCCTGATTATCTCCTCCCTCCTTCCTGATCGTCTCCTCACTTCTCCTGATCATCTCCTTACTTCTCTGATCTAATCTGTTTCCTCCTTCCTGATCATTTTTTCCCTCCATCTGATCATCTTTACACCCTCCTCCCTCTCGATATCATCTCCTCCTTCCTTCTGATAATTTCCTCCCTACCTCTTCATGATCTCAATTGGCCTCATATCAAAGTTTTTAAAAAATTCAAAGTATGTTCATTATATAAAAATAAGCAGTAGATATTAATAAATGAGATAAGGAGTCCCTGAAAGTGAGTCCATTGTTTGTGGGAACATTTCACTGATGGGGAAAGTGCAGTTATCCCCTATTGTTCTAGAGCCTAATGGTTGAGGGGAACAACTCTTCCTGGTGGTGAGAGCTCTGAGACTCCTGTACCATCTTCCTGATGGCAGCAGCAAGAACAGAGCATGACTGGGTGGTGACGGTCCCTGATGATGATTGCTGCCTTCTGTCAATGTGCTCAATGGTTTTGGGGGGGAGCAGTGGAGTTGTGGCAGTAGTGGTTTTACCCGGAACGGACTGGGCTGTATCCAAGCAACACACACAAAATGCTGAAGGAACTCAGCAGGCCAGGCAGCATCTGTGGATGAGTTCAGTCGATGTTTCAGACTGAGACCCTTCAGCAGGACTGGAGAAAAAAAAGATTAGTAAAGTTAAAAGGTGAAGGAATGGTGAACATTGAGAGACTGCTTTGCCGAACATGTACACTCCATCCACCAGAAAAAGCAGGAAGAACAGGAATTCTGCAGATGCTGGAAATTCAAGCAACACACATCAAAGTTGCTGGTGAACGCAGCGGGCCAGGCAGCATCTCTAGGAAGAGGTACAATCGATGTTTCAGGCCGAGACCCTTCGTCAGGACTAACTGAAAGAAGAGTTAGTAAGAGATTTGAAAGTGGGAGGGGGAGGGGGAGATCCGAAATGATAGGAGAAGACAGGAGGGGGAGGGATGGAGCCAAGAGCTGGACAGGTGATAGGCAAAAGGGGATATGAGAGGATCATGGGACAGGAGGCCCAGGGAGAAAGAAAAGGGTGGGGGGAAACCCAGAGGATGGGCAAGGGGTATAGTCAGAGGGACAGAGGGAGAAAAAGGAGAGTGAGAGAAAGAATGTGTGTATAAAAATAAATAACGGATGGGGTACGAGGGGGAGGTGGGGCATTAGTGGGAATTGGAGAAGTCGATGTTCATGCCATCAGGTTGGAGGCTACCCAGACGGAATATAAGGTGTTGTTCCTCCAACCTGAGTGTGGCTTCATCTTTACAGTAGAGGAGGCCGTGGATAGACATATCAGAATGGGAATGGGATGTGGAATTAAAATGTGTGGCCACTGGGAGATCCTGCTTTCTCTGGCGGACAGAGCGTAGGTGTTCAGCAAAGCGGTCTCCCAGTCTGTGTCGGGTCTCGTCAATATATAGAAGGCCACATCGGGAGCACCGGACGCAGTGTATCACCCCAGCCGACTCACAGGTGAAGTGTTGCCTCACCTGGAAGGGCTGTTTGGGGCCCTGAATGGTGGTAAGGGAGGAAGTGTAAGGGCATGTGTAGCACTTGTTCCGCTTACACGGATAAGTGCCAGGAGGGAGATCAGTGGGGAGGGATGGGGGGGGACGAATGGACAAGGGAGTCGCGTAGGGAGCGATCCCTGCGGAAAGCGGGGGGCGGGGGAGGGAAAGATGTGCTTAGTGGTGGGATCCCGTTGGAGGTGGAGGAAGTTACGGAGAATAATATGTTGGACCCGGAGGCTAGTGGGGTGGTAGGTGAGGACCAGGGGAACCCCTATTCCTAGTGGGGTGGCGGGAGGATGGAGTGAGAGCAGATGTACGTGAAATGGGGGAGATGCGTTTGAGAGCAGAGTTGATAGTGGAGGAAGGGAAACCCCTTTCTTTAAAAAAGGAGGACATCTCCCTCGTCCTGGAATGAAAAGCCTCATCCTGAGAGCAGATGCGGCGGAGATGGAGGAATTGCGAGAAGGGGATGGCATTTTTGCAAGAGACAGGGTGAGAAGAGGAATAGTCCAGATAGCTGTGAGAGTCAGTAGGCTTATCGTAGACATCAGTGGATAAGCTGTCTCCAGAGACAGAGACAGAAAGATCTAGAAAGAGGAGGGAAGTGTAGGAAATGGACCAGGTAAATCTCACATTGGCCACCATTTTAATTCCACTTCCCATTCCTCTTCCAATATATCTATCCATGGCCTCCTCTACTGTCGCGATGAGGTCACACTCAGGTTGGAGGAACAACACCTTATATTCTGTCTGGGTAGCCTCAAACCTGATGGCATGAACAATGATTTCTCGATCTTCCAGTACTGGCATCCCCATCCCCCTTTCCCTCTCTCACCTTATCTCTTTGCCTGCCTATTGCTTCCCTCTGTGCTCCTTCCCCCTTTTCTTCAATCCACGGCCATCTGTCCTCTCCTGTCGGATTCCCCCTTCTCCAGCCCCCTATCTCTTTCACCAATCGACTTCACAGCTCCTTACTTCATCCTCCCCTTCAGGTCTCACCCATCACTTTGCATTTCTCTCTCCCCTTTCCCCACCTTTTAATTCTACTCCTCATCTTTTTATCTGCAGTCCTGCTGAAGGATCTCATTGTGAAACGTCAACTGTACTCTTTTCCATAGATGCTGCCTGGCCTGCTGAGATCCCCAGGCATTTTGTGCGTGTTGTTGCTTGGATCTCCAGCATCTGCAGATTTCCTCGTGTTTGTGGGCTGTATCCATCAGTTTCTGAAGGATTTTCTGTCCAAGGGAATTGGTGATTCCATAAGAGGCCATAATGCAGCCAGACATATACTCTGCACCACACAGCTATAGCTTGTCAAAGTTTTAGATGTCTTGCTGAATCTACAGACTCCTAAGGAGGTAGAAGTACTGCCATTTGGTTCAGGCGTTCAGTGATACTGGTTGTCAGTAAGTGGAGCCCAGTCCCTGTCTAGGGGATTCACTCATCACAGTCTGTCAACTTGACAATCGCCCAATTATCTTCACACTTTGCTTTGTCATCTAACTATTTTGTAACCCATTACCGTAGCACCAATGACCCCTCTTCTCCCGTCTTCACCCCTGCTCCTCTTCCTGAACACCCTGCTCTGTTCTTCTGCCTGCTCTGGATCTTTTTGTCGCTGACCACCAACCATCTTGACTTTAACACTCCTCTCTCCAATCCTAACCTTACTCCCTCTGAATGTGCTGCTCTCCACTCTCTCTGCACTAATCCAAACTTCACCATTAAATCCACAGATAAAGGGGTTGTTGTAGTGACCTGACAGACTGGTCTCTACCTTGCTGAGGTGAGGCAGCAACTCTCAGGCACCTCCTTTTACTTAGCCCCTGAACAGGACCCCACTAAGGTGCACTGTCTCCTGCACCACTACCACCAACCTCATGGACTCTGGGGATCTCCCACCCACTGCCACCAACCTCATAGTTCCAGTACCCATCACCTCCCATTTCTACCTCCTACCTGCCTGTCCAGCTAGACCCATTGTTTCTGCCTGTTCCTGCCCCACCGAACTTGTATCTGCATATCACAAGTCTGTTTAGTCCCCCCTGGTTCAGTCCCTTCCTGCCTACATCTGTGACACTTCACGTGATCTTGATCTTTTCAATGACTTTAAGTTCCCTGACAGTGATCATCTCATTTTCACAAAGGATGTCCAGTCCCTCTCCACCTCCATCCCCCATCAGGTGGGCGTTAAAGCTTTCTGCTTCTTTCTGGACAACAGAGCCAACCAGTTCCCCTCCACCACCAAGTTCCTCACTCTCAATAATTTCTCCTTTGGCTCTTCCCACTTCCTTCAAACCAAAGGTGTAGCCATAGGCATTCACCCGGGTCCCACGTATACCTGCCTTTTTGTTTGCTACATGGAACAGTCTGTGTTCCAAACCTCCTCTGGTATCGCACCCCAACCCTCCTGAACTATGTTGACACTGCATTGGTGCTGCTTCTTGCACCCATGCTGAGCTCATTGACTTCATCAACTTTGCCTCCAACTTCCACCCTGCCCTCAAATTTACTTGGTCCATTTCCAACATCTCCCTCCGCTTTCTCAATCTTTCTGTCTCCATCTCTGGAAACAGTCGATCTACTGATATCTTTTATAAACTCAGTGACTCTCACAGCTATCTTGACTCTACCTCCTATCACTCTGGCACTTGTAAAAATGCCATCCGCTTCTCTCAGTTCCTCCGTCTCCACCGCATATGTTCTTAGGATGAGGCTTGTCCTCGTTCTTCAGAGAAAAGGGGCTTCCCTTCCTCCATCATCGATGCTGCCCTCACCCGCACCTCCTTCATTTCACACATGTCCGCTCTCATCCTTACTCC
The DNA here is from genome assembly GCF_963921235.1 of Mobula hypostoma. NCBI lineage: Eukaryota > Metazoa > Chordata > Chondrichthyes > Myliobatiformes > Myliobatidae > Mobula > Mobula hypostoma. Next base: position 210,883 of record NC_086126.1, on the reverse strand, counting down.
TGCCACCACACCAGGGATAGGGTTCTCTTGTCCTCACCTACCACCCTACTAGTCTCCACGTCTAGCACATCATTTTCCGTAACATCCGCCATCTCCAGGAGGATCCCACCAGCAAGCACATCTTTTCCTCCCCCTCACTTTGCGCAGGGATCGACTCCCTTGCCCACTCATCCCTCCCCGCCAATCTCCCTTCCAGTACTTATCCTTGCAAGCGGAACAATTGCCACACCTGCTTCTGCATCTCCTCCCTCACCAGCGTTCAGGGCCCCAAAGGGCCCTTCCGGGTGAGGCGACATGTCAGCTGTGAATCCGTCGAGGTCATCCACTGTACCCAGTGTTCCCGGTGTGGCTACCCGTATATCGGTGAGGCCTGACGTAGGTTGAGAGACCGCTTCACCGAGCAACTCCGCTCCGTCCACCAGAAAAGGCGAGACCTCCAGGTTGCCGCCCATTTCAATTCTACTCCCCATTCACATTCCGACATGTCAGTCCGTGATTGTGATTGTGTGGGCAGCGGGAAAATCATCCCCCTTGTGCTTCCTGATCTCATTACTTGAGGTTCAGTGTCACGCAACCTACCTTGATCTGGCCCACACCTTCATTAACCAGGTCCAACACTTATTGGAATCTTCCTCCTCCGTATGGTTATGAATGTGCTAAGATGATGGTGTTATTGCTTATGGTGTGGGGCCGGGGGCGGGGGGATGTATTGTAGGGAATGAATGCTCAGGTGTGGGGGTGTACAAGCCAGCGTTTGTGGGAGTGTGAGGGCCAGCGTTAGCTTTAGAGTTAGGGGTAGGATTAGGATGTAGTTATGTGGGCAGTGGGAAAATTAACTCTCTTGTGTTTCTAGATCTGGTTACATAAAATTCAGTGTCACTTGGCCCTGCCAGTTGGATTTGGCCAATACGTTTCATTCAACTGGTCCAACACTACTTGGCTTTATAAAGCTGGTGTGCCCTGCACGCATCATCAGCAGTGTAACCTGGGGTCCTCAGGTGTTTCGAGTCAACTGCCATGCTGAGGCCACACTCAGGCTGAGGAGCAACACCTTGTACTCCGTCTGGGTAGCCTCTAACCTGATGGCATGAACATTGATTTCTCAATTGTCCGGTGATCGTCACCATTCCCCATTCCTGATTCCTTCTCTCACCTTATCTCCTTGCCTCCATCACCTCCCCCTAGTGCTTCTCCTTTCTTCCAGTCTCTTCTGTCCTCTCCTATCAGATTCTCCCTTCTGCAGCTCTTTATCTCTCTCACCAATCAGCTTTTTCCTTCACCCTCTCCCCTCCTCCTGGTCTCACCTATCACCTACCAACACGTACTCCTTCCTCCCCTCCCCTGCCTTCTCACCCTGATTTCTTCCCCCTTCCTTTCCGTTCCTGATGAACGGTCTCGGCCGGAAACATCAACTCGTCACTCTTTCCCATAAATGCTTCCTGACCTGCCGAGCTCCCCCAGCATTTTGTGCGCGTTGCTCTGGCTTTCCGGTATCGGCAGATTTTCTCATGTTTGTGACCCTGAACCTGCCTCCAGCATGGGATCTTAGTGGACACTCTCTGGAAATCCAAATACACCACATTGACTGGCCCACCCTTTTCTATCCTGCAAGTTGACAACTTGAGGAGATTAATCAATACTGTTTCATAAACCCAAGCACTTCGGTTCAGTTTTATTGTTCTCTGTAGAATATTTCACTATTACATGCTTCTAGGCAGATTCCAACAATTTCCCCGTCACTGACATTAGACAAAGAGGTCAGTAGTTTCCCTTTGTTCTTCTTCTCGTCCCTTAAACAGTGGCTCACATTTGTTCTTCTCCCATGCACGGAAACAACTCCTGAATGTACTCTATGGAATTTGGCAAGATGACAAACCAAGTGTTCACTATCTCGGTCAACACCCCTTTCAGAGCTCTGGAGTGTAGAACAGTGGGTTCTTGGGATTAATCACTTTTTAATGTTCACTTGTGTTTTTTTCAATAACTACGTAGCTCTCTGAAACTGATTCCCTTTGGTGCTTCATCATTGCTCAAACCCTCGGTCCATAACCCTTAGTTCTCTGGTATTTCTGGCAAGACTTTGTGTGCCTTTTCCAGTGAAGAATTAATTCATTTCATCTGGTATTTCCTCAAGCCCTTCTCATTTTATACAGCAAAGTTTCGAGCGACATTCATTATCAAGATATGTATACAGTATACAAGCATGAGGTTTGTCCACAAAACAAAGAACCATTTAAAGAAAAATCCCACACAAGACCATCAAACACCCGGTTCGCGGAAAAAAAAGAACAAATAGCGCAAACAGTAAAATGTGAGCAAATAACACACACACTTTGAATGGCAGCGTCCCCGAAATGGTTCAAGAGCCATTGCCACTGAGTCAGTCAGTTGAGAGCCGTGTCGATGCATGCAGACCACAGCTGGAGAGTCAGTTCTATGCTCACTCAAGTCGAACAAATAGAGAAAAAAAAACAGTAAACAAAAACATGTCCCCGAAAGTGAGTCGACAGCTGTGGAGTGTGTTCAGTGGGGAGAACCGCAGCGACCCCTGTAAATGAGGCTGTGACCGAAGCCAGGGTGATCCGGCTTTGCAGAGTGGGACCCGAGACTCCTGCACCCACCAGATGCAGCGAGAGGGAGACCAGCCAAACGCAGGCAGACAGCCATTCATTTTGCGCTCTCATCCTCCTCAATGTTAATCTTGCTCGATGCTCTAATGGCCGTATAGTAATGGAGCTGACCACGTGTGCGCGTTCTGCCATTAGATTGCCGCCCATGCGCACGCCGCTGTCAACATCGCCGAAACCCCCAGGGGATCATAAAAGCGCCAGATGGTTTAGTCAGCTAAAAAATACAGACTTAAAATGGAAATTACAGGCTGCAATCGATCGCATTTCGAGAGAAGAAATATATTTAAAAGAGTAGTTGTTTCTTGAGCAGTCTGCCGGATGTCGCCGCTAGTCACTGGCGCCATCTTGTGGAAAAATTGAACATTACAGTACAGGCCATGATGTTGTGGGGACCTGTTAACCAACCAACTAATTTCCTTATGAGTTTTCCCAGCGCTCACTGTAGGGAACACCGTTTTTAAAACCCTCTTTTCAGGATCCCCTGTCCTGAACCTCTTTTCCCTTTCTCTTTCCATACACAGGCTCTTGAGAAACCCCCAGTCCTGAACCCCCTTTTCCCTTCATGTATCCACACAAAGGCTCTTCAGAAACCCCCTGTCCTGAACCCCATTTCCCTTCATATATCCATACACAGGCTCTTCAGTTTTATTTTTAGCTTCATGTCTGTATCTTTCCTTTCTCTGTCCATTTCCTTGCTGAATTCAAGGAAATCCTCAAGCATATGTTATAAATTTCTTACTTGAAGTTATAGCTCTCTTTAGTTTCTGCCGGTAGCCCTGCATGCACCACTTCTCTTGGATTTTTGTGTGCCTTAAAGGAATACAGTTTTCCTGTAATCTGTTTCTGTGCATGTTTCTCTAAGACACAGCCCCCACTTGTCCACTACCCTACTTTTCAATGCATATTTCCAAACAGCTCCACCAACACTACCCTCAGTAGATTCTCTAATTTGGTTTCAGGGCTGTAGTTTTCGATTGAATTACACACCAGTTTTATATTAGATATCTATTATTTTATGTATTGTTATTTTGATATATTTCTGCATCCTACCCCTCTGTTCTGCAGTGTTCTAAACCATGGGGATAGAATAGACCTGAACCCTTTACCAGACATTTGTGTCTTTCCCCGTCTGTCAATGCTCTGCTGGAGGACCCCTTCACCTTTCCTGATCAATGCTAAAGCAGGGATTACTCCGGGAAGCTGGGTGTCACCTACTGATGTCCCGTTTGTAAACCGATGCCTGTCTGGTACAGTGCAAACTATGTCTTACCCAGATGTGCTCTGTCGACTGCTGTGCTGAAACGTTGGTGTCACGTGAGAACACACTGTCGGACTGCCTTAGATTAGATTAGATTAGATTCAACTTTATTGTCATTGTGCCAAGTACAGATACAAAGCCAATGAAATGCGTTTAGCATCTGACCAGAAGTGCAAAAAAGTAGTATTATTTACAAAATAACTGAATAAAAAAAGTGTTACAGCACACACATATAAAAGTACTGAGACAGTACAATACGGGTGCAATACTGCTTAGCGCTGTGATGAGAGGTTCAGCAGGGTCACAGCCTCAGGGAAGAAGCTCTTCCTGTGCCTGCTGGTGCGGGAGCGGAGGCTCCTGTAGCACCTACCGGATGGGAGGAGAGTAAAAAGTCCATGGTTAGGGTGAGATGCATCCTTGATAATGCTTTTCGCCCTGCCCAGGCAGCGTTTATGGTAGATGTTCTCAATGGTGGGCAAATGGGTGCCGATAATCCGCTGGGCAGTTTTCACCACACGCTGGAGTGCTTTGCGGTCCGATACAGGACAATTGCCATACCACACTGAGATGCAGTTGGTGAGTATGCTCTCAATGGTAGAGTGGTAAAAGTCTGTCAGTATCCTGGGACAGTGGGTTTTTCCTCAGGCTTTACTCCCGAAGCCTTCCCCATTAGTGAGTATAGCCACAAGGCAGCGGAGGTTTGAGATCAGAGTTTTCCTTCTCCTTGATGAGCTGCCAACCATGGTTAATGAGCCCCATCTGCCTGAAGTGAATGGTTTCTAAGGTGCCAGTAACCCGCCTTTGCCCCTTCTCCTATCAGTAGAAATGGTTCCACTGGGCTGCATCTGAAGGCCAGGAGCTGGACTTGGTTGTCAGAGGCTATTTGAGGCACACACCATTGAGCATTTAATAGGTAGTGGGAGCTTGTCCCCATTACCACCACCAGCTATAACAACCTTAAGGAAAATATCAATATGCACAGTAATGTATATTTTCGGCCTTAACACGCTACTCTTATATGTGTACACAACCCTGATTTTTATTTAATATACACAGGAATGAATTCTATTTGTATAATAGACACTGTACTGAGTTTGTATACATAGCTCAAACTGTGTAATACCCACACAACTAAAACATCATACCTCATACACAGTACTGCAGAGTAAAATACAGTCCCAACATAACAACAGGATTAAGTAAGCATTGAATATTATAGACTGTATCAATATTGCTTTAAAGTCACAGAGAGAGTCAGCCCTTCAGCCCATCAAATCTATGCTGACAATCACCTCCCTATTTAAACTAACCCTACATGGTAATCACTAACAGTGAATAATTTATACTACATGTATCCTATTTACACTAATCCATAAGGCATAGGAGCAGAATTAGGCCATTTGGCCCATCAAGTCTGCTCCGCCATTCAATCATGGCTGATCCTTTTTCTCCCCTCCTCAGCCCCACTCCCCGGCCTTCTCTGCGTAACCTTTGATGCCGTATCCAATCAAAAACCTATCAAGCTCTGCCTTAAATACACACAACGACCTGATCTCCTTAACTGCCTGTGGTAACAAATTCTACAAATTCACCACCCTCTGGCTAAAGAAATTTCTCCGCATCTCTGTCTTAAATGGACGCCCCTCTATGCTGAGGCTGTGTCCTCTTGTCCTAGACTCCCCCACCATGGGAAGCATCTACTCTGTCTTGGCCTTTCAACACTCAAAAGGTTTCAGTGAGAGCCCCCCTCATCCTTCTGAATTCCAGCCAGTACAGACCCAGAGCCATCAAATGTTCCTTGTTTGATAATCCTTCCATTCCTGGGATCATCCTTGTGAACCTCCTCTGGACCCTCTCCAATGCCAGCACATCTTTTCTCAGATGAGGGGCCCAAAACTGTTCACAATTCTGCAGGTGAGGCCTCACCAGTGCCTTATAAAGCCTCAGCATCACATCCCTGCTCTTGTATTCTGGACTATTGAAATGAATGCTAACATGGCATTTGCCTTCCTCACCACTGACTCTACCTGCAGATTAACCTTTAGGCAGTTCTGCACAAGGACTCCCAAGTCCCTTTGCATCTCAGTTTTTTGGATTTTCTTCCATTTAGAAAATAGTCTGCACATATATTTCTACTACCAAAGTACATGACGCATTTTCCAACATTGTACACTTTCTTGCCAATTCTCCTAATCTGTCCAAGTCCTTCTGCAGCCTACCTGTTTCCTCAACACTACCTGCCCCTCCACCAATCTTGGTATCATCTGCAAACCTGGCAACAAAGCCATCTATTCCATCATCTAAATCATTGATATACGGCGTTTAAAAGAAGTGGTTCCAACAACCATCCCCTGCGGAACACCAACAGGCAGCCAACCAGAAAAAGATCCTTTTATTCCCACTCACTCTCTCCTACCAATTAGCTAATGCTCTAACCATGTTAGTAACTTTCCTGTAATAACTCATCTCCTTCTACTGTGAGCCACAAACTTATCAATCACCCCTGCTGAGTTATTAACTGGTGAGTTATTAACTTCAAACTTTCTGCATAATCACTCAAAGAGCTGAACTGCATGTGCTTGCAACGAGAGCTGTATAACTCATCTCCTTCTACCTTAGGCCACAATCTTATCAGTCACCCCTGCTGTGGACACTTTCTGGAGGTCCAAGATCCGTATGCTCCATGGCCACTGGACTAAGTGTGTAATGTATCAGGGGACTGTGTTGAAAAATAAATGTGCTAGGTTTTTAAAAATTGACTCCTTCTACCTTAGGCCACAAACTTATCAATCACTCCTTGTAGGCTCTTAATTTGTTAAGCAGCCTCATGTGTGGCACCTTGTCAAAGGCCTTCTGAAAGACCAAATATACAACATCCACTCTATCCCCTTTATCTATCCTACTTGTAAACTCCTCAAAGAATTCCCACAGGTTCATCAGGCTAGACTTTTGCTTAAGGAAATTATGTTGACTTTGTCCTGTCTTGTCCTGTGTCACCAAGTACTCCATAACCTGATCCTTAACAATTAACTACAACATCTTCCTAACCACTGAGGTCAGGCTAACTGGTGTATAATTTCCTTTCGGCTGCCTTCCTCCTTTCTTGAAGAGTGGAGTGACATTTGCAATTTTCCAGTCCTCTGGCACCATGCCAGCGTCCAACAATTTTTGAAAGACCATTACTAATGTCTCCACAATCTCTGCGGCTACCTCTTTCAGAAACCTAGGGTGCAGTTCACCTCGTCCAGGTGACTTATGTAGGTCTTTCAGCTTTTTGAGCACCTTCTCCCTTGTGATGGTATCTGGACTCACTTCTCTTCCCTCGCACCCTTCAGCATCTGGCACACTGCTGGTGTCTTCCATTGTGAAGACTGATGCAAAATACTCATTAAATTCATCTTTCATCTCCTTGTCCCCCCATTATTATTTTTCTGACCCCGTTTTCTAGCGGTCCTATATCCACGCTCATCTCTCTATTTTTTTACATATCTGAAAAACTTTTTACTATCCACTTTGATATTGTTTGAAAGTTTGCTTTTGTATGACATCTTTTTCCCCCAATGATTCTTTTAGTTGCTCTCTGTAGTTTTTTAAAAGCTTCCCAATCCTCTATCTTCCCGCTAATTTTTGCTTTGTTGTATGGCCTCTCTTTTGCTTTTACAATAGCTTTGACGTCCCTTGTCAGCCATGGTTGTACTATTTTGCCAGTTGAGTTGAGTTTTTTTTTCTTCTTGGAATACATCTATCTGTACCTTCCTCCATTTTTCCCAAAAACTCACGCCATTGCTACTCTGCTGTCATTCCTGTCAGCATCTCCTTCCAATTTATATAACTGTATAACAATTACGACATGGAAACAGGCCATCTCGGCCCTTCTAGTCCGTGCCGAACTCTTAACTCTCACCTAGTCCCACCGACCTGCACTCGGCCCATAACCCTCCATTCCTTTCCTGTCCATATATCTATCCAATTTAACTTTAAACAACAACATCGAACCTGCCTCAACCACTTCTGCTGGCCAGTTCCTCTCTCATACCACTATAATTTCCTTTAGCCTTTAATTTAATTAAGCCTTTAATTTCCTTTAGCTACTTTGGCCAATTCCTCTCTCATACCACTGTAATTTCCTTTACTCCACTGAAATACTGCTATGTCAGACTTTACTTTATCAAATTTCAAGTTGAACTCAATCATATTGTAACCGCTGCCTCCTAAAGGTTCTTTTACCTTAAGCTCCCTAATCACCTCCCATTTATTACATAGTCCCTGGTAGGCTCAGTGACACACTGCTCTAAAAAGCCATCTTGTAGGCATTCAACAAACTCACTTTCTTGCAATCTTTTACCAGCTGGATTTTCCCAACCGACCTGCATTTTAAAATCTCCCATGACTATCATAATATTGTCCTTTTGACATGCCTTTTCTGTTTCCTATTGTAATCTGTAGTCCACATCCCAGCCACTGTTGGGATGCCTGTATATAACTGCCATCAGGGTTCCCACATTGTATTTACTAACAGTAAATAATTTATATTACACAGATCCTGCAGTGTTCTCCCCACATTCCCACCAATTCCACATTCTAGCCCTCACCATCACATTGGCCAATTAACTCATCAGTGGGATGTGAGAGGATATCACAGCATCCAGGGGAAAGCCACATAGTCACAGGGAGAACATGCAAACTTCACACTCAGACAGTGCCGAGGGTTGGGATTATGAGGCAGTAGTTCTGTCGGGTGTACAAGGGAAGTCTGATTCTCCTATGTTCCCTGAATGTGCCCAGCTCTTTATTATGAGCTTGTTTTTACCATAGTCTACAAGAAATGCATTACTGTCTCCTCACTTACAGATAACCAAAGCATCGTATCTATTTTATGTAAAACTCAACCACATGACATACTGGGACAAGTCTTCACTGTTTGAAGTCTGGGCAGAACTAGTTACTGTATTGTATTATCAGACCCTTTCATTTCTGAGAATCGCAGGCTCACAGAGATTTAGCAGTACAAAGGGTCGGCCGGCCTTCACTCTTGTATTGGCTTTTATGGGGACTTCTTTGCTTTCTCTCCCTGTACTCCTGCATGTTTGCTTCCTCCAAGTAACGACTGAGCTCCCTTTAGAAAACTCAGATCAAACCAGCCTGTCAGGTATTGAGTTCTCGATACCTTTGATTCTTTTCATTCTCCTGTCATGACTAGAATTGAACTCCATGTTCTGTCCAGATCAATCTTCAATAAAAGTTTATCAGCACTTCCTGAAATTGTACACAATTACGCCTTGGGCCACCTCCTTCAGAGAGAAATACATTGTCTTGTTACGTCTTACAATGCATCATTGCTTGACTTTGTACAGTTCACACGACACTAACCTGGAATGTTATACAATATGCAAGGACCAAGCTGCTTTGGATAGAATAGAATAGAACTTTATTGTCATTGCTCAGGGCAACGAGATTGCAGTGCTACTTCAGTCTGTGAAGAATCAGAATGAGGTTTAATATCATCACACATGTCATGAAATTTGCTAACTTTATGGCATCAATACAATGAAATACATGATAAATATAGAGACAAAACTGAATTACTATAAGTATACACACAAAATGCTGGTGGAACACAGCAGGCCAGGCAGCATCTATAGGAAGAGGTACAGTCGACGTTTCGGGCCGACACCATTTGTCCTGACGAAGGGTCTCCGCCCGAAACGTCGACTGTACTTCTTTCTTCCTATAGATGCTGCCTGGCCTGCTGTGTTCCACCAGCATTTTGTGCGTGTTGCTTGAATTTCCAGCATCTGCACATTTCCTCGTGTTTGCGTACTGTAAGTATATACAGTATATGTCTATTAAATAATTAAAATAAGTCGTTGAAAAAAAATAGAAAAGTAGTGAGGTAGTGTTCATGAGTTTACTGTCCATTCAGATATTTACAATGCATGTGGTAAGGCTTAATTTAAAAAAAATAATTCCCAAGCCTCCTGAATTAGATTATTTATCTAGCGAAACAGCACGGGGCAGGCCATATCGACTCTTTGAACCACAGTGACAAACCAGGGCTGAAATGGTTGCCACATGAGGACGCAGGTTTAAGGTGCTGGGGAGTAGGTACAGAGGAGATGTCGGGGGAAAGTTTTTCACTCAGAGAGTGGTGAGTGCGTGGAATGGGCTGCCGGCAACAGCGGTGGAGGCGGATACAATAAGGTCTTTTAAGAAACTTTTGGATAGGTACATGGAGCTTAGAAAAATAGAGGGCCATGGGTAAACCTAGTAATTTCTAAGGTAGGGACCTGTTCAGTACAACTTTGTGGGCCGAAGGGCCTGTATTGTGCTGTAGGTTTTCTATATTCCTATGTTTCTAAACCCGGTCAGCCCTAACCTAATCACAGAACAATTTACAATCACCTATTACCTTACCCAGGACACCTTTGGACTGTGAGAACAATCTGGAGCACCCGGAAAATAATACTCTCCTTTATTACACAGTATACACATTTAAATTTGCCTGCACACTTGGTGATAGCTGATTTTATACACTGTGTGTGTGCATGTATGTATATATACATCGGGACCAGTTCCTCTTGCTCCAATTGAGCTGCTGCCCCAATTAGCTGAAGTTTCATGGAAATAGTTTAAAAAAAGGCAAACTACTGTTAAACTGACTAACAAATTATGTATTTAAATAAAATATAGAAAACATTAGAACACCACTAATATTACTACAGTACTATATAACTGTGTATTAATTCCTACTAGTTAATAATAGACGAAGGAATTCTTCCAGTGTATGTCACCATGTTCTTTTGATTGACTGTAAATGAACAAAATTACTGCAGACACCTAGTGTAGATAATGGACTGTCTTCGTTGCCTCCCTGCATGAAGCAGTGTCAAAAATCACTGCTTTTTAACTTGGCATTGGCCCAACATAACACAAGCACAGGAAGTGATGCTATTTAAAAACTGTTTGTTCTAAACATGGTGCACTGTCTAACAGTGCACACGATTGTCACTAGTTACAAACTGTTCAGCGACAGTCTCCTGCCCCAATTAAGCGACATAGAGTCCCAAATAAACAGAGGAAATTCTGGTTATTTTCTTGATTTTTTTTTTGTTCTTTAAGAGTTGTCCCAAATAAGCAGCTGCCCCATTTAACCGATGGTCCAATTATAGAATCCACTATATTTATAACACATTTGATTATGTAAAACACACAGTATCTAAAGGCATCCGTTAGTCTTGCGAGACCATGGATCTGCGCCTAGAAAGTCTTCACTCTCCAGGGTGCAGGCCTGGGCAAGGTTGTATGGAAGACCAGCAGTTGCCCATGCTGCAAGTCTCCCCTCTCTACGACACCAATGTTGTCCACGGGAAGGGTATTAGGACCCATACAGCTTGGCACCAGTGTCATCGCAGAGCAATGTGTGATTAAGTGCCTTGCTCAAGGATACAACACACTGCCTCGGCTGGGGCTCGAACTCACGACCAATGCCTTAACCACTTGGCAACGTGCCCACACACACAGTATCTATTTCATTATTTAATACCCACCACACTGAGTCCCCTTGGCACAGTCTCACAGCCCTATCAAACCAGATAGCACCTTCTCCCTGTGACCGTGTAGGATTATCAGGGGTTCTCCCATTACCTCCCACATTGCCAGGTCATGTTGGTCGGTTGGTTTACTGACCACTGTGAATTGCCGCTAACATGCAGGTGAGTGGTCAGATCAGGAGAGAAAGGTTAGTAATGTGGAAAGGAAGAAATGAGATGATTGTAGGACTGGTATAAATTGGACGTTTGATGATGAACACGGTGACAAACTTTAGGCCCGTTTCCATTGTGTGAGATGATATAACCTCCATGTTAAATCCATATTCCCTGTGATACAGGATACATATAGGGCATTTTATTCATAATCAATCCATTACATTGTAATATCCATTGTAAAGTATTTCCTTTTGATTATCTAGGCGGTATGGTGGCATAGGGATTAGCACGGTGTTTACAGTACAGGCAACCCAGGTTCAATTGTCACCACTGCCTTTAAGGAGTTTGTACATTCACCCTGTGACCAGTCACAAACAAGAGAAAATTTGCAGATGTTGGAAATCCAAGCAACACACACAAATTGTCTGGAGGAATCTAGCAGGCCAGGTATCATCTATAGAAAAGTGTGCAGTCAACGTTTCAGGCCGAGGCCCTTCATCAGGATTCCTAAATTACAATAAGAAATGTATATGAAATTTTAAATTAAGTAGTGCTAAAAGAGAGCAAAAATAAATTTTGAGGTAGTGTACACGGGTGCCTTGTCCATCCAGAAATCTGACAGCAGAGGGGAAAAATCTGTTCCTAAGACACTGAATGTGGACCTTCAGGTTCCTGTACCTCCTCCTCGATGGTCGCATTAAGGGGAGGACATAGTTACCCATTGGCATGTATATACTGTACACAGTGCCGGCTGATATGTAACCTGCAGAACTGCACGTGTACATGTCAAATAATGTGCAAAGAGCACTGAATAACAGACACAATGTTACCTAAGGACTTGTAAATTGTAAAATATGTACTGACCAACTTTTAATATCCATTCAGCGATCCTCAGCAAGGAAGTAGCCCATGGCTGCATGCAGTTCACCTCCCAACACCCCAAGGCCTTTCCACGATCTGCAAGCTCCTTAGGAAGGGTGAGAGAGCACTCTCCACTTGCCTGACTGACGGTAACTTTGCAAGGTCTTATATCTGACAGACCCAACCTGCCAACCGAAAGCTCATCCTTTCCACCACGAGAGAGCTTTTCACTCAGGCAAATCCAAGTGCAGCCCCTATCATAGGACCCCAGTAGGAGATATATCGCTGGTCTGGCGTCGTTGCCAGGTTTGAATCCTGAGGCTCCCTCCTGTCGGGGCGGTGTTGTTGCGTAATGGTTAGCACAATGCTTCACGGTGCCAGCAGCCCAGGTACATTTCCTGCCATTGTTTGTACGTTGTCCCCGTGACTGTGTGGGTTTCCCCCGGGTGCTCAGGTTTCCTCCCACAGTCCAAAGATGTACCAATTGGTAGGTTAATTGGGCTTTGTAAATTGTCCCATGATTAAATAAATAAAGGCATCCGTTAGTCTTGCAAGACCATGGATCTGCGCTTGGAAAGTCTTCACTCTCCAGGGCGCAGGCCTGGGCAAGGTTGTATGGAAGACCAGCAGTTGCCCATGCTGCAAGTCTCCCCTCTCCACGACACTAATGTTGTCCAAGGGAAGGGCATTAGGACTCATACAGCTTGGCACCAGTGTCGTTGCAGAGCAATGTGTGATTAAGTGCCTTGCTCAAGGACACAACACGTTCCCTCGGCTGGATCTCAAACTCACGACCTTCAGGTAGCTAGTCCAATGCCTTAACCACTTGGCCATGTGCCCACTGCCCCATGATTAGGCTAGGATTAAATTGGGGGATTGCTGGGTGGTGTGGCTCAAAGGATTGGAAGATCCTATTCTGCGCTGCATCTCAATAAATCGATTAACAAATAAAGGAGGAAGAAGAATTCTTTAAATTATCTGTTGGGTAGAAAGAGCCTCCCGACCTGAGAGGAACAATATGGGAGGTGACTGAGAGATTCTGAGAGACGCTTTTCCCTTAGTTCTGGGCCACAGTCTCAGGTTGGAGAGTTGACCTTTTGGGACAGACAGGAGGAGATATCTCTTCGTTCGCAGAGTGCGGGCCTTTGGAACTTCCTACTCTGCTCACTGAATGTACATAAAGACAGGCATTGATAATTTTCTGAGAGATACACGGATGAGTTGCGAAGGAGGGAGCCAAGAAAAAGAGCTAGTTTAGGGGTCTGGCTGCACCACTGTGAGCTCAGTACGCACTGCTCTCTAAATCACTGTCTTTCCATATGCTTTCAACCCACTGCTGTCACATTGAGAACCTCCGAAGCCAGTGTTCCAGCTCTGTTGAACCATTTATCATCAGCTATTATATCCAATGTTCATATTCAACCATGTAACAAAGATTTCTAAGCCAATTTAATAAAGTTCTCAATCACAAAAGTAATAAAGCCCTAGTGTAGTGTATTCCCAGCCACAAATCTAATAAAATTGTCTGTGTAATGTAATAATTCTGAGCTCCCAGCATGTAATTCAATGGTTTCCATTTAATATCAGCTGTTGTCTTAGGTAGTTTAATAACAGCACCATGAATATTGATCTTTTCAAAAGATTTCTCGATTGGATGGCATGGGAAATCTAGGTGGAGGCCTTACCCATGTGGTGCACCCTTTGATACGAACTTGTATTGTGGAAGTTGTACCGCTGGAATGTTTTCCAAACCCTACAAGCTAATACTTGATATCTGCAGCCAATGAAATTATTGGTCTGAAGATTTAAGATTATCTTTATTTGTCACATGTGAATTGAAACATACAGAGAAATGCGTCGTTTGCGCCAAATCGCTTGTGACATTAGTGCTTGGAAGTGTCTCCATGCTTCCAGCATCAACATCGCATGCTCGCAATTTCCTAACCCTAACCCAAGCCCATATGTCTTTGAATGTGGGAGCAAACAGGAGAAGTCAGGAAACCCACGCGGTCACGGGGAGAACGTACAAAGACTCTACAGAGAGCGGTGGGAATTGAACCCCAATCACCGGCGCTGCAAAGCGAAAAACTGACCTTTATGCTTCTGTGCTGTGATTCTAAATGCTGACAACATGCAGATGCTGAAAATCTGAAAGAAAACAGGAAGTGCTGTAAGTATTGAGCATCTGAGGAGAGAAGAAAAAACACCCTAACCCCAAATACTGCTCGTATGTCTTATGATGCTAGGGTTGATTTGGAGAGCAGGTTTTCAGAATCAGAATCAGGTTTATTATCACCAGTATGTGACATGAAATGTGTTAACTTAGCAGCAGTTCAATGCAATACATAATCCAGTAGAGAAAAAAAACATTAAAAAAAAAATAAACAAGTAAATCAATTCCATATATTGAATAGATTTTTAAAAACATGCAGAAACAGAAATACTGTAATTTTTTTAAAAAGTGAGGTAGTGTCCAAGGGTTCAATGTCCATTTAGGAATCTAATGGCAGAGGGGAAGAAGCTGTTCCTGAATCACTGAGTGTGTGCCTTCAGGCTTCTGTACCCCCTACCTGATGGTGACAGTGAGAAAAGGGCATGCCCTGGGTGCTGGAGGTCCTTAATATTGGACTCTGCCTTTCTGAGACACCGCTCCCTAAAGATATCCTGGGTGCTTTGTAGACTAGTGCCCAGGATGGAGCTGACTAGTGCCCAGGATGGAGCTGACTAGACTTACAACCTTCTGCAGCTTCTTTCAGTCCTGAGCAGTAGCCCCCCCCCCCCCATACCAGACAGTGATGCAGCCTGTCAGAATGCTCTCCACGGTACAATTATAGAAGTTTTTGAGTGTATTTGTTGACGTGCCAAATCTCTTCAAACTCCTAATAAAGTATAGCCGCTGTTTTAGCTTCTTTATAACTACATCGATATGTTGGAACCAGGTTAGATCCTCAGAGATCTTGACACCCAGGAATTTGAAGCTGCTCACTCTCTCCACTTCTGATCCCCCTATGAGGATTGGTATGTGTTCCTTCGTCTTACCCCTCCTAAAGTCCACAATCAGCTCTTTCGTCTTACTGACGTTGAGTGCCAGGTTGTTGCTGTGGCACCACTCCACTAGTTGGCATATCTCACTCCTGTACACCCTTTCGTCACCACCTGAGATTCTACCAACAATGGTTGTATCATCAGCAAATTTATAGATGGTATTTGAGCTATGCCTATCCACACAGTCATGGGTATACAGAGAGTGGAGCAGTGGGCTAAGCACATACCCCTGAGGTGCACCAGTGTTGATTGTCAGCGAGGAGGATATGTTATCACCAATCCACACAGATTGTGGTCTTGCGGTTAGGAAGTCGAGGTAGTGGGAGAGTCTAGGACCAGCTGGCACTGGTCAAGTGTAAAAGGATGTCACTTTAGAAGAGAGATGAGGAGGAATTTCTTTAGCTAGAGGGTAATGAACCTGTGGAATTCATTGCCACAGACGGCTGATGGCTTCTTGATTAGTAAGGGTGTCAAAGGTTATTGGGGTGAAGACAGAAGATTGAATGGATTGAGATGGAAAATCAGTCAGCCGTGATCGAGGAAGTAGACTTGATGGGCCAAAAAGCCTAAAAATTCTTCTCCAATGCCATATCACTGGACTGGGAGTTCACATGTTGTAGGACAGAGAGGAGAGGGTTAACACTCATTTACTGCTCTGCTCCGTGCCCTCAGGGTGTTGGAATTCTGAGTCTAATGATGCAAAGTATTGTTCCGACTGTTGTTACTGTGTGGACTGATTTTACAACTAATTTCCTCACTGTATAATAACATAAGAATTAAATGGCCTATTTGATCCTTCAATTAGGTTTTGGTGGGACGAGACAAGCAAGTGACCTAGAAACAGGGAAAATGTTGTGGGATCTCCAGTTTGTATCAGAGGGATCAGATTCATTTGTTGGAGAAACTTAGTGGGTTAGGCCATTCCTGTGAGAGAAAATGGACAGTCAATGTTTTGGGTCAAGATGCTGCATCTGGATTGAACTAATTTGGTTGTTTGGTTTTCATGGACCTTCAAGGAGAGTCTGGATATACAAGGGTTGTTTTCATTAACTTCCTCTAACTTCCAATCAGCATTTGGTCAGTTACTTTCTATGCCTTGGTAATTCAAATACTTGCCTAGATACTTTTTTAGATGTTATGAGACTACCTGTCTCAATTACTTCTATTGCTGTCTCAGGAAGTGTATTCCAGAATACAACCAGCCCCTCACTGAAAAAATTCCTTTATCCCCTCAAAGCCTATCAAACATCACTTTAATCATATGCGCCCCAGTCTTAAAATGCCGTGGGATGGCACAGTAGTGTAGTGGTTAGCACAACCTTTTACAGTACTGGTGACCCGGGTTCAAATCCCACTGCTGCCTGTAAGGAGTTTGTACTTTCTCACCGTTACTGGGTGGGTTTCCTCTGGGTGTTCTGACTTCCTCCCACTATCCAAAGTGTACCGGTTAGTAGGCCAATTGGTCATTGTAAGTTGTCCCATAATTAATAGGATTAAATTGGGGGATTGCTGGGCAGTGTGGCTCAAAGGAATGGAAGGAGCTGCTCCATGCTGTATCTCAATAAGTAAACATCTCTGCTTTGGGGAAATGTTTCCTACTCTCGACTGATCCATTCTCACAACTTTGTACACCTCGTTCGGGCTCCCATTCAGCTACTGTGACTGTGCCATGCTTTGTTAATAACACATTCGATGTGCCCAATGTGTAATAAGACCATAAGATATAGGAGCAGAACTAGGCCACTTGGCCCATCGCGTCTGCTCCACCATTCCATCTTGGCTGATTTATTATCCTTCTCAACCCCAATCTCCTGCCTTCTTCCCGTAACCTTTGATACCCTGATTAATCAAGAACCTATCAACCTCCTCCTTAAATATGTCCAATTAACTTGTCCTGCACAGCTGTCTGTGGCAATTAATTCATCACTCTTTAGCCTCATCTCTGTTCTAAATGAATGTCCCTTCATTGTCCCCCTATTCCTGGACTCAACCACTGTAGGAAACATCCTCTCCATATCCACCCTATCCAGGCCTTTCAATGTTTAACAGGTTTCAATTTGCCACACTATATCCCATCTGCCACTTCTTTGCCCATTCTCTCAATCTGTCCAAGTACTTCTGCCTACTCCCTTCTTCCTGACCATTACCTGCCCCTCCATCTACCTTTGTATCATCTGCAAACTTGGCTACAAAGTTGTCGATTCTGTGATCCAAATCGTTGACCGATAATGTGAAAAGAAATGGTCCCAACATAGACCCCTGGAACACCACTAGGCACTGACATCCAACCAGAAAAGATCCCTCTTTATTCCCACTCTTTGCTTCCTGACAGTCAGCCAATCTGCTATTGGGCAAAAGGAAACCATGCTGATTTTGGCCTATTTTATCATGCACCTCCAAGTACCTCGAAACCTTATCTTTAATAATGGACTCCAACATCTTCCCAACCACCGAAGTCAGGTTAATTGGCCTATAATTTCCTTCCCTCTGCTTCCCTCATGCCTCCACAATCTCTTCAGCTATCTCATTCAGAAACCTGGAGTGTAGTCCATCTGTCCCAGGTGACTGATCTACTTTCAAACCTTTGAGCTTCCCAAGCACCTTCTCCTATGTAATAGCAACTGCTTTCACTTCCATCGCCTGACGCTCTCGAATTTCTGACATACTGCTAGTGTCTTCCACTGACGACTGATGCAAAATACTTATTAAGCTCATCTGCTATTACTTTGACCCCCATTACAACCTCTCCAGTGTGGTTCAATATCGACTCTCACCTTTCTTTTACTCTTTATACAATATATCTGAAAAAAAAATCTTTTTGTATACCTCTTTTTTTATTATTGGCTAGCTTACCTTAATATTTCATCTTTATGGCTTTTTTAGTTCCCTTCTGTTGGTTTTTAAAAGTTTCCCAATCCTCTTAACTTCCCACTAATTTTGTTCTTTGGGTATTATGTTGTATTTGCCTTTCCTCGTCAGCCGCGATTGCCTCATATCTCCTTAGAATTCTCCTTTGTCTTTGGTTTGTATCTACCTTGTGCCTTGCAAGTTGGCCCCAGAAATCCCAGCCATCGCTGTTCTGCTGTCGTCCTTGTTAGTGCTCGCTTAGAGTCATAGAGAAGTACAGCTTAAGAACGGGTCCTTCAATCCATTAGTCCATGCCAAAACTATTTAAAGTGGCTACTCCCATTGACCATAGCCCTCCATACCCCTGCCATCCATGTACCTATCCAAACTTCTCTTCAATGTTGAAATTGAGCTCGCAGGCACTACTTGTGCTGGCAGCTCATTCCACACTCTCACGACCCTCTGAGTGAAGAAGTTTCCCCTCATGTTCCTCTTAATTTTTTCACCTTTCACCTTTAACCCATGACCTCTGGTTTTAGTCCCACCCAACCTCAGTGGAAAAAACCTGCTTGCATTAACCCTGTCTATACCTCTCATAATCTCTATAGAGAGAGTCCAGAGGAGATTTACAAGGATGTTGCCTGGATTGGAGAGCAATGCCTTATGAGAATAGGTTGCGTGAACTTGGCCTTTTTTCCTTGGAACAAAGGAGGGTGAAAAGTGACCTGATAGAGGTGTATAAGAAGATTAGAGGCATTGATCACGTGGATAGCCAGAAGCTTTTTCCCAGGGCTGAAATGGCTAACATGATGGGGCGTAGTTTTAAGGTGCTTGGACATAGGTACAAGGGGGATGTCAGAGGTAAGTTTTTCACACAGAGTGTAGAATGCACTGCCAGAAAAGGTGGTAGAAGTGGATACAATAGGGTCTTTTAAAAGATAGGTACATGGACCTTAGAAAAATAGAGGGCTATGTGGTTGAGAAATTCTAGGCAGTTTCTAGAGTAGGTGACATGGTCGGCACAACGTTGTGGGCCAAAGGGCCTGTAATGTGCTGTAAATTTCTATGTTTCTATCAAATCTCCTCTCATTTTTCTATGTTCTAAGGAATACAGTCCTAACCTATTCAATCTTTCCTTATAACTCAGGTCCTCCAGACCTGGCAACATCCTTGTAAATTCTCTCTGTACTCGTTCAACCTTGTTTACATTTTTCCTGTAGGTAGGTGACCAAAACTGCATACGATACTCCAAATTAGGCCTCACCAATGTCTTGTACTTCAAAATAACATCTCATCTCCTATACTCAATACTTTGATTTATGAAGGCCAATGTGCCAAAAGCTTTCTTTACAACCCTATCTACTTGTGATAGGATCTACCTATCTTCCAATCAACTTTGGCCAACTCCTTTGTCATGCCTCTATAATTTCCTTTACCCTATGTTCACTAGGTTCACGAGGTTAATTCCCGGGATGGCGGGACTGTCATATGTCGAAAGATTGGAGTGACTGGGCTTGTATACACTGAAATTTAGAAGGATGAGAGGGAATCTGATTGAAACATATAAGATTATTAAGGGATTGGACATGCTAGAGGCAGGAAGCATGTTCCCGCTGATGGGTGAGTCCAGAACCAGAGGCCACAGTTTAAGAATAAGGGGTAGGCCATTTAGAACGGAGTTGAGGAAAAACTTTTTCACCCAGAGAGTAGTGGATATGTGGAATGCTTTGCGCCAGAAGGCAGTGGAGGCCAAGTCTCTGGATGCTTTCAAGAAAGAGATAGATAGAGCTCTGAAAGATAGCGGTATCAAGGGATATGGGGATAAGGCAGGAACTGACACATAGTGAATTGTATCATATTATGATCATTGTCTCCTAAGGGGTTCCTTTACCTCAAGCTTTCTAATCAAATCTGCTTCATTACACAACACCTAATCCAGAATAACTGATCCCCACAACCTGTTCTAAAAAGCCATCTCATGGGAATTCCACAAGTTCCCTCTCTTAGGATCAAGTACCAACCTGATTTTCTCAATCTACCTGAATTTTTAAATCCCCCATGGCTATCATAACATATCCTTATTACATGTTTTTTCTATATTCCATATCCTGGCCACTTCTGTATATATCTCCCATAAGGGTCTTTTTACCCTTGAAGTTTCTTAACTCTTAACTCTACCCACAAGGATTCTACATCTTCTGATCTCATGTCACCTCTTTCTAAGGAATTGATTCTATTTTTTACCAACAGAGCTACCCCATCCCTTCTGCCTACCTGCCTGTCCTTTCAATACAATGTGTATCCTTGGATGTTAAGGTCCCAACTATGATTTTCTTTCAGCAATGACTCAGTGATGCCCACAATGTCATACCTACCAATCCCTAAATGCACTACAAGATCAGTTATCCTCCATGCATTCAAATAAAACACTTTCAGTCCTGTATTCATCACCCTTTTCGATTTTGCCCCCATGTTACACTTCAACTCATCCCACTGACTGCAATTGTGCCCTGTCTTCTGATTGTCCCTTCTCACAGTCTGATAATACAATGCATTGACTTGTATACCAACTGCCCCATCCTCAACCCTATAACTCTGGTTCTCACTACCCCCTCCCACCAAATTAGTTTAATTGAGTAGGTTAAACCCATATTCTCAGAGTTTAGGAAAACGTGAGGAGTTCATATGAAATTCTTCAGACTGAAGTATAGCTTCTATCCCACATCGAACTATCAGACGGATCTCTCATCTAACCTTTACGATGGAGTTCTCAATGTGTCTGTCTTCTTCTGTATGTTGGTGTGTGTCCGTCTTCATCTCTTTATATATAATTTTTCTTAAAATTCTATCCTATAAATTCCTGCCAGAAAATGAATTTCAAGGTAGTACATGGTAACATATACATACTTTGATAATCAATTTTAAGATGGACTCTTGCCCTCACCATCTACCTGGTTATGATCTTGCACTTTCTCATTTCCCTGCACTTTTTCATTAGCGTTTAGACTTTATTCTACATTGTTATTGTTTAGCCGTATTCTGCCTCTGCACTGTGCAATTACATGAACAAGCTTTTCACTGTATCTTGGCACATTTCACAATAATAAACCAATAACAATACAAATACCAAACCAGGATCCTTACAAGGATTGACAGACTGGATGCAGAGAAATATTTCTCCGGAGTGGGAAGTCGCACAGTATTGATGGTTTGGAATAGAACTGGCTTCCCTGTAGACGGCAGAAGGTGGTGGTGGAGAGGTGCTTCTCTTGACTGGAAGTCTGTCGCTACTAGTGTTCCACAGGGATTCATATTGGGACCTCTTGTTTTGTGATACACATAAATGATTTGGGGGAAGATGTAGATGGGTTGGTTAGAAAGTGTGTAGATGACAAAGATTGGTGGAGTTGCAAAGAGTGAAGGTTTTAAAGGATGCAGTATAATACAGATCAGATACAGTTATGGGTAAAGCAATGACAGATGGAGTTTAATGCAAGCAATTGTTGACCTTTGGCAAGTAGAATGCCAAGGAAAAATATACATCTAATGACAAAACCCCCCCAAACAGTCTCGGGGTCCAATTTCAAAGCTCTCTGAATGTGACAATGCAATTGCAGGTAGATAAAGTGGTAAAGAAAGCACTTGTCATGCTTTCCTTCATCACTGGGGACACAGACAGTCAGAAGATCATGAGGTAGATGTATAAAACTTTCGTCCGGTTACACAATTGCCAGGAGGCATATTGAGGCTTTGGAGAGGGTGTAGAAGAGGCTCGCCAGGATGCTGCCTGGATTAGAGGGCGTGAGCTATAACAATCAGTTGGACAAACTTGAGTTGTTTTCTCTGGGGCATTGGAGTTTGAGGAGAGATCAGATAGAAGTTCATGAAGTTGTGAGAGGCATAGAAAGAGTAGGTAGTCAGAGTCTTTATCGCAGAGTAGAAATGTCAAATACCAGAGGACATGAGTGGGGGAATGTTTCAAGAGATTGAGTGAGGCAAATATTTACAGAGAGAGTGGTGGGTGCCTGAATGCACAAGGATGCCCCTTTAGAATGGAGATGAGGAGGAATTTCTTAAGCCAGAGGGTGGAATAGCCAAGTAATTGGATGTATTTAAACAAGAGATCTATAGGTCAGGGAGTCAAAAGTTACTGGGAGAGAGGCAGAAGAATGGAGATGAGAGGGAAAATAAATCAGCCATGATGAAATAGTGGAGCAGACTTGATGGGCCAAATGGCTTTATATGCTCCTATGTGTTATGGTCTTATGGTGGTAGATGCAGATATGTTAGGGGTGTTTAAGAGGCTGTTAAACACATGAATGTGCTGGAAATGGAGCGATATGGACCATGTGCAGGGAATGATGGGATATGGACCATGTGCAGGGAATGATGGGAGGTGGACCTTGTGCAGGGAATGGAGGGATATGGACCATGTGCAGGGAATGGAGGGAGGTGGACCATGTGCAGGTACTTGTGGGATATGGACCATGTGCAGGGAATGGAGGGAGATGGACCATGTGCAGGGAATGGAGGGAGATGGACCATGTGCAGGGAATGGAGGGAGATGGACCAGGTACAGGGAATGATGGAAGATGGACCATGTGCAGGGAATGATGGGAGATGGCCATGTGCAGGGAATGGAGGGAGATGGACCATGTACAGGGAATGATGGAAGATGGACCATGTGCAGGGAATGATGGGAGATGGACCATGTGCAGGGAATGGAGGGATATGGACCATGTGCAGGGACTTGTGGGATATGGACCATGTGCAGGGAATGGAGGGAGATGGACCATGTACAGGGAATGATGGAAGATGGACCATGTGCAGGGAATGATGGGAGGTGGACCATGTGCAGGGAATGGGGGGAGATGGACCATGTACAGAGAATGGAGGGAGATGGACCATGTACAGGGAATGATGGAAGATGGACCATGTGCAGGGACTTGTGGGATATGGACCATGTGCAGGGAATGGAGGGATATGCATCATGTGCAGACAAAAGCAGTTACTTTAATTTGACATTGTGTTCAGCACAGAGGGGATGGGCCAGACGGCTTTCTCCAGTGCTGTGTAGTTCCATGTTCCATGTCCTCAGTTCAGAGAGTTCCTGCATTTAAGGGAGTCATGAACAACCGGCAACAGGTAGAAAATTAGATCGGGCATGGTGTTGCTGATTGGTGGGGCAGGCTCAAAGGCCAAATAGTCCTCTCCATCTTCTGGTAGCCATGTTGTGATGAGGTTTGGAGACCTCTCGCCTAACATCTCATTGGGTTATCGGATTTAATAATGTTCTTGTGGAACAGCATGCATGAGGGAATGGAAGATGTTGTGTGAAGGACAGATCACAGTTGGGTCCTTGGTCACTGATCGTGGTAGGAAGCTTACTGAAATGATGGCATTTCACAAACTAGACATGAGAAGCAAAGAGGGAACGGAGGCTTAAGATGTTGGATGTGATGGGATAAATCCATTCCTCACAGCCTCATCTTGCACCAGAGATAAAAACTTATCAATAAGGAAAACAACTTAAATTATAGAGAGGAAAATCACTGCAGCCTTTTTCACATCAGGCATTTGGGCAGATTTTACAGCATTGGAAAAAAACTGCTTCCTGGCCTATCCACTGGCAGAGTCTGTGTGTACTGATACCTCCTGACCTTTCCACCTGCATAGAGCCCAATTACTTTTTGGTCTCCCGGAAAATGTGCTTCACAAGATTATTTCCCAATCAAGGTCCCATAAATCTCTGTCTGTGGTCTTGCTGTTTTTCTCTGAGTGCAGGAATGAAAAAATTGTCATTTCTCAAACCCCATTCATTGTCTTGCTACTGCCCTGAAACTCTCGGGGCCTGTGCCGAGTGTTGTAGAATGGAATGCCACGGACAGTTTGCATGGAGTCAGCCTCCTTGGTGTCATAATGACAAATCAGCCTTTTCAACAATGTTGTTCAAAGGATTAACATTGGCACAGTTCCCCAGGGGAATATCTTCCTCTGATTTTGATGGAAAGAGCCAATAAAGCCTCTGTTTAATGCCTCGACCAGAAAATGGCTTATCCGATAATGTCATGTTTCCTCAGTACTGCCTTGGGAGAGCTTCTGAGCAAGGGTAGGAATGTACAACGCAGACAGTAAAAAGACTTCACCTGCAAGTCTGTTGGGGTCATCTACTGTATCTCACGATCCCAGGGGCAACCTGTTTTACATCAGCGAGACCCAAATAGACCAGGACACCACTTATAACCATATAACCATATCACAATTACAGCACGGAAACAGGCCATTTCGGCCCTTCTAGTCTGTGCCGAACTCTTACTAGTCCCACCAACCTGCACTCACCCCATAACCCTCCATTCCTTTCCTGTCCATATATCTATCCAGTTTAACTTTAAATGACAATATCGAACCTGCCTCAACCACTTCTGCTGGAAGGTCATTCCACACAGCTACCACTCTCTGAGTAAAGAAGTTCCCCCCTCATGTTACCCCTAAACTTTTGCCCTTTAACTCTCAGCTCATATCCTCTTGTTTGAATCTCCCCTACTCTCAATGGAAAAAGCCTATCCATGTCAACTCTATCTATCCCCCTCATAATTTTAAATACCTTGATCAAGTCCCCCCTCAACCTCCATTGAGCACTTTTGCTGTCTCCACCACAAAAGGCAGAATTTCCTGGTGGACACCTACCTCAATTCAACTTCGCATTCCCATGTAGGTATGTGGCCTCCTCTTCTGTCACAGTGAGCCCACTATCAGGTTGGAGGAGCAACACCTCAAATTTAGTTTGGGTAGCCTCCAATGTAATGGCATGAACATCGATTTCTCTGACGTCTGCCCTCCCATCCCTCTCTTTCCATCCCCATTCTGGCTCTCCGCTCAACCCATTTCTTTTCTCACCTCCCTCTGAAGCCCCTTCACCTTCCCTTTCTGCCATGGTCGATTCTCCTCTCCAATCAGATTCCTTCTTCTTCAGCTCTTTACCTCTTCCACCTATCACCTCCCAGCTTCTTACTTTATTGCCCCTGCCCCACCTACCCATCCACCTTCTCCTTTACCCGGTCTCACCTATCACCTGCCAGTCTGGCCTCCTCCTCCTCCTCCCCTGTCTTATTCTGCCTTTCCTTTCCCATCCTGATGAAAGCTCTTGGCCTGAATGGTCGACTACTTATCCACACAACACACGTTTCCAGCATCTGCAGATTTTCTCGCTCATTTCCATGGATGCAGCCAGACCTGCTGAGTTCCTGCAGCACTTTCTGTGTTGCTCAGGCGGAAAAGAAAAGGAGACGCTAGTAAAGTCATGGTTGACCGCCCACGTTGCTCGGAGAGCGGGACGGTCCTGCGCCAGGCTTACGACATGCAGGAACTGTAGTAGTGCAGTGGCAGAGATGTGTATCAATGAACAGCTAGCACTTGTTCCCCTCTCCCCCCTCAGTTTAGGCTGGATAATTAACGTCCAGTGGCCACTGTTACTGTGAGGGGTTGGGCTTTGTCTAGAGGTTACTGTGAGGAAGCAGTGGTGACCACAGTAACACACACAAAATGCTGGAGAAACTCCGCGGGCCAGGCAGCATCTGTGGAAAAAAGTACCGTTGATATTTTGAGTCGAGGCCCTCTGGCAGGACTGGAGAGAAAAGCTGGTGAGTAAAGTTAAAAGGTGGGTAGGGGGGGAGAGAGAAATGCAAAGTGATGGGTGAAATCTGAAGGGCAGGATGAAGGTGATCAGTGAAAGAGATAGGGGGCTGGAGAAGGAGTGATCTGAAAGGTGAGGATAGAAGGCCATGGAAGAAAGAGAAGGGGGAGGAACACCGGAGGGAGGTGATAAGGTGTGAGGGGGGAAAGGGCTTGGGGAACGGTGAAGGAGAGTGGGGGTGCGGGGCATTACCAGAAGTTCAAGAAATGGACATTCATGCCATCAGGTTGGAGGCTATAAGGTGTTGTTCCTCTAACCCAAGTGTGGCCTCATCATGACAGTAGAGGAGGCCATAGATTGACATATCAGAATGGGAATGGGATTGGGAAGTGGAATTAAAATGGGTGGCCACTGGGAGATCCGGCTTCTTCTGGTAGACAGTGTATGTGCTGGGCAAAGCAGCTTCCCAATCTACACCGGGTCTCACCGATATACAGGAGGCCACACTGGGAGCACCAGACGCAGTATATGACCCCAACAGACTCACAGGTGAAGTGTCGCCTCACCTGGAAGGACTGTTTGGAGCCCTAGATGGTAGTGAGGGAGGAGGTGTAGGGGCAGGGGTAGTATTTGATCCGCTTTCAAGGATAAGTGCCAGAAGGGAGATCAGTGGGGAGAGATGAGTGAGAAGGGAACAATCCCTGCAGGAAGCAGAAAGTGGAGGGGAGGGAAAGATGTGCATGGTTGTGGGATCCTGTTGGAGATAGTGGAAGTTGGGGAGAATTACGAGCTGGACGTGGAGCTGGTGAGGACAAGGGGAACCCTATCCCTGGTAGGGTGATGGGTGATGAGGTGAGAGCAGATGTGCGTGAAATAGAAGAGGTGTGGTTGAGGGCAGCGTCGATGGTGGAGTTAGAGAAACCCCTTTCTTTGAAAAAGGAGAACGTCTCCTTTGTTCTGGAATGAAAAGCCTCATCCTGAGAGCAGATGCGGCAGAGACGGTGGAATTGAGAGAAGGGGCTGGCGTTTTTACAAGTAACAGGGTAGGAAGAGGTATAGTCCAGGTAGTTGTGAGAGTCCGTGGGTAGATAAGCTGTCTCCAGAGATAGAGGCAGTGAAATCGAGAAAAGGAAGAGAGGTGTCGGAAATGGACCAGGTAAGTTTGAGGGCAGGGTGGAAGCTGGAGACAAAGTTGATGAAATCGACGAGATCCACATGGATGCAGGAAGCAGCAACAATGCAGTCATCGATGTAGCGTAGGAAAAGCGGGGGATGGACACCAGTGTAGGTTTTGAAACATAGACTGTTCCACAGGCAGGCATAGCTGGGACCCATGCGAGTGCCCATGGCTACACCTTTTGTTTGCAGGAAGTGGGAGGAGCCAAAGGAGAAATTATTCAGACAAGTTGTACTAAACAGGAGGTTTGTGGCGGAGGGGAATTGGTTGGGTCTGGTGCTTTGAGGCCTTCCTGGTGGGGGATGGAGATTAATAGTGATTGGATATTAATAGTGAAAATAAACATAGAAAACATAGAAAATAGGTGCAGGAGTAGGCCATTCGGCCCTTCGAGCCTGCACCGCCATTCAGTATGATCATGGCTGATCATCCAACTCAGAACCCTGTACCTGCCTTCCCTCCATACCCCCTGATCCTTTAGCCACAAGGCCCATATCTAACTCCCTCTTAAATATAGCCAATGAACTGGCCTCAACTGTTTCCTGTGGCAGAGAATTCCACAGATTCACCACTCTCTGTGTGAAGAAATTTTTCCTAATCTCGGTCCTAAAAGGCTTCCCCTTTATCCTCAAACTGTGACCCCTCGTTCTGGACTTCCCCAACATCAGGAATAATCTTCCTGCATCTAGCCTGTACAATCCCTTTAGAATTTTATACGTTTCAATAAGATCCCCCCTCAATCTTCTAAATTCCAGCGAGTATAAGCCTAGTCGATCCAGTCTTTCATCATATGAAAGTCCTGCCATCCCAGGAATCAATCTGGTGAACCTTCTTTGTACTCCCTCTATGGCAAGGATGTCTTTCCTCAGATTAGGGGACCAAACCTGCACACAATACTCCAGGTGTGGTCTCACCAAGGCCTTGTACAACTGCAGTAGTACCTCCCTGCTCCTGTACTCGAATCCTCTTGCTATGAATGCCAGCATACCATTCGCCTTTTTCACTGCCTGCTGTACCTGCATGCCCACTTTCAATGACTGGTGTACAATGGCACCCAGGTCTCGTTGCACCTCCCCTTTTCCTAATCAGCCACCATTCAGATAATAATCTGTTTTCCTGTTTTTGCCACCAAAGTGGATAACTTCACATTTATCCACATTAAATTGCATCTGCCATGAATTTACCCACTCACCTAACCTATCCAAGTCACCCTGCATCCTCTTAGCATCCTCCTCACAGCTAACACTGCCGCCCAGATTCGTGTCATCCGCAAACTTGGAGATGCTGCATTTAATTCCCTCATCTAAGTCATTAATATATATTGTAAACAACTGGGGTCCCAGCACTGAGCCTTGTGGTACCCCACTAGTCACCGCCTGCCATTCTGAAAAGGTCCCGTTTATTCCCACTCTTTGCTTCCTGTCTGCCAACCAATTCTCTATCCACATCAATACCTTACCCCCAATACTGTGTGCTTTAAGTTTGCACACTAATCTCCTGTGTGCGACCTTGTCAAAAGCCTTTTGAAAATCTAAATATACCACATCCACTGGTTCTCCCCTATCCACTCTACTAGTTACATCCTCAAAAAATTCTATGAGATTGGTCAGACATGATTTTCCTTTCACAAATCCATGCTGACTTTGTCCGATGATTTCACTGCTTTCCAAATGTACTGCTATCACAACTTTGATAACTGACTCTATCATTTTCCCCACCACCGATGTTCGGCTAACCAATCTATAATTCTCCGGTTTCTCTCTCACTCCTTTTTTAAAAAGCGGGGTTACATTAACCACCCTCCAATCCTCAGGAACTAATCCAGAATCTAAAGAGTTTTGAAAAATTATCATCAATGCATGCACTATTTCTTGGGCTACTTCCTTAAGCACTCTAGGATGCAGACCATCTGGCCCTCGGGATTTATCTGCCTTTAATCCCTTCAATTTACCTAACACCACTTCCCTACTAGCATGTATTTCCCTCAGTTCTTCCATCTCACTGGACCCTCTGTCCCCTACTATTTCCGGAAGATTATTTATGTCCTCCTTAGTGAAGACAGAACCAAAGTAGATATTCAATTGGTCTGCCATGTCCTTGCTCCCCATAATCAATTCACCAGGATGATGGGGGCCAGGGAACTTGAAATCCTTGTAAATGTCCAGAGTGTGTGAAGCATCGCGGATTTAGGTAGGAAGGGACTGAACTAGCGGGGGATAAGACAGAGTCGAGATAAGCAGATATGAGTTCAGTGGGGGAGGAACAAGCTGAAACAATGGATTAGGAGGTAGAAATGGGAGGTGTGGGGTGTGGAAACTTCGAGGTGTTGGCAGTAGATGGGAGATCCCTCAAACTAATAAGGTCAGTGATGGAGTGGGAGACATTGGCCTGGTGCTCCTTAGTGGGGTCCTGTTCAAGACGAGGAGGTATCTGAGAGTTGGTGCTGGGCCTTCACAAGGCAGAAGTCAGTCCACCAGACTACTACAGCACCTCCCTTATCTGTGGATTTGATGCTGAGGTTGGGATTGGTGCGGAGGGAGTGGAGAGCCGAGCGTTTGTAAGAGGCAAGGTTGGAATAGGAGAGAAGTGGGTTAAAGTCTAGACGGTTAATGTCTTGTCATCAGTTTGCAATGAAAATGTCCAGAGTAGGCAGAAGACCAGGCAGGATGACCAGGAGGAGGAAGGGGACTGAAGATGGGAGAAGGGGTCATTGGTGCAGGGTGGAGAAGGAGGCTTGGAGACGGAGGTGCAGAAGAAAACCTCAGTGTCATGACAGTCCCCTCCCGGTTTCACCTATCACCTTGTGGTTCTCTCTCCCTCCTCCCCAACTTTTAAACCTACTCCTTAGCTTCTTTCCTTTGGTTCTGCTTAAGAGTCTCGGCCTGAAATGGCAGCTTTTTTCCCTAGATGTTGCCTGGCTTGCTGAGTTCCTCCAGCATTTTGCTTGGATTTCCAGCACCTGCAGATTTTCTCTTGTTTGTGAATGGTGACCACAAGACATCTTTCTTACATAAGCTTATTACCCCTACTGCTCGCCAGAGTCCCCGTCCTGGGCCAGTCTTTCACATTGCCCCCAGGTGTAACTCATCTGCTTGGTACAGTATGTCCCTCCTCTCCCAGCTTCTGCTGATGTTTCTGCAGCTCTGGGTGTTTATGGGATGGGGTCGCTAGCCTCATGCTCAACCCTCCTCCCTTCGCATCCGGGCTTGGGTCGATCCACAATGAAGTCCACAGGAAGTCTAAGAGCCTGCAGTGGGTGACGGCCAGCGGGCCTCCTCGATGCCTGCATCATTTGATGAATACCCAAGCACTGGGTTAGAGATTAGAGGTCAGGACATAGAACACAGAATACTATAACACTGTTCAGGGCCTTTGGGAGGGGGTAGGTTTAAAGGTGATGTGTGGGGCAAGAGAGTGATGGGTGTGTGTGGAATGTGCTACCAGGGGTGGTGGTGGAGGCAGATACGATAGAGGTGTTTAACAAACTGTTAGACAGATACTTGAATTAGGGAATGGAGGGAGAAGGATATTGTATAGACAGAAGGGATTACTTCAGTTGGATATTTGTTACCAGGTTAATCCATGCGATACAATACTGTGAACTGAAGGGCCTGTTCCTTTGCTGTACTGGTCTATGTTCAAGATGGGCTGAAGGGCCTGTTCCTTTGCCATACTGGTCCATGTTGTAGATGGGCTGAAGGGCCTGTTCCTTTGCCGTACTGGTCCATGTTGTAGATTGGCTGAAGGGCCTGTTCCTTTGCCGTACTGGTCTATGTTCTAGATGGGCTGAAGGGTCTGTCCCTTTGCCGTACTGGTCTATGTTCAGTGTTCGCTTTGATTACGCTACCATGAGGTAGTTAATCGGGGTTACGTGAGGATCCTGAGATAGGAGAGAGACTGCATTCTAATCATTTAATGTTGTAAATACAAAGCAGATTTGAAGAATTTAAACAGGGATCTCATTGACAGAGAGATGAATTCACACAATTCAGCCAATGCATCATCTCACCTTTGTCTTCAGTGAGTGCTGGACTTTATTTCCAATCCCCACCACCCGCCCCCAGGCTCTACCATCTCCCATGACCAGGAACACATCCGATGCTGCACACTCATGTTTGGTGATCTCCACTCAATATGAACGAGGAATTCTATGATGTACAATGAAATACAGTGAAATCCTGGCAGCGTTTATGTCTCAACTGAACCTGATGTCATTACGATGGATTAGGCTGCAAAACGTATTTATTTATTTATTTATTTGGAGATACGGGGCAGAACAGGGTGGGGTGTGTTGGTGTGACAGTGAGGGGTGTGGGGTGTGTCAGTGTCACAGTGAGGGGTGTGGGGTGTGTTGGGTGTCACAGTGAGGGATGTGGGGTGTGTCGGTGTCACAGTGAGGGGTGTGGGGTGTATCAGTGACACAGTAAGGCATGTGGGGTGTGTCGGTATCACAGTGTGGGGTGTGGGGTGTGTTGGGTGTCACAGTGAGGGGTGTGGGGTGTGTCGGAGTCACAGTGAGGGGTGTGGGGTGTGTCAGTGACACAGTGAGGGGTGTGGGGTATGTCGGTGTCACAGTGAGGGGTGTGGGGTGTGTCGGAGTCACAGTGAGGGGTGTGGGGTGTATCAGTGACACAGTAAGGCATGTGGGTTGTGTCGGTGTCACAGTGAGGGGTGTGGGGTGTATCAGTGACACAGTGAGGGGTGTGGGGTGTGTCGGTGTCACAGTGAGGGGTGTGGGGTGTGTTGGGTGTCACAGTGAGAGGTGTGGGGTTTATCACTGACACAGTAAGGCATGTGGGTTGTGTCGGTGTCACAGTGAGGGGTGTGGGGTGTATCAGTGACACAGTGAGGGGTGTGGGGTGTGTCGGTGTCACAGTGAGGGGTGTGGGGTGTGTTGGGTGTCACAGTGAGGGATGTGGGGAGTATCAGTGACACAGTGAGTGTTGTGGGGTGTGTCGGTGTCACAGTGAGGGGTGTGGGGTGTATCAGTGACACAGTGAGGGGTGTGGGGTGTGTCGGTGTCACAGTGAGGGGTGTGGGGTGTGTTGGGTGTCACAGTGAGGGGTGTGGGGTGTATCACTGACACAGTAAGGCATGTGGGTTGTGTCGGTGTCACAGTGAGGGGTGTGGGGTGTATCAGTGACACAGTGAGGGTGTGGGGTGTGTCGGTGTCACAGTGAGGGGTGTGGGGTGTGTTGGGTGTCACAGTGAGGGATGTGGGGAGTATCAGTGACACAGTGAGGGGTGTGGGGTGTGTCGGTGTCACAGTGAGGGGTGTGGGGTGTATCAGTGACACAGTAAGGCATGTGGGTTGTGTCGGTGTCACAGTGAGGGGTGTGGGGTGTGTTGGGTGTCACAGTGAGGGATGTGGGGAGTATCAGTGACACAGTGAGGGGTGTGGGGTGTGTCGGTGTCACAGTGAGGGGTGTGGGGTGTATCAGTGACACAGTAAGGCATGTGGGTTGTGTCGGTGTCACAGTGAGGGGTGTGGGGTGTGTCGGTGTCACAGTGAGGGGTGTGGGGTGTGTCGGTGTCACAGTGAGGGGTGTGGGGTGTATCAGTGACACAGTAAGGCATGTGGGTTGTGTCGGTGTCACAGTGAGGGGTGTGGGGTGTGTCGGTGACACAGTGAGGGGTGTGGGGTGTGTCGGGTGGCACAGAGAGGGTTGTGGGGTGTGTTGGTGTCACAGTGAGGGGTGTAGTGTGTGTCATTACAATGAGGGTAATTAAACTAGTACATTTGTTTATTATTGAGGAAGGTTATTTGAAAATCCTATCTTGGCTTCCATCCAAATCAATCAGTTATTCACTTAGGGCAGTTTGGGTAAAACATTAGGATATCGTGCAGTATGGAGTGTAACAGTTAAGGAGAAAATGCAGAGCAGGTTGATAGTCACGACAGATAGATTGTGGAATCCTACTGTGTGAGGAAAACATTCTGTCGTCTTGTAACAACAGGGTAGAAGCTGCTGTTTCAGATTCTTGTAAGTTCTGCTGAAAGGGAGGGTTGAGATGAGGGAATGTCCAGGCTAGGTAGTGACTGCTTTACAGAGACAGGGAGAAGTGTAGACAGACTCCATGGAAGGGAAGCTGGTTTCCATGATGTGCTCAGCTCTGTCCACTGCTCTCTGCAGTTTCTCGTGGTCATGGCAAGAGCAGTTGCTGTTACAAGCTGTGAAGCATCTGGATAGAACACTTTCTCTGGTGCATCAATAAAAATTGGTGAGCATCAAAGGGGACACCGAATTTCTTTAGTCCCCTGAAGTGTTGGTAACCTTCCTTGGCCGTGACATCAATAGGCTTGGACTAGGATGGGCTGTTTACTCCTTCGAACTTGAACCTCTCAGAAGAGAATACATGTGAGTGAATATTGTGTTGTTGGTGCGAAGTTGTTACGGTGTAGATGTGGGGATATTTCTGTGTAATAATGGTATATATTGGAGAATTTGCAGAGCGCATGGTACATGTTACATTGAGAGGTCAAAGTTGCCAGATCACAGTGTTTTGACAAGGGGTCTGGACAGTTATAACTTCAATCTCTCAGAAGAGCGGAATATCTCTCAGGGCTAAGTTCTTTTACAGAGAGAGTGGTGTGTGTTTAGAATCCACTGCCGGCGATGGTGGTGGAGGTGGATACAAGAGGGTCTTTTAAGAGATTCTTAGATAGGCACATGAAGTCTAGAAAAATAGAGGGCTATGTGTGCTCGTGGCCAAGTGGTTAAGGCATTGGACTAGCAACCTGAAGGTCGTGAGTTCGAGCCCCAGCCGAGGGAACGTGTTGTGTCTTTGAGCAAGGCACTTAATCACACATCGCTCTGCGACGACACTGGTGCCAAGCTGTATGGGTCCTAATGCCCTTCCCTTAGACAACATCGGTGGCATGGAGAGGGGAGACTTGCAGCACGGGCAACTGCTGGTCTTCCATACAACCTTGCCCAGGCCTGCGCCCTGGAGAGTGAAGAGTTTCCAGGTGCAGATCCATGGTCTCGCAAGACTAACAGATGCCTTAATGTGGTAGGGAAATTCTAGTAGGTTACATGGTCGGCTGACGGGCCTGTAACGTGCTGTGGATTTCTATGTTCTATTTGTGAGTGTTACACAAAAGTGTGGACAATATCAGAGAGTTATACTAATGGAGTGACGTATGTGTTGGAGAAAGTTAGGGTACATGAGGGAGTGTGGTGTATATATAGGGAAATGTCAAACTGGCTTTAGTGTGTTATCATCAGGAAGAATGGGAATATGTATTTCAGACTTGTGTTATAACAGTCATTTTTTCTGAGCCTAAGGGGTATATCAAACAATGCAGTGCATTAGAAAATGTGGCACTGAGAATCATGATTATATCAGAATGATAATGGCGGTGATCCTGTGAGTTCCAGGGGAGTGACAGATGTGGAGCTTACCAGACAGACATAGTCATTGCAATGTGGCAGGTCTGGTTGTGGGGTATATCAGTCTGTGACAGTAAAGGCTGCAGCACAGAGCAGAGGTGAGAGTATGATGCAGTGAGGGGTGCAGTGTATACGAGAGTGAGTTGTTTGAAACAGAAACCGTATTGTGTATGTCAGAGAACAATTCTCTGTGAGCTAAGTGTTACAGTCATCTATGCGCTTGGTGTATCAGTTGCGATATGCCTCGCACAGGAGTATGAGTGATATAGTGAGCTCAGTGTGTGTTAGAGAAAAATACAAGTAAATCAGAAGATATAGTTAGCGGTGTACCAGACAGATTTACAAGCAACAGATTGGCCTATATTAGAGAGAATTGCAAGAGCAACTCAGCATTATGTGAGGATACTATAAAGTCCCTGTGTTTGGGTAAGTTCTGCCATAAACTTTGCCCCAAAGGATGAACATACTGTTTGATTGGAGAAAGAGTGAAAGACTGAGGGAGTGGAGGTAAGCAGGTAGAATGAGGAACTGGAAAAAGAAGAGGACTAAGGAAACACAGACTGAAGGATTTGGGTTGAATGGACTGAGAGACCAGTGAATCAGAGATGAAGATGTGAATGGAGAGACCAAGTATCATAAAACACAGTGCTGACACTGGGATTGAAGATTTTAACAGAAGGTGGGAAGCTTACTACTGACCAGTTTCCTGAGCCATTTACAATTAAAAAACTTTGCTGTAGTTGTAATCATGAACTCAAAGTGCATCAAGTTCAGGAAATGTGGTGGTGTGAGGAAGTTCTCCAGTTTAGTAGACTGGTGAACTTAACGGATTAGTAGACAGGTGAAATTACCCATTTAAGCTGATTAGAGCTTTTAAATGAATTACTGTAATTATGACTCTCCACGAGAGAAAAACAAGCAACTGGGCTTTAAAACATGATGCAGCGTGCTGCTTTGTCATGGGTGATCACTGGTGCATAACCAACGTTAAAATTTCCAGTTAATCCCTATTCTTAACAAAATATTTTATTGTCGTATAGATCTGCAATGTGCTATAAACCTCATCAACAAACAAAGATGGCTGATATTTCAAATATGGTGTGAAAATTTTGGAATAATCCACAGGTCCTGTGTTCATTCCCATCCTAAAATGTTTAAGTCCTCGAGTTTCTGGTAAGTGTCCCCAAAAAGGCAGGATTCACAAACATGAACAATAGTTACTCAGTGGTTAAGCTGTCACCACGTATTCCCAGCAAAGCTGGAACCCCATTCTGAGGAGACCATTCTTCTTTCCCCTAATTTGTCCATTGAAACATTCTTTTCATTTTCTAATCAACTCTTGAGCCAAGACTCAAGTCGTACAACCACACCCAGAAACTGACACTTTTCTGGATATTAAAGGGTATTATATGGGTATAATAGAGAAAACTTAAGTCAAGCTAGAATATCACTCATGGAGGAGGTGGTCTGAGAGACGATGGCCTCCTAGACTTCATAATACCTTCCGGTCAAAGCCTTTCCATTGAGGATGAGTCCGACTGACACTCTCATCTCTCCAACTAATGTCAATTGTTCACCTTTTAACTCCCCCTCGGATGACAAAAACTTTGGTTCCCATTCGACCCATTAAAACCCAATTGTTTGATCCCAATTACTATACAAAGTTGACTTCTCTAATCCACACTCCATCCAGTTGTCTGAGTCAGAGTTGAAAGTCTGTTCCTTGAGTTCCTCATATCTCTTACATCATTTGAGCCCATAATCTCTCACAGGGCATTCCCTCCAGTACTCCCACTCAATAACATGCCCATCCCTACCGAATCCACTTTAAATTCCATGAACATCCCCACCGAATCTAATTTAATTCTATAGATATCGCTACTGAATCCTGTCCCTAGTGACACCACTGTAAATTCCATGGTCATCATCAACGAATCCACATTAAAATTACATGGTCAACCCTACTGAATCCACATTAAATTCCATGGCCATTCCTCTGAATTCACATTAAATTAAAGCCATCCGTACTGAATTACCACTATATTCCATGGCTATTCCTACCAAATCCACATTAAATTCCATGGCCATTCCTACTGAATCCTCATAGGATAGCATGGCCATCTTTACTACATCCACATTAAATCTCTCTCTGGCTATCCATCCCATAGGATGCATGTTAAACATCATGGTTATTCCTACTGAGTTGACACTATATTCCATGGTCATCCCAACTGAATCCACATTAAACTCTATGGTCATTCCCTATGGAATACACATAAAATTCCATGGTTATTGCTACTGAATCCCAATTTAAATTCCATGGCTATTCCTACTGAATGCACATTAAATTGCATGGTCACCCCTATTAAGTTCTCATTAAATCACATGGTCATCCCTATTGAATCCACATTGAATTCCATGGTATTTCCCACTGAATCCACATTAAATTCCATGATCGTCCCTACTGAATCCACATTGAATTCCATGGTCATTCCCTATTGAATGCACATTAAATTCCATGGTATTTCCCAATTAATCCACATTAAATGCCATGGCTATTCCTACTTTGTTGACATTAAATTTCATAGCTGTTCCTACTGAAACAACCTTAAATCCCATGCCTGATGTGAGGCTGCTTGTTACTTCCTCAAAGAACTCTAACAGACTTGTCAAGCAAGATTTCCCTTTACAGAAACCATGCTGATTTTGACTAATTTTATGATTAGTCTCCAAGTGCCTTAAAATCTCATCCTTAATAATAGACTAACACTTTCCCAACCACTGAGGTTACGCTAACTGGCCTATAGTTTCCTTTCTTTTGCCTACCACCCTTCTTAAAGAGTGGAGTGACAATTGCAATCTTCCAGTCCTCCAGGACTATGCCAGAATCAAGTGATTCTTGAAAGATCATGACCAATGCATCCATTATCTCTTCAGCAACCTCTCTCAGGAGTTTGGGATGTCATCCATCTGGCCCAGGTGACTTATCCACCTCAAGACCTTTGTGTTTGCCAAGCACTTATTCCTTTGTAATAGCAATGGTATTCACTTCCGCTCCTGGACACTCACTGACCTCTGGCACTCTGCTACATTGAAGAAAGATGCAGGGTACCTATTAAGTTCATCTGCCATTTCTTTGTGCCCCGTTACTACCTCACCAGCATCACTTTCCAGTGGTCCAGTATCAAATTTCACATCCCTTTTACTCTTTATGTAACTGAATAATCTTTACTGAATCGACACTAACTTCCATGGCCATCCAACTGAATCCAAGTTAAATTCCACGGCCAGCCCATTTGAATCCACAATAAATTCCATGACCATTCATACCGAATCCCCATTAAATTCCATGGCCATTCTGACTGAATCCCCATTAAATTCCATGGCCATTCTGACTGAACCCACATTAAATTCCATGGCCATTCCGACTGAACCCACATTAAATTCCATGACCATTCATTCTGAATCCACATTAAATTCCATGGCCATTCCAACTGAATCCCCATTAAATTCCATGGCCATTCTGACTGAACCGACATTAAATTCTATGGCCATTCCGACTGAATCCACATTAAATTCCATGGCAAATCCTCCTGTATCCACATTAAATTCCATGTTCATCCATACTGATTCCTCATTAAATTCCATGTCTATTCCTACTGAATCCACATTAAATTCCATGTTCATCCATACTGATTCCTCATTAAATTCCATGTCTATTCCTACTGAATCCACATTAAATTCTATGTTCATCCATACTGATTCCTCATTAAATTCCATGTCTATTCCTACTGAATCCACATTAAATTCCATGGAAATCCCTACAGAATCGACATTAAATTTTGGAAATCCCTACTGAATCCACAATATTCCATGGCCATCGAACATGAATCAATATTAAATGTCATAGTGACATTAAATGTCATACCAAATCCACATTAAATTCTATGGCATATCCTACTGATTCCACATTAAATTCCATGACCATTTGTAATGAATCCACATTAACATAGAAACATAGAAAACCTACAGCACAATACAGGCCCTTTGGCCCACAGTGCTGTGCTGAACATTGGGTTACCCTAGGTACTTTAGAAATTACAAAGGGTTACCCATAGCCCCCCATCCTTCTAAGCTCCACTTACCCATCCAGGAGTCTCTTAAAATACCCTATTGTATCCGCCTCCACCACAATTGTCTGGAGCCCATTCCACGCACTCACCACTCTGCATGAAAAACTTACCCCTGATATCCCCTCTGTACCTAATTGCAAGCACCTTAAAACTGTGCCCTCTCATGTTTGCCATTTCAGCCCTGGGAAAAAGCCTTTGACTATCCACATGATCAATGCCTCTCATCATCTTATACACCTCTCATCCTCAGTCACTCCAAGGAGAAAAGGCCAAGTTCACTCAACCTTTTCTCATAATGCACTCTCCCCAATCCAGGCAACATACTTGTAAATCTCCTCTGCACCTTTTCTATAGTTTTCACATCCTTCCCGTAGTGAGATGTCCAGAACTAAGCACAGTACTCCAGGTTGGGTTTGACCAGGGTCTTATACAGCTGTAGCCTCCAGCCTGATGGCATGAACATTGACTTCTCTAACTTCCGCTAATGCCCCACCTCCCCCTCGAACCCCATCCGTTATTTATTTATATACACACATTCTTTCTCTCTCTCTCTCCTTTTTCTCCCTCTGTCCCTCTCACTATACCCCTTGCCCATCTTCTGGGTTCTCCACCGCCCGTCTTTCTCCCCGGACCTCCTGTCCCATGATCCTCTCATATCCCCTTTGCCAATCACCTGTCCAGCTCTTGGCTCCATCCCTCCCCCTCCTGTCTTCTCCTATCATTTTGGATCTCCCCCTCCCCCTCCCACTTTCAAATCTCTTACTAACTCTTCCTTCAGTTAGTCCTGACGAAGGGTCTCGGCCTGAAACGTCGACTGTAGCTCTTCCAAGAGATGCTGCCTAGCCTGCTGCGTTCACCAGCAACTTTGATGTGTGTTGCCTGTAAAATTACCTCTTGGCTCTTGAACTCAATCCCACGGTTGATGGCCAATGCACTGTATGCCTTCTTAACCACACAGTCAACCTACACAGCAGTTTTGAGTGTCCTATGGACACGGACCTTAAGATCCCTCTGATCCTCCACAGTGCCAAGACTCTTACCATTAATACTATATTGTCATCATATTTGACCTACCAAAATGAACCACCTCACACTTATCTGGGTTGAACTCCATCTGCCACTTCTCAGCCCAGTTTTGTATCCTATTGATGTCCCGCTGTAACCTCTGACCGCCCTCCACACTACCCACAACACCCCCAACTTTTGTGTCATCAGCATATTTACTAACACATCCCTCCACTTCCTCATCCAGGTCATTTATAAAAATCATGAAGAGAAGGGGGTCCCAGAACAGATCCCTGAGGCACACCACTGATGACCGACCTCCAGGCAGAATATGACCCGTCTACACCGCTCTTTGCCTTCTGTGGGCAAGCCAATTGTGGATCCACAAAGCAAGGTCCCCTTGGATCCCATGCCTCCTTACTTTCTCAATAAGCCTTGCATGGGGTACCTTATCAAATGCCTTGCTGAAATCCATATACACTACATCTACGGTTCTACCTTTATCAATATGCTTAGTCACATCCTCAGAAAATTCACTCAAGGTTTTAAGGCATGACTTGCCTTTCACAAAGCCATGCTGACTAATCCTAAACATATTATGCCTCTCCAAATGTTCATAAATCCTGCCTCTCAGGATCTTTTCCATCAGCTTACCAACCACTGAAGTAAACTCACTGGTCTAGAATTTCCTGGGCTATCTCTACTCCCTTTCTTGAATAAGGGAACAACATCTGCAACCCTCCAATCCTCTGGAACCTCTCCTGTCCCCATTGATGATGCAAAGATCATAGCCAGAGGCTCAGCAATCTCCTTCCTCGCCTCCCACAGTAGCCTGGGGTATATTTATCCAACTGGTGATTTATCCAACTTGTTGCTTTCCAAAAGCTCCTGCACATCCTCTTTACTAATGTCTATGTGCTCAAGCTTTTCAATCCGCTTTCAGTCATCCCTACAATCGCCAAGGTTCTTTTCCATAGTGAATACTGAAGCAAAGTATTAATTAAGCACATTAAATTCCATGGCCATTTGTAATGAATCAAACACAAAATTTCATGGCTATCCAACTAAATTGAAATTAATTTCCATGAGCATCTGCATGGACTGTTATGTAGGGAGATTCTTCGCAGTTTCTAGAGTAGAAACATGGTCGGCACAACATTGTGTTGTAGAATATCTATGTTCTATATTCCCTATTGAATCCGCATTAAATTCCATGGCCATTCCAATAGAATCAACATTAAATTCCATGGAAATCCCTACAGAATCCATAATAAATTCCATGGTCATTCCTACTGAATCAGCATTCAATTCCAGTCATTGCAACTTAACTATACAAAATTCATTGGCCATCCCAACTGAATCCACATCAAATTCCATGGTCATTCCAAATGAATCCACATGAAATATCTGTGGCCATACCAACTCAACCCTCATGGAATTCCATTGCCAACTGTACTGCATCCACATTAAATGTCAAAGTTATTCCTACAGAACCGATGTTAAATTTCATGGCTAATCCTACTGAATCAACATTAAATTCCATGGTCATTCCAACTGAATTGACAAAAAATTCCATGTCCATCCCTACAGAATCCACATTAATTTCCAAGGCCATTTGCACTGAATCCATATTAAAATCCATGGTCATCCCCATCCCCATTGAATCAGCATTAAATTCCATAACTAGCCAAACTGAATCCACATTAAATTCCATGGTCTTTAATTCTCATGGAATTCCATGGCCATATCTTCTGCATCCATATTAAGTGCCATGGCTATTCCGGCTGAATCAACATTAAATTCCATGGTCATCTGTACTGAATACACATAAAATTCCATGGCCATCCCTAATGAATCCATGTTCATCTTTCCTCAATCCCATGCTCCTCCCTACTGAATCCTCATTAGATTCCATGTCCATTCTGACTGAATTCACATTAAATGCCATGGTCATTACAACAGAATCCACATTAAATTCCATGGTCATCCCTCCTGTAACTACATGAAATTCCATGGTTATTACTACTGTATCCACATGAAATTCCATGCATGCCCCTACTGAATCCACAGTAAGTTCCATGGCCATATGAATTCAGCAGAAATGCCAAGGAATTTAATGTGGATTTAGAAAGGAGGACAATGGGATTTAATGTCGATTTTCATGGAATTTAATGTCATAGCAATTTAATGCCATAACATTAAATGTCATAGCAATCCCTACTGAATCCACATTACATTCCATGGCCATCTCTACTGAATCCATCTTAAATTCCTTGGTCATTCCAACTGAATCCATCTTAAATATCATGGTCATCCCTATTGAATCTATATTAAATTTCACAGTCATCACTCCTGTATCCACATTAAATTACATGGTCATCCCTCCTGTATCCACCTCAAATTCCATAACCATTCCCTCTGAATCCATGGTCATCCGTACTAAGTCCACATTAAATTCCATGGTCATCGCGACTGAATCCACATTAAATTTCACGAAAATCGACATTAAATCCCATTGTCCTCCTTTCTAAATCCACATTAAATTCCTTGGCATTTCTGCTGAATTCATATTAAATTTCATGGTCATCCCTGTTGAATCCATGTAAAATTCTGTGGTCAACACCCCTGAATCCATATTAAATTCCATGGTTATCCCAACTGAATCTCATTGTATTCCATAGCCATCCCTACTGAATTCACATTAATTCACTATTGCTACAGAATCAACATTAAGTTCCCTGGTCATCCTACTGAATCCTCATGAAACTCCATAGTCACCCCTGCTTAATCCACACAAATTCCATGGTCCTCCATACTGATTCCATATTTAATTCCAGGGCAATTACTTCTGTAGGCACATTAAATGCCCTGTTCATATAGTTCATATCTTTTGACAGAGAAATAGACAAAGACTGCTGAATCTCTGTAAACCAAACGTAATGGACTCTGTTTAATCTGTGGCAACTAACAGTGAAACCGGAACTGCAATAGGCATGCAATACCAAGTGAATGTGGACACCAGACTAGATGGCATACACTCTGTTACTGACACAATATGAACTCAGTGATTGACAAAAACCAGTGGATGTTGTTGTCACTTCCTGCAGTCTGTAGAAAGTTACTTGAGTGGATTCCAAGCAACATGCTGTGCCCCTGCCCCTGTGAACACTCTGTCAGGGATTAAATTGCTACTGTTCAGCTGACTCCAGGAGGTACCACCACCCCGTTAATCCTCGTCCATCCTGCATTGCTATTATCACAACTCTGCACTGCCCCCGTTGCCCTAACAGCTTCCCTGCTACCAGGATCCTTCAGGTTGTTTCAGTTCAACCTGTAAGTGTCAACGTTTACATGACCCCCTATCCGCCTCTCGGGCCCCTCATCTTTCACCCAGCTCGTCAATTAACGCAATACGAGTAAAAGCCCGACTAGCTCAGTGGAGCTCGCTGTCAGCGGGTGGACAGCGGGAGGGCGTCAGATAGGGCAGAGGTGATGCTGGAAACAAAGTGTGAACCACCCATTCCTACAATAACGTTGCACCGTTCGGCACTCTCCTCCATTCTACCATTCTTCTGAACAGTCTCAAAGCCTTCCTGGGGAGTGAGTTTCACACCTCCCCAACCATCTCCAGCCAACACGTTCTCCACACAAACCAAGGTTAAAATTACTTGACCAAAAAAAAAGCCTCGTAAAGCCACAGCATGACAAATCGCTCTGCCGTCAGCTCAAACTTCCTCAGTTCTTACTGTGGATGTGAGGGGTTCAGTAATATTGCCAATTCTGTGCTTTTTTTTTGGTAACTGATGGGGAATGGGGACAGGTCATGTGGATTGGATTTTGGAATCCAACGTACTGACATTGACAGCGGTGCCTAATCTTACACCGCTCCTCGATATTGACTGTAAATATGTGTGTTCTGAAAATGAATTTTCGTCCTTTTTTTGTGGGGAGGATTTTTTTTTTAATTCCAAGCTCAACCTTAGCCGGGGGTTAAGAGATTTGGGGTACAGGTTGGGGCATCCTGCATATTATTTTTGCGCAGTTTTAATTTTCTGTGATGAAAGCTGTAGGTAGCTGTGTGCCCGTGTGTGTGTGTGTGTGTGTGTTTGTGTGTGTGTGTATATACAGTGCACAGACCCTTTGGCCCATCACGTTTATGCCGAACCATTTAAGCTGCCTACTCCCATCAACCTGCACCGAGAACATTGCCCTCTGTACCCCTACCATCCATGTACCTATCCAACCCTCTCTCAAACATTGAAATCAAGCTCGCAGGCACCACTTGTGCTGGCAGCTCGTTCCACACTCTCACGGCCCTCTGAGTGAAGAAGTTTCCCCTCATGTTCCCCTTAAACTTTTCAAGTTTCATCCTTAACCCATCACCTCTAGTTGTAGTCCCACACAGCCTCAGTGGAAAAATCCTGCTTGCATTTACCTTGTCTATACCCCTCATAGTTTTGTATACCTCTATCAAATCTCCTTTCAATCTTCTGCATTCCAAGGTATAAAGTCCTAACCTATTCAATCTTTCCATATAAGTCAGCAACATCCTTGTAAATTTTCTCTGTACTCTTTCAACCTTATTGACATCTTTCCTGTAGGTAGCTACCAAAACTGCACACAATACTCCAAATTCAGCCTCAATGTCTTATGCAATTTTAACATAACATCCCATCTCCTGTACTCAATACATTGATTTATGAAGGCCAATATGCCAAAAGCTTTCTTTACAACCCTATTTACCTGTGATGCCATTAC
Organism: Mobula hypostoma; assembly: GCF_963921235.1. NCBI lineage: Eukaryota > Metazoa > Chordata > Chondrichthyes > Myliobatiformes > Myliobatidae > Mobula > Mobula hypostoma. Next base: position 166,436 of record NC_086126.1, on the reverse strand, counting down.
AATGAATTATGGACCTTTAGTCCTCAAATCTCTTTGTTCTACCACACTCAGTTCACTATGCAAGACCTACCCTGGTTGATCCTACCAAAGTGCAAGAGGTACCTCACACTTGTTTGCATTAAATTCCATCTGCCATTTTTCCAGCAGGTGCAGATCCCACTGCAAGCCACCAGAGTCTTCCTCACTGTCCACTACACCCCATCCTCAAATTGGCTCACCAGGTTAACCACATTATCATCTAGATCATTGATATAGAAGACAAACAATGGACCCAGCATCGATCCCTGCAGCACTCCACTAGTCACAGGCCACAAGTCAGAGAGGCAATCATCTATGACCACTCTCTGGCTTCTCCCACAAAGCCAATGTCTCATCCAGTTTATTACCTCATCTGACTACTGAGCGATTGAACCTTCTTGACCAGCCTCCCATACAGGAACTTGTCAAATGATGTGTGTGTGTGTTCACATCTACACCTGAACTGTGTGCAATCAGAGTGCCATGTATTTGTGAATGGTTTTCAATTTTTTCAATATGGCACAGGAGGCCAGTCGGTACACAGAGCAATCTCATTCTGCCACAAATTGTCCCTGTAATCCAGTCCAGTCTCCCCATATTAGATATAACTTCTCCCAGATTAAACACACAGATTTACAATTTACAAAGCGCACTCACTTGGGATGTGGGAGAAAACCAGAGCAGCCGGGGGAAATCCCAGCCAAAGGGATAACGTACAAACTGCGCACAGCACGGTCATTACTGAAGGCCGTGGGTGTGTGGAACTGGGGAACAGATGGGATGCTGGCTGGGCCGAGAGAGAGAGCAGTGATTAATTTGCTGGTGCTGGTATCTTCACCAAAGAAGGAAGTAGTGAGGCCCTTGGTACACATATTCTCCCCGAGAGAGTTAGGGCAATTGCCCTAGGAACACTGCTCCCCACCCTCCAACCGGGTGAGCAGCAGTGACGCTCCCTGGCCTCTGCAGGCGCAATCCCAGCGACTCAACCAAACCCGAGGTCAATCACCTTCAATCCAAACTGGCGCAAGTTCTAACCAATGTCACGCCCCATAGAGGCACACCACCTGGTAAACGCCCCCCCCCCCCAACACACACACGACCAGCCTAGGACCCCGTATCCTACTGAACACCACCGTCCATCTCCTGCAGTGCGGGAAGTTGGGGTTAACGTCGCTGTGGGCATCCTGCGCTGGACGGAGGGGGGGGTGGGGGAACGAACGGCGCAGGCGGGGGGTAGGGGGGAGAGCGGGAGCGGAATAGACCCCCCCCCGGCTAAAGTGTGTATGGTGTTCTGACCTGCGGTGGAGGGGGGCAGGGGGTTAAAAAAAAGGATGAAAAATGAACTGTGAAACTTTCATTTCAACATCAAGCATTGTTTTTTCTTTAAAAAAGAAAACGAGAGAATTAGTTTCAGAATCTGTAGCTAAAAAGAGTTGATCTTGTCCCAGGAAATTCTTATGCAACTTTCTTTTTGTAATTTTGTTTTCCTTCATGCAATAATCATGCGGCCAATTTGTTGATGTAAGTTGCCTGTATTCCGTGATCTGTTATTTTCTTTCTAAAAGACATATGTTAGGCGTCTATTTGTAAGAGAGAGCGAAAAAAATCAAAAAAAACATCTTTTAAATCCTATTTTTAAAAAAAGTTGATAAGATTTTTTTCTGTAATCGTGGAAACTTGATGTGTATGTTAAAAGTAAAACAACGAGACAGATATTGTAGTGTAACGTCGCTGCAGCGAGTAGTGTTAAAATGAAGAGTAATTTGTTCTCGCAGTTGGTAAATGTTCTGTTGCTATCTCCCCACTTCGCGCCGCTGACTTGCTCTCCGCTTCTCTTTTCTGTTGTAGGAGGCGAGCTTATTTTGCCCATAATCACGGAGGATGCGCTGGAAATGCCGGCGATTGTCACCCGCTCTCCCTTCGTGCCCCCGCCCCCGACCTACCGGCCCTTGCTCACGGCCGTGGAGGCCACCAGAGAGTCGCTGACCCTGACCTCCAAGCTTGGCTCTCCCTGCCTCTTGGAGCAGGACGATGACTGCGACGAGGTGATGGTGGTGTCCGGCTACGGCTCCGGCGAGGTTTTTGACTCCAGCTTCCCTCCGACCGACGACGAGGACTTTTACGCCACCTTCCCCCTGGTCACCGACCGCACCCTCCTAGCCGGCGCCGACCCCTCTGGACCCAAATCCAAGGGCTTCCGCCCCAGCAAAGGGCCGAAGGGCCCCGACGGCGCCAGCGCGTCCCCCGACGCCCCGCTCTCCACCTCCTCTTCCTCCCCCGACATGATCCGAAAGCTGCCCGCCGGTAAGCTGAACCCCAAACCCAACCCGGACCTGGCGCTCCCCCCTCTACCCACCGAGCACCTCAGCAAGAAGCAAGCCCGGCGGCCACCAGTAACCTCCGGCCACGGCTTTCACCATCTGCCCACAGCCAACCCCAGCGGGCCGGGCGCGGCGGGACCCCCGGGCGCCGTGGAGGTGATCCGCGAGTCCAGCAGCACCACCGGTATGGTGGTGGGCATCGTGGCGGCGGCCGCCCTCTGCATCCTAATCCTGCTCTACGCCATGTACAAATACCGCAACCGCGACGAGGGCTCGTACCAGGTGGACCAGAGCCGCAACTACATCAGTAACTCCGCGCAGAGCAACGGCGCCCTGGTCAAGGAGAAGCCGCCGCCCGCCGCCAAGGCCGCGGGCAAGAGCAAGCGCAACAAAGACAAGGAGTATTACGTGTGAAGCGGCGCCGGGGCGGGGTGACGGCTGGACTTTGGCCGTGGGGAGCCCCGTCCCCGGAGCTCAGGTTGGGGCAGGGTGTGGGGGGTGTTGGTTGCCCGCTCCCCGCCCCAGCCCCAGGTCTCTGTGGAGGGGGGAAGCCAGCTCACCCCCCGATCACCTGCAGTCGCTGGGACGTCCCACCGAGGAGAGCAACCGGAGTCTGACCCCCAGAGAGGGCGGGGCCGCTGTGAACTACTGGCCATGGCACTGCTCTGTCCCCAATAACATCCCCACCCCCTGCCCTCCTCTCTCCCTCGGTGGCCCGGGACCAGACCCTGTGGCTTCTCCCCACCTCCTCCCTACCCCGGTTCCTCTCCTCCCGGACACGGGCCCTTCTGGATTCTCTTTCCCGTGTTACAAGTGTGTGCCGATTCTGTGTGTGTTCAATTCCTGGGATTTCCGAGACGGACCTTGATCTGGGCGGTGCGAGCGGGCAGCGGCTCTCCCGGAGAAAAGCCCACCCGAGAGCGGTTCACGGCCGGCGGCAACGCGGGGCGTCAGAACTTTGCGAAGGTCGCCCCTTCAGAGAACGCTCCTGCCTCGGGCGCTCGCCCCGTGGGACTCCAAAAATACAACGCCGCGACAGACTGCCTGTGGGTGGGGGTGTGACCCTTCACAGCTCGATGTCCGTCAGGAACTTCGTCAACTTGGAGACGCGCTCTCTCCTCGGAATCAAAACGAAAATGCTGGCTCTGGGCACCAATGGCTTCTGAACTGTGAAGGAATTCTAATGTTTACCGAGTGATGAACGTTTCAGCGTTACTTCCTTTCCACCAGTGTGCTCAGTCTGGGCGGGTGGAGGGAACACTGTGGAAGACCCAGTGTATGTAACATTGTCTGACTGTATAGTATTGTCACTTGAACCATTTTCAGTTCTTTGTTGAGATAACAGAATCGTTCAGCCCCACTACAACCTCTCCCGTCCCCTCACCCACCTCTCCTCCCCACCAACTTTATATACAGTATGTGTATTGCATCTCGCCGCGGTTGTTCGACCGGAACCTTCGCGCGGACCGAAACCATTTCAGGAGGTAACGACGAGCCGCCGAGTACACTAACTTTGCATCCACGAGGAGGCCCTCCTGCCCCATTTTCAAAGCACCAACAATCTGACAACCGAGTAGCCGAACAAAAAAAAAGACAAATAAAGTTTGTGTGTCATTCTCCTCCCACACCTTGTGCTTTGTACACTTTGATCATTGATATTAAGGCTCGTTTAATGACGACTAGGTATTTGTCTTTTGCCCAGATGGGCCACAGAATTGGAAGGATATCGTTTTCTATCATACTCTGCCCCTTGGTTATGAAATGATTGGTTCAGCTGTTGATAATGTGTGATATCATATATCTTCATGTACTCAATGTTATTGTAAAGTGTTACTAGTGACTGCCTCCCATAAGTGTAAATCTACCAGAGGGAAATACAATTGATTATATACTTCTTACAGCCTGGGACTTATTATTTGCCGTTATTTACCATCTACTGGGATAATTGTCAGTGTCAGGACAAGAGTGATGGGTGTCTTGAGATCACCCCGCAGTGTATGTGTTTCCCTCCGCAGGGTCTCTGATCCCCCCCCCCCGCGGTATCTGGTCTTTAGGGTGTCTGTGATTACCCCTCAACCCTCCCCCCCCCACGGTGTCTGTGATTCTCCCCACGCAATTTCTGTGATGACCCTCACGGTGTCTGTGATTGCCCCCTCCCCCCGCCGTGTCTGTGATTCTCCCCACGCATTGCCTGTGATTCCCCCTCCCCCCCCCCGCAGTGTCTGTGATGTTCCTCGCGGTGTCTGTGATTGCCCCCTCACCCCCCCCACGGTGTCTGTGATTCCCCCTCCCCCCTCAAAGTCTGATTTCCCCCCCGCGGTGTCTGTGATTACCCGCCCTCATAGTGTCTGTGAGTGCCCCTCACCCCCCCCCACGGTGTCTGTGATTCTCCCCACGCAATGTCTGTGATGACCCTCATGGTGTCTGTGATGTCCTTTAGGGTGTCTATGATTGCCCCCTCCCCCTGCCGTGTCTGTGATTCTCCCCATGCCTTGTCTGTGATTCCCCCTCCCACCCCGGCAGTGTCTGTGATTACACCCCCCGCAGTGTCTATTCACCCCCCCCTCGCGGTGTCTGTGAGTGCCCCCCTGTGGTGTGTGTGGTTCTCCCCATGCAGTGTCTGTGATGTCCTAAAATGATTCCCCCCTTCCCCCCACACTGCAGTGTCTGATGTGCCCCCCCCCCAGGCAGAGTTGGAAAGATCAGACATGAAGACCAGCTGTTGTTAAATCCCAATATTGAATGTGGCAGTCTAACTGAAATGGATGATCTCTGGTACAGGCAGGTCGACAAGGATGACCTCTCCTCGGATCTGAACACTGCTATTGCAAAGCTGCTGATCCGTGCACAGTAACCTCCCGCAAAGAGCAGCTGACGTTGGGAGTAGGGTCTTTAATAACCACTTTGGGAGACAAATGGGGCTGAGTAGGGCCTGCTGGCTGCACCGGATAGTGGCCAGGTGATGTTGCTTGTGGGATCTTCCTTTACCACTTTGGCATGCATGGGACTGAAGAAGGGCTGCTGTGCTGCAGATTAAGTTCACTTACTGGGGCGAGAAGAGGGGCCATTCAAATAGGGTGAATAGGATCCCTAAGGAAGTAAAATCTAAAGGTTAGTGGGAAGAGGACAAGGCACGGAACCAACCGCATGGCTCTTGCAGAGGGTCTGCACGGGCTCAATGGGCCAAGTGGCCTTCTTCCGCACAGTAACTCCTGTACGATATTAGAGAGCCTGGCACTTCATGACTTTTATAGAGTTATAAATGACAACATGTAGTCCATGCCAAATGGTTATCCTACCTAGTCACATAAACCTGTATCTGGACCATAGTCCTCCATACCCCACGCATCCATGTCTTAAATTTTGCAATCGAACCCGTACCCTCCACTTGCACTGGCAGCTCGTTCCACACTCTCACCACCCTCTCAGTGAAGAAGTTCCCCCTCATGTTGCATTTAAGCATTTCACCTTTCTTCGTTAACCATGGCCTCTAGTCCTAGTCGCACCCAATATAAGGGGAAAAAGCCTGCTATACCTTTCATAATTCACTTTTTGAACAGAGTGTGGAAGGAATGTTTTAATATCTAAGTGGGGAGTCTGAGCCTTATTTTAAGTTCCACCTGATCCCCCACCCATTCACTGGGAGCATTGTCCACGACCCCACAGTGAATCTCAAAGCAACAATCTTCTATCTCAGATGGAAAGGCCACACAGAGTTCCAGTAACATTGCTCATTGAGAGAGAGGAATCCATTTACCCCTTCAATCCTGCTTTATTATGAGTGAATCTCATGCATGTCCACTTCCCCAATAGTTCCCTTAGTTCCTAGTTCCTTCGTGTCCATTCAACCGTGGCTGCGTTTGGACACTGTACGTGGACACTAAGGAATTAGTTACCATAGAGACTGTTAAGAAATTCTTCAGTAGGCATTTGGATGATAGCAAAATGGAGGACTATGCAGGAGGAAGAAACACACACAAAATACTGGAGGAACTCAGCAGGCCAGGCAGCATCTGTGGCAAAGAGTACACAGGTGACGGTTTGGGCCGAGACCCTTCATCAGGACTAGAAAGGAAGGGGGAAGAAATCATAGAAACATAGAAAATATGTGCAGGAGTAGGCCATTCGGCCCTTCAGAGTAAGAAGGTGGGAGGAGGGGAGGAAAGAGTACAAGGTGGTAGGTGATAGGTGAAACCAGGGGAGGGGGAGTAAGTAAAGAGCCGGGAAGCTGATGGTTGGAAGAGATAAAGGGCTGGAGGAAGGTAGAAGATGATGGAAGAAGGGGAAGTGGGAGGAGCACCAGAGGGAGGTTGTCTCCTTACCTGCCCATCACCTTACTCTGAAGCTCCTCCCCTTTCCTTTCTTCGATGGTCTTCTACCCTCTCCTATCAGATTCCCCCTTCTCCAGCTCTTTACCTCGTTCACCAATCAGCTTCCCAGCTCTTTACTTCGCCCCTCCCCTCTCCCGGTTTCTCCTATCACCTACCGCCTTGTACTTCTTCCTCCCCTTCCCACCGCCTTCTTGCTCTGACTTCTCATCTTTTTGTTTCCAATCCTTGATTAAGGGTCCCGGCCAAAACATGAGCTGCTCTCTTTTCCGTAGATGCTGCCTGACCTGCTGAGTTCCTTCAGCATTTTGTGCATGTTGCTTGGACTTCCAGCATCTGGAGATCTTCTTGTCTTTATGCAGGATGACAGGTTAGATTGATCTTAGACTAGGTTAAAAGGTTGGCTCAATATTGTTGGCTGACTGGCCTATACTGTTCAATGTTCTGTGTATCCTTGTTGACTGAGCGACAACAGTTTGCTTGAGGAGACAATTCCAACTATCTGAAGCAATGATGGTGCACTGCTCACTATGATAGTGGCATTGTTGCCCGAGTTCCAAAGTTACAGAAGCACTGTGGTTCTTTCTCTTTGCTTGCTGGGACCAGCTCGGGCTCAGTTTGGAATCAGTGGATGGAGATCTGGGACGATCTGGATAGAGTCATCTGGGTATCTATGCTGTGGATAATAGTGACCAAAAACTTGGTGTCATTAATGTGGGGGTCACATTACTGATCCTTTTGTCAGGGATAATCATAACCCACTTTATGGCCCTGTTGGTAACTAGCCTTTTCATGTGCATGCATTGTTAAGGGTGTTACTCCCATCAATGGGTTTCTGCTCTGGGCATTTGACTCACTGATTCAGAAGCTCTGGATTCAAGTCCTGCTTGAGAGGTTTGAACAGGAAGTCCCAGCCAGTATGGTATTGAGGAAAAACTCAAGTGTCAGCTGTGTCATTTTGCAGGTAAGATGCTGAAGTCCACATGCTCTCACATAGATTGTGAAGGATCCTGTAGGTGAGGGGTGGTAGGACAGGATGTATGTCTTCATCCAGTCAACATTGTTAAAACTAAGATCAGGTAGAGGTGATGACACTGTAGTTCATTAAATTAATTATTTTGGATGAAAATGCAGGAGGCATGGTTAGTAAGTTTACCATGACACCAAAGTAGTGGACAGTGAAGAAGGTTACAAAAATACCGAGATCAAATGTGAAATGGAGGTGGAATCTAACCTGGACAGTGGCATTTTTTGGGAAGTTAAACCAGAGCTGGGCTTGGATAGAGAATGGCAGATCCCTGGGGAGTGTTGAAGAAAAGAGAAACCGAGGGACACAGGTGCACTGTTTCCTGAAAGTGGTGACACAGGTCGCCAGGGTGGGGAAGAAGGTGTTTGGCACTCTCCCCTTAATCAGCCAGGACACTGGGTACAGGACCTGGGAACTCATACAAGCACAATTGGAGTATTGTGTGTAGTTCCAGCTCGAGGAAGGATGTCGTAAAGCTGGGGAGAGTGCAGAACAAATCATGAGTATATTACTAGGGCAGGAGGGCTTGAGAGACTGGATAGGCGAGTGGTGTTTGCCCCAGTCGTGTAGGAGGCTCAGAGAGGTTTATAAAATCATGAGGAGTTCAGGAAGGTCACAGGGCAGGGCTGTCCAAAACAATGGGAACATTTTTAAAGCATCTGAGGGGCAACTTCTTCATCAAGAACACTAGGTACTGCGTATGGAATGACTTGCCATTAAAATGGGTACGTCCATGGATAAGAAAGGTTTATAGGGATTGGGTTAAACTTGGGTAAATGGGACTAGTTCAGGTAACTTGGTCAACATAGATATGTTGGGTCAAAGGGCACGCCTCCAAGCTGTTTTGTATACTGTATAATGGCTCTGAAAAGTTCCCATTTATTAGACACATGCATCTCTATCACTACAACTCAAATCCTTAGCTGGAATCATGATTGCACCCTTTGCCTTCTGCATTCTGAACCCATTTTTGGGATATATGGAGAACCAAAGTAGATGGAGTACTCGAGACAGCAGAGATGGAAAATGTTGGAATCAAGAGGTAAAAAAGCAATCTGCTGGAAGAACTCAGCAGGTCAGGCAGCATCTGTGGGGGGGGATAGCTAGTGTTTCGGGGCAAGACCTTCATTCAGGACTGAGAGTGAGGGGGAAGACAGCCATTACGAACAGGTGAGGGGGAGGGGGAAGAGCTGGGAAGTGAGAGGTGCATCCAGGTGAAGGGGCAGACGGAGTTGGGTGTGGGAGGGAGGGGTAGATATAGAGACAAAGGCTGAGCGATGACAGGAGGTGGTACTAGGGGGCTGGAGATGTCAGTAGTGCTGGGGATGATATAGAGAAGCTGAGCAGTCATCAGTTGTTCTACCAGAGGACCACAAATGTTATTAGAGCTGGAGATAGCATGAGCACCAGTGATGATATAGAGAGGCTGAGGTGTGATATGTGTTAGTAGCAGAGGACTGCAGATATCACTAGTGTGGGGGATGTCACTAGTGCGGAGGATGATACAGAGGGGCTGAAGGGTGACAGATACTGGTACTAGAGGACTGTACTAATGCAGGGGATGTCACTAGCACTGGGGATGATATAGAGAGGCTGAGGATGAGGATGAGTCACTAGCACTGGGGATGATATAGAGAGGCTGAGGATGAGTGACGTTACAGAGGATTGCAGAGGTCATAGAGAGTCAGAGAGAAATACAGCACAAAAACTGGCCCTTTGGCCCATCTAGTCCATGCAAAAACTGTTTAAACTACCTACTCCCATCGACCTGCACTGGGACCATAGTCTTCCACACCTCTACCATCCATGTACCTATGCAAACTTCTCTTAAACGTTGAAGTCAAGCCCACATGCACCACTAATGATGGCAGCTCATTCCATGCTCTCACGACCCTCTGAGTGAAGACGTTTCCCCTCATATTCCCCTTAAACTTTTCATCCTTAACCCATGTAATCCCACCCAACCACAGTGGAAAAAGCATGCTTGCATTAACCCAGTCTATACCCCTCATAATTATGTATACCTCCATTGAATCCCATCTCAATCTTCTATGTTCTAAGGAATAAATTCTAACCTATTCAATCTTTCCTTATAACTCAGGTCCTCCAGACCTGGGCAACACCCTTGTAAATTGTCTCTATACTCTTTCAATCTTGTTTACATACATCCTGTAGGTAGGTGATGAAAACTGCACACAGTACTCCAAGTTAAGCCTCACCAACATCTTATACAACTTCAACATAACATCCCATCTCCTGTACTCAATGCATTGAGCTATGAAGGCCAATGTGCCAAAAGCTTTCTTTATGACCCTGTGACATCACTTTCAATGAAATATGGACCTGTACTCCCAGATATCTTTGTTCTACCTCACTCCTCAGGGCCCTACCGTTCACAGTGTAAGACCCACCCTAGTTGGTCCTACCAAAGTGCAAAACCTCGCACTTGTCTACATTAGATTCCATCTGTCCCCCACCTCCCCTCCTTCATCATTTCCCATCTCCTCTTTCCTCTCTCACCTTATCTATTTGCCTGTCCATCGCCTCTCTCTGGTGCTCCTTCCCATGCCCCCCCAACTTTTTCTTTCTTCCAGGGCCTTCTGTCTCTCTCACCAATCAACTTCCCCGCTATTTACTTCAGCCCTCACCCTCCAGGTTTCACCTATCACCTGACGTTTCTCTCTCCTCTCCCACCACCTTTTAAATCTACTCCTCAGCTTCGTTTCTTCAGTCCTGCTGAAGGGTTTCAGCCCGAAACGTCGACTGAACTTTCTTCCATGGATGCTGCCTGGCCTGCTGAGTTCCTCCAACACTTTGTGTGTGTTGCTCAGATTTCCAGCATCTGCAAATTTTCTCTTCTGTGTGACTTATATATCTGGACTCTTAGAATACATTCCACCAGCTTTCCCACAACTGATGTCAGACTAACCGACCTATAATTTCCTGACTTATGTTTAGAGCCTTTCTTAAACAGTGGAACAACATTGGCAATCCTCCAATCCTCTGGTACCTCTCCTGTCATGAACGATTATTTAATTATCTCTGCTCGGGTCTCAGCAATTTCTGCATTTGCTTCCCGTAGGGTCTGAGGGAACACCTTGTCAGACCCTGGGGGTTTATCCACCCTGATTTGCCTCAGGGTAACAAGCACCTCCACCTCTGTAATTTGTACAAGGTCCAGGAAGTTGATACCGCTTTGCCTCACTTCTGTAGGCTCGATATCCATCTCCTCAGTAAATACAGATGTAAAGAATTCATTTAACATCTCCCCCACCTGTTCTAGCTCCACACATGCTTCACCATTCTGGTGTTCCAGAGGACCAATTTTGTCCCTTGCAATCCTTTTGCTCTTAAAATACCTGTAGAATCTCTTAGGATTCTCCTTAACCTTGTCTGCTAGAGCAACTTCATGCCTTTTTTCAGCCCTCCTGATTTCCTTTTTTAAGTGCTCTCTTGCATTTCTTATACTCCATAAGCACCTCCTTTGCTCCTACCTGTTACTTGATACCTGTACTAGCTGGAAGCCTGAGATTAGTTTATTCGAGGAACGTACAAACATTGTACTCCCAAAATTTCACCTTTAAAGGCCTCCCACTTACCAGGAGACAGGAAACAGCTTGTCCCAATCCACACTTACCAGGTCATTTCTGATACCATCAAAATTGTCCTTACTCCAAATTAGAATCTCAACCCGCACACCAGACCTATCTTTTTGCATATTTACTTTGAAACTCAATGCATTGTGGTCATGAGATGCAAAGCATTTCCCTACACAAGGTCAATCATCCACCCTATCTCATTTCCTGGTAGCAGATCAAGTATTGCACACTCTCTCAGTAGGAATTCTACGCACTTGTGAAGGAAACTTTCCTGAACACATATGATACGCTCTGTCCCATCTCTTACTTTTACAGTATGGGATTCCCAGTCAATATGTGGAAAGTTAAAATCACCTGCTATAACAACCTTACATTTCTTGCAACAGTCTGCGATCTCTTTACAAATTTGTTCCTCTAAATCCCTAGGACGGTTGGGTGGTCTGTAAAATTTACATGGTCATACCTTACTTATTTTTACAGTTCCACCCATAACGCCTCACTAGCCGAGCTCTCCAGTTTGTTCTGACTGAGCACTGTTGTGACATTTTCCCTGACTGGTAACACCACCCCTCCTTTCATCCCTCCCTCTCCGTCACGTCTAAAACAACAGAACCCCAGAATACTGAGCTGCCAGTCCCGTCCCTCCTGCAACCAGCTCTCACTAATGGCTACAACATCATAATCCAGGTGCTGATCTGCCCTGAGCTCACCTGCCTTTCCTAGGATATTTCTTGCACTGAAGCTGAGGGGTGACGGGTGGTGTTCCTACAGGACTGCTGATGTTACCAAGCCGAGGATGTCACTAGCGTCTGGCGTTTCATTAGTGCCCTGGATCTCACTAGTGCTGGGGTTGATATAGAGAGGCTCAGGGGTGACAGGTGATGGTACCAGAGGACTGGGATGTCACTAGCAGTGAGGGGTGACAGGTGGAGGTAGAAATGGACTGGGATGTCACTAGCGGTAGGGGTGATATAGAGAGGCTGAGGGTGACAGGTGATGGTACCAGAGGTCTGAGATGTCACTAGCAGTGGGGGTGATATAGAGAGGGTGAGGGTGACAGGTGGAAGTAGCAATGGACTGGGATGTCACTAGCGGTGGGGGTGATATCGAGAGGCTGAGGGGGTAACAGGTGATGGTACCAGAGGACTGGATGTCACAAGTAGTGAGGGTGATAACGAGAGCGAGAGGGGGTGACAGGAGATGGAACCAGAGGACTGGGATGTCACTAGCAGTGGGGGTGATATCGAGAGGGTGAGGGGTGACAAGAGATGGTACCAGGGGACTGGGATGTCACTAGCGGTGGGGGTGATATAAAGAGGGTGAAGGGTGACAGGTGATGATACCAGAGGACCTGGGATGTCACGAGTGCTGGGGATAATTATATCGAGAGGCTGAGGGGTGACATGTGATGGTACCAGGGGACTGGGACGTCACTAGCGGTGGGGGTGATATAAAGAGGCTGAGGGGTGACATGTGATGGTACCAGAGGACTGGGATGTCACGAGTGCTGGGGATAATTATATCGAGAAGCTGAGGGGTGACATGTGATGGTACCAGGGGACTGGGATGTCACGAGTGCTGGGGATAATTATATCGAGAGGCTGAGGGGTGACATGTGATGATACCAGAGGACTGGGATGTCACTAGCAGTGGGGGTGATAGCGAGAGGGTGAGGGGTGACAAGAGATGGTACCAGGGGACTGGGACGTCACTAGTGGTGGGGGTGATATAAAGAGGGTGAAGGGTGACAGGTGATGATACCAGAGGACTGGGATGTCACGAGTGCTAGGGATAATTATATCGAGAGGCTGAGGGGTGACAGGTGATGGTACCAGGGGACTGGGATGTCACTAGCAGTGGGGGTGATATCGAGAGGGTGAGGGGTGACAAGAGATGGTACCAGGGGACTGGGATGTCACTATCACCCAAGGGTGCCACTCATTCAGCAGTGACCAAGTAACAATTTCAATACATTGAAATCAGCTCTAAAACGTTTAAACAGGATGATGAGGAAGACTGTGTTCTCTTGCCCAGAGAGGACTTTAACAAGAAGGGAATTAATGTGAACATAAATTTGAAAAACTGCAGATGTTGGAAATCTGAAATAAAAGTAATGAAGACCATTAATGTCCTTGGTAGAAAAGGGGGTGTAAGGATAATCTTTAGCTGAGCAGTGGGGATTTGGAGAAGAAACGTTCATCACATTAGGAAGCTATCTACATCTGCATGAACTTAGATTCCATAATCAACACAAAACTGCCCAAGAGGAGGGATAGAGGAAGGCTTTAGAATATAGAACAGTGAAGCAATGGACAGGTCCTTTCACCCATTGAGAACAAACAGTACAGCCCACAGCCTTTGGCCCATAATACAGTACCGAACCAATCAATTTAGTGATCAAATAGACAGCTGAACTAATCATCTCTGCCTACACATTGTCCAAATCTTTCCATTTTCCTCACATCCATGTGCCAATCTAAACTTTTCCTAAACTTTCTCTTTTATAATCGTGGATACAACAGTGTGAATGGCCTCAGACTGTGCTGTAAATTCCAGCTGAGATTGTCCAAGTTCATCACAATCTTTGCAGTACTCTGCTAAATCCCATTTTTAACCTCAGCTATCATCACTCACAGACAGTCTCTTCCCAGGTGCACAAGGAGGGAACTGCCTGCACCTTTCTCCTGGTAAGTACAACCACCTGCAGGGGCAAGGTTTACCTTGGCATCAGGCTACCTTACCAGCCAAAATGTCTGGGGAGATTTACAGTGGACAAATAACTGACCATCCCACACGTCTGGGTGATTTACAGTGGGCAAATACCTCACCAACTCACACGTCTGGGAGATCTACAGTGGACAAATACCTCATCAACTCTCACAAAAGACCATAAGACATAGGAGCATAATTAGGCCATTTGGCCCATTGAGTCTATGCCATCATTCAATCATGGCTGATCCTTTTTTTTCCCTCTTCAGCCCCATTCCCCGGCCTTCACCCCATATCCTTGCTGTGTCCAATCTACAACATAAATCTCTGCCTTAAATACACCCAACAGCCTGGCCTCCACACCAGCCTGAGGTAACAAATTCCATTAATTTACCACCCTCTGGCTAAAGAAATTTCTCTGCAACTCTGTTTTAAATGTACACCACTCTATACTGATGCTGTGCCCTCTTGTCCTTGGCTTCCCCAACAAGGGAAACATCCTTTGTACATTTACTCTGTCCACACCTTCCAATATTCAAAAGGTTTTAATTAGATCCCCCCCTCATCCTTCTAAATTCCAGTGAGTACAGACCCAGAGCCATCAAAGTTCCTCATATGATAACCCTTTTATTCCCGGAATCATCCTTGTGAACCTCCTCTGAACCCTCTCCAATGCCAGAAATCTTTTCTCAGATGAGAATCTCAAAACTGTCACAGTACGCAAGGTGAGGCCTCACCAGTGCCTTTAAAGCCTCAGCATCACATCCCAGCTCTTGTATTTAAAACCTCTTGAAATGAATGCTAACATTGTATTTGCCTTCCTCACCACCAACTCTACCTGCAAGTTAACGTTTAAGGTGTTCTGCACAAGGACTCCCAAGTCCCTTTGCATCTCAGGTTTTTGGATTTCTTCCCCATTGAGAAAATAGTCTGCACATTTATTTCTACTGCCAAAGAGCACACATTTTCCAACATTGTATTTCATTTGTCACTTTCTTGCCCATTCTCATAATCTGTCTAAATCCTTCTGTAGCCTAGCTGCTTCCTCAACACTACCTGCCCCTCCACCAATCTTCACGTCATCTGCAAACTTGGCATCAAAGCTATCTATTTCATCATCTACAGCATAAAAAGAAGTGGTCCCAACACCAACCCCTGCAGGACACCACTAGTCACTGGCAGCCAACCAGAAAAGGATCCTTTTATTCCCACTCACTGCCTCCTATCTATCCCTCAATGCTTGAACCATGCCAGTAACTTTCTTTAACTTGTTAAGCAGCATCACGTATGGCACCTTATCAAAGGCCTTCTGAAAGTCCAAATATACAACATCCACTACAGCCCCTTTATCTATCCTACGTGTAATGTCCTCAAAGAATTCCAACAGGTTTGCCAGGCAAGACCTTTGAGGAAACCATGCTGACTTTGTCCTGTCTTGTCCTGTGTCACCACGTACTCCATCACCTCATCCTTAACATCTTTCCTGCCACGGAGGTCAGGCTAACTGGTCTACCATTCCCTTTCTGCTGCCTTCCTCCTTTCCTAAAGACTGGAGTCACATTTGCAATTTTCCAGTCCTTTGGCAACATGCCAGAGTCCAATAATTTTTGAAAGATCATTACTAATGCCTCCATAATCTCTACTGCTACCTCTTTCAGAACCCGAGGGTGCAGTTCATCTGGTCCGGGTGACTTATGTGACGTTAGGTCTTTCAGCTTTTTGAGCACGTTCCCCCACGTAATAGTAACTGCATCCACCTCTCTTCCCTCACACCCCTCAACATCTGGCACACTGATAGTGTCTTCCACAGTGAAGGCTGATGCAAAGTACTCATTTAGTTCATCTGCCACCTCCTTGTCCTCTGTTATTATTTCTCCGGCCTCATTTTCTAGCAGTCCTATATCCACTCTCACTGCTTTTTTATCTTGCATACTTGAAGAAGATTTTACTATCCTTCTAAACCTTCAAAGCGATTGTGCAACCTCCAACTGCGACTTGAACTCCAGGCCGGGTCTTCACGTGCTGCTATTGTGACTCCCATCTCCCCTTCCCCCACCACCGGCTCTCATCCGTGCCGGGTCTTTACCATCCCCTCCGACCTTCCACTCTCTGAGGCAGAGTGCTCTGTCCTCAGTAAGGGCCTCACCTTTATCCCTCTTCGCCCACACCTCAGCGAGTTCCGTGTTCGCCATGACACGGAACTCTTCTTCTGCCAGCTCCGTCTTCGAGCCTACTTCTTCGGCAAGGACTCTTCCACCCCCACCGATGACCCCTTCTCCCATCTTCAACCCTCCTCTTCTTCATGGACACCCTGCTCTGGTCTTCTGCCTGCTCTGGATCTCTTTATCGCTAACTGCCGACGGGACATCAACCCTCTCAACTTCACCGCACCTTGTCCCCATTCCAACCTCACTCCTTCGGAACGCTCTGCTCTCCACTCCCTCCGCACTAATCCTAACCTTATTATTAAACCCGCTGATAAGGCGGGTGCTGTTGTAGTCTGGCGTACTGACTTGTACTTTGCCAAGGCACAGCGACAACTCGCGGATACCTCCTCTTATTTACCCCTCGATCGTGACACCGCTAAGGTACAGCAGGCTACTGTCTCCCAGACCATCACCGACCTTATCAGCTCTGGGGATCTCCCATTCACTGCCACCAACCTCATAGTTCCCACACTTCGCACTTCCCGTTTCTACCTCCTACCCAAGATCCACAAACCTGCCTGTCCAGGTAGACCCATTATCTCAGCTTGCTCCTGCCCCACCAAACTCATTTCTGCATACCTCGACAATGTTTTATCCCCCCTTGTTCAATCTCTTCCCACCTATGTTCGTGACACTTCTCATGCTCTGATTTTTTTCAATGATTTTAAGTTCTCTGGCCCCCACCGCCTTATTTTCACCATGGATGTCCAGTTCCTATATACTTCGTCCCCCACCAGGAAGGTCTCAAAGCTCTCCGCTTCTTTTTGGATTCCAGACCTAACCAGTTCCCCCCTACCACGACTCTCCTCCGTCTAGCGGAATTAGTTCTTACTCTTAATAATTTCTCCTTTGGCTCCTCCCACTTCCTCCAAACTAAAGGTGTAGCCATGGGCACCCGTATGGGTCCCAGCTATGCCTGCCTTTTTGTTGGCTTTGTGGAACAGTCCATGTTCCAAGCCTATACCGGTATCTGTCCCCCACTTTTCCTTCACTATATCGACGACTGCATTGGCACTGCTTCCTGCACGCATGCTGAGCTCGTTGACTTCATTAACTTTGCCTCCAACTTTCACCCTGCCCTCAAATTTACCTGGTCCATTTCCAACACCTCCCTCCCCTTTCTTGATCTTTCTGTCTCTATCTCTGGAGACAGCTTATCTACTAATGTCTACTATAAGCCTACGGACTCTCACAGCTACCTGGACTATTCCTCTTCTCATCTTGCCTCTTGCAAAAATGCCATCCCCTTCTCGCAATTCCTCCATCTCCACCGCATCTGCTGTCAGGATGAGGCTTTTCATTCCAGGACGAGGGAGATGCCCTCCTTTTTTAAAGAAAGGGGCTTCCCTTCCTCCACCATCAACTCTGCTCTCAAACGCATCTCTCCCATTTCACGCACATCTGCTCTCACCCCATCCTCCTGCCACCCCACTAGGGACAGGGTTCCCCTGGTCCTCACCTACCACCCTACCAGCCTCCAGGTCCAACATATTATTCTCCGTAACTTCCACCACCTCCAACGGGATCCCACGACTAAGCACATCTTTCCCTCCCCCCCTCTCTCTGCTTTCCGCAGGGATCGCTCCCTACGCGACTCCCTTGTCCATTCGTCTCCCCCATCCCTTCCCACCAATCTCCCTCCTGGCACTTATCCTTGTAAGCGGAACAAGTGCTACACATGCCCTTACACTTCCTCCCTCACCACCATTCAGAGCCCCAGACAGTCCTTCCAGGTGAGGCAACACTTCACCTGTGAGTCGGCTGGGGTGATATACTGCGTCCGGTGCTCCTGATGTGGCCTTCTATATATTGGTGAGACCCGATATAGGCTGGGAGACCGTTTCGTTGAACACCTACGCTCTGTCCGCCAGAGAAAGCAGGATCTCCCAGTAGCCACACATTTTAATTCCACATCCCAGTCCCATTCTGACATGTCTATCCACGGCCTCCTCTACTGTAAAGATGAAGCCACACTCAGGTTGGAGGAACAACACCTTATATTCCGTCTGGGTAGCCTCCAACCTGATGGCATGAACATTGACTTCTCTAACTTCCATTAATATCTCTCCTCCCCTTCTTACCCCATCCCTTATTTATCTATTTATTTATTTATTTATTTATTTATTTTCTTTCCCCCCCCCCCCTCTTTTTTTCACTCTCTGTCCCTCTCACAATTACTCCTTGCCGCCTCTCCATCTTCCTCTGGGCTCCCCTCCCCCTTTCTTTCTCCCCAGGCCTCCCATCCCATGATCCTCTCCCTTCTCCAGCCTTGTATCCCTTTTGCCAATCACCTGTCCAGCTCTTGGCTCCATCCCTCCCCCTCCTGTCTTCTCCTATCATTTCAGATCCCCCCCTCCCCCTCCCACTTTCAAATCTCTTACTATCTCTTCCTTCAGTTAGTCCTGACGAAGGGTCTCGGCCTGAAACGTCGACTGTACCTCTTCCTAGAGATGCTGCCTGGCCTGCTGCGTTCACCAGCATTTTGTGTGTGTTGCTTGAATTTCCAGCATCTGCAGATTTCCTCGTGTTTGATATTGTTTGCAAGCTTGCTTTCATATTTCATCTTTTCCCTTTCTGTAGGTTTTTAAAAGCTTCCCAATCCTCTGTCTTCCCACGAACTTTTTCTTTGTTCTATGCCCTCTCTATTGTTTTTACATTAGCTTTGAGTTCCCTTGTTAGGCACGGTTGTACTATTTTGCCATTTGAGTATTTCTTCATTTTTGGAACACATCTATCCTGCACCTTCCTCATTTTCCCAGAAATACGCCATTGCTGCCCTGCTGTCATCCCTGCCAGCAGCTCCTTCCAATTTACTTTGGCCAACTCACTCTCATACCACTGTAATTTCCTTTACTCCACTGATATACTACTACGTCAGACTTTACTTTCTCCCTATCAAATTTCAAGTTGAACTCAATCATATTGTAAACATGAGGAATTCTGCAGATGCTGGAAATTCAAGCAACACACGTCAAAGTTGCTGGTGAACGCAGCAGGCCAGGCAGCATCTCTAGGAAGAGGTACAGTCGACGTTTCGGGCCGAGACCCTTCGTCAGGACTAACTGAAGGTTACTACTCTTCCTAGCTCTTACTAGCTCTTCCTTCAGTTAGTCCTGACGCAGGGTGGCGGCCCGAAACGTCAACTGTACCACTTCCTAGAGATGCTACCTGACCTGCTGCATTCACCAGCAACTTTGATGTGTGTGGCCTCAATCATATTGTGATCACTGCCTTCTAAGGGTTCTTTTATCTAAAGATCCCTGATCGCCTCTGGGTCATTTCAAAACACCCAATCCAGTATAGCTGATCCCCTAGTGGGCTCAATAACAAACTGTTCTGAAAGCTATCTTGTAGGCATTCAACAAACTTACTCGCTTGAGATTCATTACCAACTTGATTTTCCCCAAACAACTTGCATGTTAAAATCTCCCATGACTACCATAGCATTGCCCTTTTGACATGCCTTATCTAATTCCTGTTGTAATCTGTGGTCCACATCCCAGCTACTGTTGGAAGGTGTTGCGCAGAAGGTATTACTCAGACACGAAGGGAGATCACCTTTGAAAGTCTTTATTTCAACATGATACGCATCGTGGAGAGTTCAACCTCTTAAAGCAGATTTCTTGAGACTGCCTGAGTACACAGACTTTTCTCATTATAGAGACATAGTGTACGTTATCAAAAGCTTCTAAGCATGTTTGTGAAATACAGCATGCAAGCAGATAATTCCTTTACTCAATAATCTTGCTTTAGCACAGTACAGAAAAAGGTATAATTAGGTTACTATTTCCTTATCTGTTCGAAGGCTCCTTCTGCCTGCAGCCTTGAAGCAAGGACAATTACACGGTACAACTAAAGAAAAACAGAACATCACGTGAATATGCTTTGATTACTCTTTCTCAGGCTAGTTAGTCATTTAGCAGCCCTCCAGGAGATTGGTCAGTATGACGTTGTTGTAATCACTGAGTTGTGGATGACAGAAAGCCATAGTTAGATATATTTTGTATCGCGAGGACAGGCAGGAAGGCATAGACAGTGTTGGTAAGAGATGGAATTACAGCTTTAGGAAGAGGTGACATAGGGTCAGAGAATGTTGAATTTTTGTGGGTGGAGTTAAGCAACTGCAAGGGTGAAAAAGCCATTATGGGGGTCATATGTCAGCTTCCAAATAGTAGTCAAGATGTAGGGTTGAGATTGCAAAGGGTGCTGGAAAAGGCATGTAATAAGGGTAATGTCACAATCATAATGGGGGGCTTCATTATGCAAGGGAATTAGGAAAATCAGGTTGGTGTCAGATCGCAAAAGAGAGAATTCGTTGAATGTATACAGGATAGTTTTTTAGGGCAGCTAGGGTCTTTTAAGAGACTCCTGGATAGATTCATGGAGCTTAGAAAAATAGAGGACTGTGGGTAACCCTAGGTAATTTCTAAGGTAAGAGTATGTTTGGCCTTTATAAATCAGAGCATTGAGTATAGGAGTTGGGATGTAATGTTGAAATTGTACAAGGCATTGGTGAAGCCAAATTTGGAGTATTGTGTACAATTTTGGTCACTGAATTATAGGAAAGATGTCAACAAAATAGAGAGAGTACAGAGATTTACTAGAATGTTGCCTGGGTTTCATCACCTAAGTTACAGAACAAGTTGTGTCTTTATTCTTTGGATCGTAGAAGGTTGAGGGGGGACTTGATAGAGGTATTTAAAATTATGAGGGGGATTGATAGAGTTGACATGGATAGGCTTTTTCCATTGAGAGAAGGGGAGATTCAAACAAGAGGACATGAGTTGAGAGTTAAAGGGCAAAAGTTTAGGGGTAACATGAGGGGGAACTTCTTTACTCAGTGAGTGGTGTTACGTACCCCGTAACTGGGTTGCCAAACCAGCAGAAATGGATCACTCAGTTGGAGTCTGGATTACTAGAACTAAGAAAGTTTTATTAAAGAAACAAGCAACACAGTAATCGAAAGGATAATAAATGCAACAGTTCAGCAATGATAAACACACATGTGCACAGAATTAAGATAACAGCATCAATCAAGCTCTATCGTTGTCTAGGGGTAAATGACCAATTTCAAAGTGACACAAAGTTCAGTCCAATTTAGTTCAGTTCGCATTAATCATTGCCATGGCGATGGACAACGTGGGGGGAGGGAGAGAGAGAGAACGAGAATGACTGATCATTCAGAACGGCTTCCACTTACAGACCGACGATATTGCTCACAAGCAGCTTTCGGGCGGGTCCTTTGTGATGTCACCTGAGGTCACCGACTGTGACCCCTCCTCCAGATGCGGTCGATCCTCTGCAGTGAACCCGGCACTCAAGCAAGGGTGGACACACACCGGGTTCCCGCTGATCGTACCTTTCCACCCTGTGTGTTTAAGGCTGATCCCCCGATCAGCCGGCCAAGAGCTTCCCACCGACTCATGAGAGGCGCACCGCTTCCAGGGTCTCGTTACCTCGAGTGTCGTGTGTGTCCTGCCTTAGCGAACCGGTCCCTTTTTATCCCCCTGCTGGGGTATCGCCTGTCCATCACTTCAAACAGTTCAGGGTTCAAAGGGGGAGCCGCTGTAGACATCTCTCTCTCCCGTCCCTTCATTACACATCTCCAGATGCTGCTTCATTGTGTGCCTTATCTCTCCCTCCCCTGAGGACAGGTGGCAGACCAACTGCTAATGCCACTGGTGCTATCCCAGGCCAGCAAACATCTTAATTTATGTGTATTCTCGTCACAGTGGTGGCTGTGTGGAACGAGCTTCCAGCAGAAGTGGTTGAGGCAGGTTCAATATTGTCATTTAAAGTTAAATTGGACAACTATATGGACAGGAAAGGAATGGAGAGTTATGGGCTGAGTGCAGGTCGGTGGGACTAGGTGAGGGTAAGAGTTCGGCACAGACTAGAAGGGCCAAGATGGCCTGTTTCCATGCTGTAATTGTTATATTCATTCGTAAGGCCAGTGATGTTGTGGGGATGGAACTGGACTCTCTGACGGTGCTGTCTGACAAGAGGATGCTGTCTAAGTTGCATGCCATCTTGGAAAATGTCTCCCATCCACTACATAATGTACTGGTTGGGCACAGGAGTACATTCAGCCAGAGACTCATTCCACCGAGATGCAGCACAGAGCGTCATAGGAAGTCATTCCTGCCTGTGGCCATCAAACTTTACAACTCCTCCCTTGGAGGGTCAGACACCCTGAGCCAATAGGCTGGTCCTGGTCTTATTTCATAATTTACTGGCATAATTTACATATTACTACTTAACTATTTATTATTTATGGTGCAACTGTAACGAAAACCAATTTCCCCCGGGATCAATAAAGTATGACTATGACTCTGACTATATGGTTATATGTTCGGCACAGCTTTGTGGGCCGAAGGGCCTGTATTGTGCTGTAGGTTTTCTATGTTTCTATATTTTCATCTTTAGACTATCTTTAATCTCAGCATATCCCGACTGGAATACTTTTCTAGCCATCTCATATGTGTCTTGTTACAGAACCATATTGCAAACTGATAGAACATTGATTGATACATCATTTGAACACATAGATGTTCTAATTAATTTACATCTCAAGGCAGTAAAATGAACAAAGACTCTCAACCAAACTTGTGACCCTAGTTTGCCTAATGTACACGATAATGTAACTTGCTGTTGAGTCCTTTGCTGGAAAGTTGCCAAGCATGACATTATATGTGCCAACTACTTCACCAATTATTTTGCATAACATCAGCTACAATCAAACAAGTGATTTGGTTTCACTTGCTTTGATCCGTCCTCATCCATGTAAAAACATGTATGTTGTCTTCGTATCACCAATGCTGACATGATTCAAATAATAAAGCCACTCTACTCTCCTCCAGTAACATTCTTTCCTGAGACTCGCTGTGAGGGCATGTGTTTCAAGATTTACAGATATCTATGTCCATTATTTGTGCACGTTTATAAAGGTGGAAACCTTCGTACAGGTTTATAAAGGTGGAAAACAGCAATAAAAAGTGGGGTTTCAGAGGGTAATTTTTGGATCAATTATAATTCATTATTTCAAGTCTCTCCTTTAGCAACAGTAAAATATTCACATTATCACACACTAAAGGTGTTGACGATCAGCTTGAGGAACTGTTAGAACAGGAAATCAGAGTGCAAAATATTCTTCAGATGCCGCGAGATTATTGAATGCTGGTGTACAGGGAGATCTGGGCATTGT
The DNA here is from genome assembly GCF_963921235.1 of Mobula hypostoma. NCBI lineage: Eukaryota > Metazoa > Chordata > Chondrichthyes > Myliobatiformes > Myliobatidae > Mobula > Mobula hypostoma. The sequence continues at coordinate 143,023 of NC_086126.1, read as the reverse complement.
TACTCAATGGTTCAGCTGCATACACACATGTAACCAGCCTGGTAATTAAACTTTTTGATGTTGACTGCAGGTAGGATAGAGTACGACTTGCTGTAACAGCACAGATTTGCTGTGACTTCGTCCCTTTTTCTCACAAAGTCCAATTCAGCAGATCCAGTGCCGTATTGTTGGAGACAGCAACTTTGTGGCTCCCACAAAGTCCAATCCAGCAGATCAGTGCAGTATAAGACCATATGACCATACGACATAGGAGCAGAATTTGGCCGTTTTGCCCATTGGGTCTGCTCTGCCATTCAATCATGGCTGATCCTTTTTTCCCTTCTTCAACCCCATTATCTGTTCTTCTCCCTGTAACCTTTGGTGTCATGTCCAATCAAGAACCTATCAAGCTCTGCCTTAAATACACCGAACAACCTGGCCTCCACACTGCCTGTGGTAACAAATTCCACAAATTCACTACCCTCTGGCTAAAGAAACTTCTCCGTATCTCTGTTTTAAATGGACACCCCTCTACCCTGAGGCTGTGCCCCCTTGTCCTAGACTCTCCTAGCATGGAAAACATCCTTCCCACATCTACTCTGACTAGGCTTTTCAACATTTGGAAGGTTTGGCAAGTACAGACCCAGAGCCATCAAACATCCCTCATATGATAACCCTTTCATTCCCAGAAAAATCCTTGTGAATGGCCTCTGGACCCTCCCTAATGCCAGCACATCTTTTCTAAAATGAGGGGCTCAAAACTGTTCACAATACTCAAGGTGAAGCCACAGCAGTGTTTTATAAAGCCTCAGCATCACATCCCTGCTCTGGTATTCAAGACTTCTTGAAATGAATGCTAACATGGCATTTGCCTTCCTCACCACCAACTCAGCCTGCAAGTTAACCTTTAGGGTGTTCTGCACAAGGACCCCCAAGACCTGTTGCATCTCAGATTTTTGGATTTTCTCCCTGTTTAGAAAATAGTCTACATATTTATTTCTTCCACCAAAGTGCATGACCATGCATTTTCCAACATCGTATTTCATTTGCCACTTTCTTGCCCATTCTCCTAATCTAAGTCCTTCTGCTGCCTACCCATTTCCTCAACACTACCTGCCCCTCCTCTAATCTTCGTATCATCTCCAAACTTAGCAACAAAGCCATCTATTCCATCTTCTAAATCATTGATATACAGCATAAAAAGAAATGGTCCCGATACTGACCCCTGAAGAACGCCACTTGTCACCCGATTCGGATATGGCCCAAGTGCAGAGTGGTAGACGCTGAAGCGGGTCGATAGTTCACAGACTTTCATGTGAACAATGTTAAAGGGAAAGAAAACAATAAATGCTAGGCCAACCAGGGCTGTTAACTAAAACTCTCAAATAGAAAACAAAGCCTACACTGTGGCTGAAGGGAACAACTAAATATAGTCTTCAGAGTCAGTTGACTGACAGTCCAATTTCTCAGGCAAGGCCAAATGCAAACAGGCAGCAAAGCGTTGTTGTGCTGTATCCAAGTCTTGACAACAACTACGACAAAATGAATGGTGTTAAATACTGTCACAATGAAATTTTAATTAGCTGACATGTGCATATTCACGAGCACAATTGCCGTATTAGCTGTGCTGCCGAATCCGTGGTTGTGACACCACTAGTCACTGGCAGCCAACCAGAAAAAGATCTTTTTATTCCCACTCACTGCCTCCTACCAATCAGCCAATGCTCTGATTATGCCAGTAACTTTCCTGTAAGCAGGTACAGAGGAGATGTCAGGGGTAAGTTTTTTTTATATATAAACGCAGAGAGTGGTGAGTGCGTGGAATGGGCTACCGGCAACGGTGGTGGAGGCAGACACGATAGGGTCTTTTAAGAGACTCCTGGATAGGTACATGGAGCTTAGAAAAATAGAGGGCTATAGGTAACCCTAGGTAATTTCTATGGTAAGGACATGTTCGGCACAGCTTTGTGGGCTGAAGGGCCTGTATTGTGCTGTAGGTTTTCTAATACTTTTAAAGCAGCCTCACATGTGGCACCTTGTCAAAGACCTTCTGAAAGTCCAAATATACAACATTCACTGCATCCCCTTTTGTAATCTCCTCAAAGAATTCCAACAGGTTTGCCAGGCAAGACCTTTAAGGAAACCATGCTGACTTTGTCCTGTCTTGTCCTGTGTCACCAAGAACTCCATAACCTCATCCTTAATGATTGACTCGAACACCTTCAACTTTGTGTCTCTCACCAAGTCTGATCCAGGAGTTTCAGTGCCACATTGTTGGAGACAGCAGCTTCCAAACAGATCCTGATGGGAGTTACATAACAACTCCAAACTCTAGCCAGGGTATGTGGTTCAAACTACAACAGGAGAGAGAAAAGGTATGTGAAAAGGGCAATGTTACAATGGGCTTGGGGGATTTTAATATGCAGGTTGATTGGGAAAATTGGATTGGTGCTGGATCCCAAGAGAGGAATTTGGAGAATACCACCGAGATGGATTTCGGGCAGCTTATGGCCAAACCAGGAAGGAAAAGTCAATTCTCGATTGGGTGCTGTGAATGAATTAGATTTGATAGGTGTCTTGAGGTTAAACCCTAAGAGCATAACGTATGAAAAATGTAGGAGAAGAATTAGGCCATTCGGCCCATTCAGTCTGCTCTGCCATTCCATCATGGCTGATTTAATATCCTTCTCAGCCCCATTCCCCTGCCTTCTCCCTGTAACCTTTAATAATCAAGAACCTAACAACCTTCACTTTAAATATACCCAAAGACTGGTCTTCCACGACCATCTGTGGCAATGATTTTCACAGATTCACTACCCTCTGGCTAAAGAAATTTTTCCTTATTTCTGTTCTAAATGGTCACCCCTCATTGTCGTCTGTGTCGTCTGGTCCTAGGCGTTCCCACCATAGGAAGCATTCTCTCCAAACCCACTCGATCAATGCCTTTCAATATTTGATAAGTTTCAGTGATATTCCCCTCATTCTCTAAACTCCAGTGAGTACAGACCCAGAGTCATCAAACACTCCCCATATATTAAGCTTTTCGTTCCTAGGATCATTCTCGTGATTCTCCTCTGGGCCTTTTCAATGTCAGTACATTGCTTCTTAGATAAAGGGCCCAAAACGGCTCACAACACCCCAAGTGTGGTCTGACCAATGCCTTAAAGCCTCAGCATTACTTCCTTGCTCTCTCGAAATGAATGCTAACATTGCAGTTTCCTTCCTTACCACCCACCCAACCTGCAAGTTAACCTTTAGGGAATCCTGCACATGGACTCTCAGATCCCTTTGCATCTCTGATTTTTGAACACACACCAAATGCTGGAGGAATTCAGCAGGCCAGGCAGCATCTATGGAAAAGAGTATTTCAACATCTGCAGATTTTCTCGTTTCTGATTTTTGAATTTTCTTTCTGTTTAGAAGATGGTCTCGGTTTTTATTCTTTCTACCAAAGTGCATGACCATTTACTTCCCTTCACCATTTTCCATTTGCCACTTCTTTGCCCTTTCTCCCAGTCTAGCCATATCATTCTGCAGACTTCCTGCATTTTCAACACATCCTACCCCTCCACCTATCTTCGTATCATCCCCAAACTTAGCCTCAAAGCCATCAATTCCATCATCCAAATCTTTGATGTATAACATGAAAAGCACAGTCTCCTACAGAACACCACTAGTCACTGGCAGTAAAGCAGTAAAGGCTCTTTTTATTCCCACGCTTTGACTCTTGCCAACCAGTCAATGTTCTATCCATGCTAGTATCTTTCCTGTAATACCATGGGCTCTTATCTTGTTAAGTAGCCTCATATGCAGTACCTTGCCAACGGCCTTCTGAAAATCCAAATAAACAATGTCTACTGACTCTCCTTTGTCTGCTTGTTAATTCCTCAAAAATTCTAATTGATTTGTGAGGCAAGATTTTCGCTTAAGGAATCCATGCTGACTTTGCCATAACCTCAGCTTTAACAATTGACTCCAACATTTTCCCAACCAATGAGGTCAGGCTAGCTGGTCTATAACTTCCTTTCTTCTGCCTCCCTCCCTCCTTAAAGAATGGAGTGACATATTCAATTTTCCATTCCTCTGGAACAATGCCCGAATCCATTGAGCCTTGAAAGATCATTACTAATACATCCACAATCACTTCAGCTACCTCTTTCAGAATCTTAGGGTGTACAACATCTGGTCCAGGTGAGTTATTTGCCTTGACTCCTTTCAGTTTCCCAAGAACCATCTCCCTAGTAATGGCAGCTTCACACACTTCTGACCCCTGGTACTCTTGACCTTCCACCATACCGCTAGCGTCTTCCACAGTGAAGAATGATGCAAAATACTTGTTCTGTTCTTCCTCTATTTCTTTGTCCCCCATTACTACTTCCTCAGCATCATTTACCAGCATCCAATATTCACTCTAATCTCTCTTTTACTCTTTATATATCTGAAAAAAAATTTGTATCCTCTTTTATATTAATGGCTAGCCTAACTTCATATTTCATCTTTTCTCTCTTTATGGCTTATTAGTTGCCTTTGGTTGGTTTTTAAAACCTTTTTCTAATCCTCCAACTTCTCACTATTTTTTTCTCTATTGTATGCCATCTTTTCCTTTTATGCTGTCCTTGACATCTCTAGTCATCCATGGTTGTGTTGTCCTGCCTTTTGAATACTTCATCTTTAGGATGCATCTTTTCTAACCCTTCTGAATTTTCCCTAGAAACACCAGTCACTGCTATTCTGTCATCATCTCTGCTAGTGTCCCCTTCCAATCAACTTTGGTCAGCTCCTCTCTCATGATTCTGTAATTCCCTTTACTCCACTGTAATACTGATGCATTTGACTTAAGCTCCTCTCTCTCAAACTGCAGGGTGAATTCTATCATTTTATGATCACTGCTTTAAGATTCCTTTACCTTAAACTTACTAATCAAATCTGGGTCATTACATAACACCCAATCCAGAATTATCATTCCCTTAGTGGGCTGAAGCACTCTGCTCTAAAAAGCTATTTCATATGCACTCTACAAATTCTTCCTCTTGAGATTCAGCACCATCCTGATGTTCCCAATCACATTGAAAACTCCATGAGTATCATAACATTACCCTTTGACACGCATTGTCTATCTCCCATTGTAATTTGTACCCCACATGCTGGTTACTGTTTGGAGGCCTGTATGTAACATCTATCGGAGTCTTTATACTCTTGCAGTTTCTTAGCTCTACCCACAAGCATTCCATATTTTCTGATCCCATGTCACCTCTTTCTAAGGATTTGATCTCAGTTTTTTTTAACCCTCAGAGCAACCTCACCACTTCTGCCTACCTGTCTGTTCTTTTAGTATGACATACATCCTTGGATGTTAAGCTGCCATCTACAATCTTCTTTCAGCCATGGCTCAGGGATGCCCACAACATCATACCTGCCATCTCTAATTGTGCTCAAGATCACCTAATTTATTCTGTATACTGTGTGCATTCAGAGACGCAGTAATGGGGAATAAAGAAATGGCAGATGAACAGAATAAGTATTTTGCATCGTTCTTCACTTTGGAAGACACTAGCAGAATGCCAGAAATTCGGAATTGTCGGGGGGGACAGATGCACCTAGCTGGTATTACTGTTTGGAAAACTGAAAGGGCTGAAGACCAGATGGACAACACTCCAGGTTTCTGAAAGAGATAGTTAAAGAGACTGGAGTAATGATTCTTCAAGAATCAATTGATTCTGGAATTGTTCCAGAGGACTGGACAATTTCAAATGTCACTCCATGCTTTAAGAAAGGAGGGTGGCAGAAGGGAGGACATTATTGGCCAATTAGCCTGACTTCAGTGGCTGGGAAGATGTTGGAGTCCATTATTAAGAATCAGGTTTCAGTGCGTTGGAAGCACATAATAAAATAGGCCAAATTCAGTACAGTATGGTTTCCTTGAGGGAAAATTTTGCCTGACAAATCTTGTTTGAAATAGTAACAGGCAGGATAGTAAAATGAGAAACGGTTGATGTTGTGTATTTGGATTTTCAGAAGTCCTATGACAAGGTGCCACACATGAGACTGCTTAACAAGATAAGAGCCCATGGTGTTACAGGAAAGATACTAGCATGGATAGAGCATTGGCTAAATGGCACGAGTCAAAGACTGTGAAATAAGGAACATAATGCAGTTGGCTGCCAGTGACTAGTGGTGTGCTGTAGGGACCGGTGTTGTGTCTGCAAGTTTTCACATTAATGATTTGAATGACGGAATTGATGGTTTTGTGGATAAAGGAAAGATAGGTGGAGGGCCAGGTAGTGTTGAGGAATTAGAGAATCTGGAGTAGGATTTGAACAGGTTGAATGGGCAAAGGAAGTGGTAGATGTAATGTAGTGTAGGGAACTGGTCACACACTTTGGTAGAAGGAAGAAAGGTGTAGACTATTTTCTAAATGGGGAGAAAATTCAGAAATCAAAGTTGGAAAGGGACTTGGAGACCTAAATGTTGACTTGTAGTAAGGAAAGCAAATGCACTATTAGCATTCATTGCAGGAGATCCAGAATATAAGGCCATAAGACCGTAAGATATAGAAACATTGAGTCTGCTCCATCATTCCAATGCCAGCACACCGTTTAAGGTAAGGGGCCCAGATAAAAACAAGGATGTAATGCTAAAGTTTATAAGGTATTGGTCAAACCATATTTGGACTATTGTGAGCAGTTTTGGGCCCAATGCCTAAGAAAGGATCTGCTGGCATTGGAGAGGGTGCAGAAGGGTTTCGAAAGAATGATTCCAGGACTGTATCAAAGATTAACGTGTGATAAACAGGAGAAAGTCTGCAGCTGCTGGAAATCCAGAGCAACTTACAAACTGCTGGAGGAACTCAGCAGTTCAAACAGCATCTATGGAAATAAATAGAAAGTTGACATTTCGGTCCGAGACCCTTCTTCAGGACACATATGAGGAGTATCTGACGGCTTTGGGCCTGTACTCACCGGAGTTTGGAAGAATGAAGTGGCGGGGATCTCTTTGAAACCCATCAAACATTGAAAGGTGTAGTTGACATGGAGAGGATATGTCCAATAATGGAGGAGTGTAGGACAAGAGGGCACATCCTTGGAATAGATGACGTCCATTTAGAATAGAGATGAGAAGGAATCACTTTAGCTAGAGCATGGTAAATCTCTGTAATTCATAACAATGGATGGCCCCGGAGGCCAAATCAGTGGGTATATTTGAAGCAAAGGTTGTTAAGTTTTTGACTAGTAAGGGTGTTAAAGGTTATGGAGAAGGCAGGAGACAGGGGTAGAGAGGGATAATAAATCAGCCATGACAGATTGACGGAGCAGACTGAATGGATGAATCTTGCTCCTAACAACACACTCCAACTCAGCTGGTCGGGCAGCATCTAAGGAAAAGAATTAATAGTCAATGTTTTGGGCTGAGGCCCTTCATCAGTACTGCAGGAAATAGATGAGGTCAGAGTTTGAAGGTGGGGGGAGGGGAGAGGAGGAAGAAATTCGAGGTAGTAGGTGATAGGTGAAACCGGGAGAGGGAAAGGGGTGAAGTAAAAAGATGGGAAGTTGGTTGGTGAAAGAGAGAAAGGGCTGGAGAAGGGAGAATCTAATAGGACAGCACAGAAGGCCATGGAAGAAAAGGAGGGGGGAGGAGAACCAGAGGGAGGAAATGGACAGGAATGGAGACAAGATGAGAAAGGGAAATGGGAAGGGGAAATGGTGAGGGAGGCGGGGGGGGGGCTGCAATTATCGAACATTCAAGAAATTGATGTTCATGCCATCATTTGGAGGACGTCCAGATGGAGTATAAGGTGTTGCTCCTCCAGCCTGAGTGTAGCCTCATCGTGGCAGTGGACTGACATGTCGGAATGAGAATGGTGGCCACTGGGAGATCCTGCTTTTTGCTGGCGGATGGGGCGTAGGTGCCTGGCAAAGCAGTCTCGTATTCTACGTCGGTTCGCTCCAATATGGAGAAAGCCGGATAGCATGAATATCGATTTCTCAAGCTTCCGTTAATTGCCATCCTCCCATCCTTCTCTGTTTCCCTCTCACACCATACCTCCTTCCCTGCCCACCACCTCCCACCGGTCGCCCTGCCTCTTCCCTTACTTCCATGGCCTTCTCGCCTCTCCTATTAGATTCCCCTTCCTTCAGCCCTGTATCTCTTTCACAAATCAACTTCACCCCTCCCACTCCCGGTTTCACCTATCACCTACTGCCTTGTATTTCTTCCTCCCGTCTCCCCACCTTCTTATTCTGACATCTCATATTTTCTCTCCAGTCCTGATGAAGGGGCTCGGTCTGAGGTCTTGACTGTTCACCCTTTTCCACAGGTACTACCTGACCTCCTGAGTTCCTCCAGCATTTTGTGTGTGTTGTTTGGATTTCCAATGTCGGCAGCTCTTGCTTGTTTGTAGTTTTGCTCCTTATCTCTTCTGCCTTATGCTCTGATCAGCCAGATAAACCAAAGGTGAGTGGCCTCCTTGATAAAGGATTTCATTCAGATGGAAGTGAAATCGTTCGATCCAAAACTGCAAAACCAAATCTCAAAAAGGATTACACTGGACAGACCAGGTGAAGGAAAGTTGTTCCCAATAGCTGAGAATTCAGGGGCAGGGACTGGGAAAGAATTGTGTTGGGCCGTTTTAGACATTGGTATGAATCGTGGCTGAAAGAAGATTATAGCTGGGAGCTTCACATCCAAGGGTACACATTGTATCAGAAGGACAGGCAGGTAGACAGAGGGGGTGGCGTGGATTTGTGGTAAAAAAAAATCAAATCAAATCATTAGAGGTCTCGTAGGGTCAGAAGGTGTTAGAAACATAGAAACATAGAAAACCTACAGCATAATATAGACCCTTATGTTAGAAATTACCTCCACCACCGTCGCTGGCAGCCCATTCCACACACTCACCACCCTCTGCGTAAAAAACTTACCCCTGACATCTCCTCTGTACCTACTTCCAAGCACCTTAAACCTGTGTCCTCTTGTGTTAGCCATTTCAGCCCTGGGAAAAAGCCTCTGACTATCCGCGTGGAATGGGCTGCCGGCAATGGTGGTGGAGGTGGATATGATAGGGTCTTTTAAGAAACTCCTGGACAGGTACATGGAGCTTAGAAAAATAGAGGGCTATGGGTAACCCTCGGTAATTTCTCAGGGAAGGACATGTTCAGTACAGCTCTGTGGGCTGAAGGGCCTGTATTGTGCTGTAGGTTTTCTATGTTTCTATATCCACACGATCAATGCCCCTCATAATCTTACACACCTCTCTCAGGGTCACCTGTCATCCTCCGTCACTCCAAGGAGAAAAGGCCAAGTTCACTCATCCTATTCTCATAAGACATGCTCCCCAATCCAGGCAACATCCTTGTAAATCTCCTCTGCACCCTTTCTATAGTTTCCACATCCTTCCTGTAGTGAGGTGACCAGAACTGAGCACAGTACTCCAAGTGGGGTCTGACCAGGGTCCTATATAGCTGTAACATTACCTCTCGGCTCTTAAACTTCATCCCACGGTTGATGAAGGCCAATACACCGTATGCCTTCTTAACCACAGAGTCAACCTGTGCAGCAGCTTTGAGTGTCCTATGGACTCGGACCCCAAAATCGGTCTGATCTTCCACACTGCCAAGCGTCTTACCATTAATACTATATTCTGTCATCATATTTGACCTATCAAAATGAACCACTTCACACTTATCTGGGTTGAACTCCATCTACCACTTCTCAGCCCAGTTTTGCATCCTATCAATGTCCCGCTGTAACCTCTGACAGCCCTCCACACTATCCACAACACCCCCAACCTTTGTGTCATTCAACCTTGTGTTGAATTACTGTGGGAAGAGCTGAGGAACTGCAAGAGTAAAAGGACCCTGATGGGAGTTATACACAGACCTCAGAGAGTAGTAAGGATGTGGTTTACAAATCACTGTGGGAGATAGAAAATATATGCAAAAGTGACAATGTTACAATAGTCATGGGGGATTTCAATACGCAGGTAGATTGGGAAGATCATGTTGGTGCTGGATCCCTAGAAGGAGAGTTTCTAGAGTGCCCATGAGATGCTGTTTTAGAGCAGTTCATGGATGAACCATATAGGAATCAGGTATTCTGGACTGGACGTTTGGAAAGGAACTGGCGTTGATTAGAGAGCTTAAGGTAAAAGGACGCTTCGGGGAGAGTGATCATAATATGATAGAATTCACCCTGCAATTTGAGCACGAGAAGCTAATGTCAGATGTATTACAGTGGAGTAGTGGGAAATGTAGAGACATGAGAGAGGATTGGCCAGAATTGATTGGAAAAGTACACTGGCAGGGATGGCGACAGAGCAGCAAAGGCTGGAATTTTTGGAAGCAATTTGGGAGATTCAGGATATGGAACCTAGAATAGTACAGCACAGTACAGGCCCTTCGGCCCACATTGTTGTGCTGACCCTCAAACCCTGCCTCCCATATAACCCCCCACCTTAAATTCCTCCATATACCTGTCTAGTAGTCTCTTAAATTTCAGAAGCTTTTTCCCAGGGCTGAAATGGTTGCCACAAGAGGACACAGGAGGACACAGGTTTAAGGTGCTGGGGAGTAGGTACAGAGGAGATATCAGGGGTAAGTTTTTTTACTCAGAGTGGTGAGTGCGTGGAATGGGCTGCTGGCAACGGTGGTGGAGGCGGATACGATAGGGTCTTTTAAGAGATTTTTGGATAGGTACATGGAGCTTAGTAAAATAGAGGGCTATAGGTGAGCCTAGTAATTTCTAAGGTAGGGACATGTTCGGCACAACTCTGTGGGCCGAAGGGCCTGTATTGTGCTGTAGGTTTTCTATATTCTATGTTTCTATATACATCCCCAAAACAAGGAAGTGTTTCAAAGGCAAGATGACACACTGTGGCTAACAAGAGAAGCCAAAGGACTTCATAGAATGCTTTCTTGAGCAGCATGTTAGTGAACCTACAAGGGAAAATGCTATCTTAGATCTAGTCCTGTGCAATGAGACAGGTAAGATTAACGATCTTGTAGTCAGGGATCCTCTTGGAAAGAGTGATCATAGTATGATTGAATTTTGCATACAGATGGAGGATGAAATAGATCTAAAACTAGTTTATTATGCTTGAACGAGGGAGACTACAATGGGATGAGGGAGGACTTGGCTAATGTGGATTGGGAGCACAGGCTGTTTGGTAGGACAGTTGAGGAATAGTGGAATACTTCTTCACAGTGCTCAACAAAAGTATATTCCAGTCAAAAGTAAGGACAGTAAGTGTGGGGAGAGCCTGCCTTGAATAACTAAGGAAATAAAAGATAGTATCAAATTAAAAGCTTGTGTACAAAGTCACAAAGAGTAGTGGGAGACTGGAGGATTGGGAAAACTTTAAAAAGCAACAGAGAACAACTAAGAAATAAGGAAAGAGAAGATAGAGTATGAAAGTAAATTAGCACAAAATATAAAAACAGATAAAAAAATATAGATTTTATATTAAATCTATAAAGCGGAAGAGGGTGGCTGAAGTCAACGTAGGTCCCTTGGAAGACGAGAAGGGGAAATTGATATTGGGTGATAAGGAAATAGCTGAGGCATTGAACAATTATTTTGTGTCAGTCTTCACGGTGGAGGACATGTCTAATACGACAAAGAATGATGTTATGGATGAAATGGGAAGTGAGGACCTCGATAAAATCACTGTTACTAAAGAGATACTGATGAGCAAACTAGAGGGCCTGAAGGTAGATAAGTCCCCTGGTCCTGATGGGATGCATCCCAGGGTGCTGAGGGAATTGGCAGAGGTTATAGTAGATGTGTTGGTAATCGTTCACCAAAGTTCTCTAGACTCTGGGCAGGTCCCAGCAGATTGGGAGACAGCAAATGTCACGCCACTTTTTAAAAAAGGATGTAGGCAAAAGATGGGCAACTATAGGCCAGTTAGCTTAACATCAGTAGTCGGAAAAATGCTTGAATCTGTCGTTAAGGAAGAAATAATGAAACATTTAGAAAGGAGTGGTTCCATTAGACAGACGCAGCATGGATTCAGAAAGGGCAGGTCCTGTGTGACAAACTTACTGGAGTTCATATACTTGGATTTCCAGAAGGCGTTCAATAAGGTGCCACACAAGAGACTTATAAATAAGATATGGATGCATGGAGTCGGAGGAAGTGTATTGGCATGGATAGTAGATTGGTTAACCAATAGAAGGCACAGAGTTGGTATAAATGGGTGTTTCTCCAGTTGGCAGTCAGTGGTGAGTGGGGTGCCACAGGGGTCGGTGCTGGGCCTGCAGCTGTTTACCATTTACAGTGATGGTTTGGAAGACGGGACTGAGTGTAGTGTAGCAAAATTTACTGATGACACTAAACTGAGTGGAAAAGCAAATTGTACAGAGGATGTGGAGAGTCTGCAGAGGGATGGGTAAGTGAGTGGGCCAAGGTCTGGCAGATGGAATACAACATTGGAGATAAATTTGAGATAATCCACTTTGGAAGGAATAATAGAAGAGCAGATTATTATTTAAATGGTGAAAGATTGCAGCATGCTGTTGTGCAGAGGGACTTGGGAGTGCTTGTGCATGAATCGCAAAAAGTTGGCTTACAGGTACAACAGGTTATTAAGAAGGCAAACAGAATTTTGGCCTTCATTGCTAGAGGGATTGAATTCAAGAGCAGGGAGGTCACATTGCAACTATATAGGGTACTGGTGAGGCCACACCTGGAGTACTGTGTGCAGTTCTGGTCTCCATACTTGAGGAAGGATATACCGGTTTTGGAATCAGTGCAGAGGAGGTTCACCAGGTTGATTCCAGAGATGAAGGGGTTAACCTATGAGGAGAGATTGAGTCACCTGGGACTATACTCTCTGGAGTTGAGAAGAATGAGAGGGGATCTTATAGAAACATACAAGATTTTGAAAGGGATATATAAGATAGAAGTAGGAAAGTTGTTTCCATTGGTAGGTGAGACTAGAACTAGGGGACATTGTCTCAAGATTCAGGGGAGAAGGTTTAGGACGGAGATGAGGAGAAACTGTTTTTCCCAGAGAGTGGTGAATCTGTGGAATTGTCTGCCCAGGGAAGCAGTTGAGACTTTTTCACTCAATATATTTAAGATGCAGTTAGATAGGTTTTTAGATAGTAAGGGTATTAAGGGTTATGGGCAAAAGGCAGGTAGATGGAGCTGAGTTTAAGGACAGATCAGCCATGATCTTATTGAGTGGCGGGGCAGGCTCGATGGGCCGGATGGCCGACTCCTGCTCCTATTTCTTATGTTCTTATGTTCAAAGCCAACACAAAAGCCAAAGAGAGGGTATATAATAGAGCAAAAATTAGTGGTAAGTCTGAGGATTGGGAAGTTTTAAAAACCAACAGAAGGTAACTAAAAATGTCATTAAGGAGGAAAAGATGGAATATGAAGGTAAGATAATAATTTTAAAGAGGATATCAAAAGATCCTTCGGGTACATAAAGTGTAAAAGAGGGGCAAGAGTGGATATCCGAAAATGATGCTGGACAGGCAATAATGGGGGATAAAGAAATGGCAGGTGAACTGAATAAGTATCTTGCATCAGTCTTCACTGTGGAAGACACTAGCAGTATGTCAGAAATTCGAGACTGCCAGGTGCAGAAGTGTGTGAAGTTGGCTTCACTAGGGAGAAGGTTCTTGGGAAACGGAAATATCTGAATATAGATAAGCCACCTGGACAGATGGTGTACACCCTAGGGTTCTGAAAGAGGTGGCTGAAGAGATTGTGGAGGTATTAGTATTGATTGTTCTAGAATCACTGGATTCTGGCATGATTCCAATAGACTGGAAGATTGCAAGTGTCATTCCACATGCAGAGGGGTAGAAGAAAGAAAATTGTAGGCCAGTTGGTCTGACCTCAGAGGTTACGAAGATGTTGGAGTGGTTTGTTAAGGATGAGGTATCAGGGTACTTGGACGCACATGATAAAATAGGCCATTGTTTCCTCAAGAGAAAATCTTGCCTAACAAATCTGTTGGAATTCTTTGAAGAAACACCAAGCAGGATAGACAAAGAAGAATCGTTGATGTTGTATACTTGGATTTTCAGAAGGCCTAGAAGGTGCCACACATGAGGCTACTATGCAAGCAATGAGCCCATGGTTGAGCTGGAAAGATACTAGCATGGATAAAGCAGTGGCTGATTGGCAGGAAGCAAAGTGTGAGAAAACACACTGGTTGGCTGCCAGTGACTGGTGGTGTTCTACATGCGTCTGATTCTTTTATGTTATTTATCAATGACTTGGATAATGGAATTGATAGCTTTATGGTGAAGTTTGCAGATGTTATGAAGACGAGTGGAGGGGCAGGTAGTTTTGAGGAATTAGAGAGGCTGCAAAAGGACAGACAGATTGGGAAAATGGGCAAAGAAAATGCAGATGGAATACTGTGTATGGTCTTTGTTAGAAGAAATAAAAGGGTAGATTATTTTCAAATGGAAAGAAAATGCAAAAAATTGAGGCTCAAAGTGACTGGGGATTTTTTCTGTAGGATTTCCTAAAGGTTGATTTGTAAGTTGTGTTGGTGGTGAGGAAGGCAAATACAATGTTAGCATTCATTTCGATAGGATTAGAACATAAAAGCAAGGATGTAATATTGAGACTTTATAAAGCACTGGTGAGGCCTCTGTTGGAGTATTGTGAGCAGTTTTGGGTCCCTTATCATGGAAAGGATGTACTGAAACTGGAGAGGGTTCAAAGGAGGTTCAGGATTAAACAGCTTGTCATACAATATAAAGAGCGTTTGATGGCTCTGGGCCAGTACTCACTGGAATTCAGAAGAATGAGGGGTGACCTCATTGAAACCTATTGAATGGTGAAAGGCCTTGATAGAGTGGATGTAGAGAGGATGTTCCTATGGTGGGAGAGTCTAAGACCAGAGCACACAGCCTCAGAATTGAGAGGCATTCTTTTAGAATGGAGATGAGGAGGAATTTTCTTAGCCAGAGAGTGCAGAATCTGTGGAATTCATTGCCCCAGGCAGATGTGGAGGCCAAACCATTGGGCATATTTAAGGTAGAGGTTGATAGATTCTTGATTAGTCAAGGCGTGAAGGGATATGGGGAGAAGACAGGAGATTTGGGCTGAGAAGAGAAATGGTGAGGCAGACCCTATGGATCAAATGGCTTCATTCTGCTCTTATATATTATGGTTTTATTGACTTATTTAGGCTTGAGATGAAGTGAAACTTCTTTCAAATCAAGTCTAGTCAAGTCAAGCTTATTGTCATTTAACTATATACACGTATATAACCATATAATGTATACAGAAACGAGACAATGTTTCTTTGAACCAGGGTGTTAAGCACAGTAGTACACATAACACACAATAATTTATGAAGGTAAGGATAAAATCTACAGATGAATCACACATAAACAGCAACAAACTAAAGTGCATTAACATTAAATATTGTAAGGTACAGAACAAATTAACCAGTGACACTTTGAATACGATATGGCAGGGAGTTCAGAAGCCTAATATTCTGCGGGAAGAAGCTGGTTCCCATCCTGACCGTTCTTGTTTTTACGCATCGGAGTCTCCTGCCCGATGGTAGGAAGTCAAAGAGGATGCTGGATGGATGGGTGGGATCCTTAAAACTCCTAAGGGCCCTGCGTACACAGAATTACTGATAAATGCCCCGATAGATGGTAGGGAGACCCTTATGGTCCTCTCAGCGGTTCTCGCAGTCCTTTGTAGGGACTTCAGGTCCGATGCCTGACTGGTCCCATACCAGATGGAGATGCAACTTGTCAGACGTTCTCCATGATGCACCTGTAAAAACACAGTTAAGATGGGGGTTTGGAGCCTTGCTTGCCTCAATATTCTTAGGAGGTGTTGCTGTGCCTTCTTGTTCAGGGGGGTGATATTAAAGGACCAAGTGAGGTAATCCGTGATGTGAACTCCCGGGAACTTGGTGCACTTAACCCTTTCTATGGAGGAGCCATGTATTCGGAAGGGGAATGGTACATCTGCAACCTTGCTGATGTCCACAATGATATCTTTTGTCTTCTCCATGTTCAGGCTAAGGCTGTTCTTCTCACACCAATCTACCAGCCACTCCACTTTCTTTCTACACTCCGTATTGTCGTTGCATCTTACACTCTTGTTTCTTAACCATCTCCTTATCCTTCTCATATCTCCACCATCTCTTCAACCTTTTCTCTCTTAACCAAGACTAATCATTTCTCTTCTCCATCTTTGTTCTCTCCCCTGAAAAATGTATCAGTCTCATTTCCTCCCCCTCTTCTTGCTTTCTGCTTCTTTCACTCTCCCCCTACCCTGTATCCTTGCTGTCTACAGCCTTACACCACCATTTTTCTCACTTTCAGTTTTCTCCCGCCAGTAGACCCTTCCCCAACTTCCCATCACTTGCAGTTCTCTGCCTGTTGCCTAAGATGACTCTGCAACCCCTGCAGAACCGGTAAGGTCCAGCAGACGGCGATACTGTGCCGCCTGCTGAGTAACGGCCACCAGGTGGCGGCATTGTCCACCCATTCGATAGACGACATCACCCAACCCTGGGCACCTGGACTGAGGAATTTTCAAATGTTTGCAGAGACCAGCACTGATCACATGGATAAATTTATCGCAGACTTTTCTTTCTCCAGATATTCTCACATTGATTTGAATAGATTTGAATCTTGCCATAGAGGGAGTACAAAGAAGGTTCCCCAGAATGATTCCTGGGATGGCAGGACTTTCATATGATGAAAGACTGGATCGACTAGGCTTATACTCGTTGGAATTTAGAAGATTGAGGGGGGATCTGATTGAAACGTATAAAATTCTAAAGGGATTGGACAGGCTGGATGCAGGAAGATTGTTCCCGATGTTGGGGAAGTCCAGAACAAGGGGTCACAGTTTGAGGATAAAGGACCGAGATGAGGAAAAACTTCTTCACACAGAGAGTGGTGAATCTGTGGAATTCTCTGCCACAAGAAACAGTTGAGGCGAGTTCATTGGCTATATTTAAGAGGGAGTTAGATATGGCCCTTGTGGCTAAAGGGATCAGGGGGTATGGAGGGAAGGCAGGTACAGGGTTCTGAGTTGGATGATCAGCCATGATCATACTGAATGGCAGTGCAGGCTCCAAGGGCCGAATGGCCTACTCCTGCACCTATTTTGTATGTTTCTAATAGGTTAGGTCTTGGTGCGTTCTACACTATCTAAAATGATTCTCTTCTGCAGCTTCTACCTCCAGCGCCTCTCCCACCCTGTGAGAGTTACCGAACCTAATGCGATCTATGATTGGCAACTTCACAGGAGCAATCAAAAGTTTTCCCTAGAGCACAAGATAATGAGGGGTATAGTTTGGGTGAATGTTCGCAGGGTCTGGCTAGACTTGAACAATAAGTCCGAGGATAAGGGTGAAAGGTGAAATCTTTAAGGGATCCAGAGCCGGGGGGCTTCATCACTCAGAGGATGGTGAGAGTACGGAACAAGTTACGTGTGGATATGGTGGTTGCAGTTTTAATTGGAACATTTGTCAGGTTTGGGTAAGTATATGGATGGGAGATGTATGGAAGATTGTAATCCATCTGCAGGTTGATGGGACTAGGTGGATTAGCAGTTTGGCATGGACTACACTGTAGTGCTGTAAGACTATACCTTAATGGGCCAATGAGCCTAACTCAGTGCTGTAGTGTTATGTTTATGGGACTAGGTCGGACAAAAAGCCTGTCTCTGTCTGTTGTGTTCTATCTCTGTGACTCTAGTTGGGCCAAAGGGCCTGTTTCTGTCTGTTATGTTCTATCACTGTGACTCTAGATGGGCTGAAGGGCTTGTCTCTGTCTATTACATTCTGTCACTGTGACACTTGATGGACTGAAGGGCCAGTCTCTGTCTATTGTGTTCTATCACTGTGACTCTAGATGGGCCAAAGGGCCTGTTTCTGTCTGTTATGTTCTATCACTCTCAGGTCATTTTCTGTGATGTTAATTCCAACATACAAACCAGTGATCGAACAGGTCAAATGGGTTCTAACGGTGGAGAAAACCTGCCCTGGGGGTGCAATCTCTGCACTGCAGGACTGCTTTGATAATACGAACTGGAGAACATTCAGGAAGGCTGCTACCAATGACACCATCACGTGGAGTGAGCTGAAGATGTTACCATCGCGAAACACCTCTGGATATGGGCAAATCAGGAGCCAGGGATTACCGCTGTGGTTTGGGTATGGCTGAGGTGTCGTCATGAAGCCACAAGACATATTAGCAGAATTAGGCTATTTGGCCCATCAACCCTGCTCCTATCCTCAGCCCCACACCCCGACCTTCTCCCTGTAACCTTTGATACCGTGTCCAATAGGAACATAACAAACTCTGCTTTAAATGCACCCACTGTCCTGGCCTCTGGAGCTGCCTCTGGTATCATCTTCAACAAATTCACCACCCTCTGCTAACAATGTATTTGCCTTCCTCACCACCAACTCTACCTGCAAGTTAACCTTAAGGGTGTTCTGCACAAGGACCCCCAAGTCCCTTTGCATCTCAGATTTTTGGATTTTCTCCCTGTTTGAAAAATAAACTCCACATTTATTTCTACTACCAAAGCGCATGACCATGCATTTTCCAACATTGTATTTCATTTGCCACTTTCTTGCCCATTCTCCAAATCTGTCTAAGTCCTTCTGCATCCCACCTGTTTCCTCAACACTACCTGCCCCTCCACCAATCTTCGTATCATCTGCAAACATGGCAACAAAGTCATCTATTCCATCATTTAAATCATTCATATACAGCATAAAAAGTAGTCCCAACACAACCCCTGCAGAACACCACTAGTCACTGGCAGCCAACCAGAAAAGGATCTTTTTATTCCCACTCGCTGCCTCCTATCAATCAGCCAATGCTCTAACCATGCTAGGATCTTTCCTGTAATACCACGGGTTCTTAACTTGGTAAGTAGCCTCGTGTGGCACCTTGTCAAAGGCCTTCTGAAAGTCTAAATACACAACATCCACTTCATCCCCTTTATCTATCCTACTTGTAATCTCCTCAAAGAATTCCAACAGGTTCATCAGGCAGGATTTTCCCTAAAGGAAACCATTCTGAATTCATCCCATCTTGTCCTGTGTCACCAAGTGCTCCACCACCTCATCCTTAACAATTGACTCCAACATCTTCCCAACCACTGAGGTCAGGCTAACTGGCCTGCAATTTCCTTTCTGCTGCCTTCCTCATTTCTTGAAGAGTGAAGTAAGATTGGCAATTTTCCAGTCCTCTGGCGCCATGCCAGAGTCCAATGATTTTTGAAAGATCATTACTAATGCTTCCACAATCTCTACCGTTACCTCTTTCAGAACCCGAGGGTTTAGTTCTTCTGGTCCAGGTGACTTACGTACTCTTCAGTCTTTCAGCTTTTTGAGCACCTTCTCTTGTAATATTAACCACACTCACTTCTTTTCCCTCACACCCTTCAACATCTAGCACACTGCCAGCGTCTTCCATAGCGAAAACTGATGCAAAATACTCATTTATTTCATCTGCCATCTCCTTGTCCCCCGGTATTATTTCTCCCTCCTCATTTTCTAGTGGTCCTATATCCACTCTCATCTCTCTTAATTTTTACATACTTGAAAAGCTTTTATAAAACACTTTGATATTGTTTGCTGGCTCACTTTCATATTTCATCTTTTCCCTCCGAATGATTCTTTTAGTTGCTCTCTGTAGGGTTTTAAAAGCTTCCCAATCCTCTGTCTTCCCATTAACTTTTACCTTGTTGTCTGCCCTCTTGTTTGCTTTTACATTGGCTTTGATTTCCCTTGTCAGCCTCGGTTGTACTATTTTACTATTTGAGTATCTCTTTGCTTTTGGAATGCATCTATCCTGATCCTTCCTCATTTTTCCCAGATACTCAATCTTTGCTGCTCTGCTGTCGTCCCTGCCAGCATCTCCCAGTTGACTTTGGCCAACTCCTCTCTCATACCACTGTAATTTCCTTTACTCCACTGAAATACTGCTACATCAGACTTTACTTTCTCCCTATCAAATTTAAAGTTGTACTCAATTATACTGTGATCACTGCCTCTGAAGGTATTATACGGTGGGCGTTGATGGCAGACCCAAATGCAAGACACAGACACCAAAGTACTAGGAACAGGACTAGGTGGGTCAAGAAAGCAAGGGGAGTGGGGAAGAAACGACGCTGGACAAGACACAGGCCCTGGATGAGACTAGGATACAGGACCTGGGCTAGGACTAGACTAGGAAAGCGGGACCTGGATGAGGAACAAGGAACTTGAAACCTGGAGGAAGGACACCGAGCCAGAGACTGGACAGGAACCTGGGTCTTGACTTAGGCTTGGACTCCAGATCTAGGCGAGGACAAGACGTGGGGGCAGGGCACAGGACCCCAGAGCAGGACTGGATGAGGACATGAAGCTCAGACTTGGTCTTGGGAGACAGGAACGCAGAACACAGAGCCAGGACCCCTCCTTGGGAACAGGACATAGGGCTGGGACTCATACACAGAATACTGAACACGACAAGACAGTTCCCAACACAAGGTAGTGGCAAACTGCTGGACCTACCTAGTGAAGGCATGGACAAGAGACAGTTCGCAACACAAGGTAGTGGCAAACGACCGGACCTACCTAGCAAAGGCGTCGACACAGAGATGGTTCCCAACACAAGGTTGCAGCAAACGGTTGGACCAACCTAGCGAAGGCATGGACACAGGGACAGTTCCAAGCAATGATAGTTCCTTATCTGGACACAGCAAGGCTCCGGTCTTGCTCTGGCAATAGATCTTGACGGCAAGAATAGGTGAGGACACAGGCAAGGCTTCAGGCGAGGGCTGCAGAAGGAAGAGGAAGGGAAGGGAACAGTCCATAAAATGAAGCTCTCTCTCTCCATCTTGTTTTATGGTGGTTGCCACCCAGCTTAATGGTGAATCGCCACCACCTTCTGCTCCAGAGTGTGCAATAGACTTACATTCTAAATCCTTTCACCAAATCACATACCCTAAAGCAAATTAAGCTGAACCAAGGAGCTATTTATGTAGCCAGCCCAAAATGTGAATCAGGTGCCACAATTAGAGCACCCAACAGAACAAGGGAAAACCATAAAACCTGGAATAAGGAATGATGGGCCGGACTGTGAACCGGAATGCGGATGTCACGGACCGGACCATACCATGACAGAAAGGTTCTTTTACCTGCGGTTCATTACGGAGGATTACTTGCTACAAGTCTACCCAGTGCATCAGTGACCAGGATGCTTCACTCCTGCTTGTAAGGAAGACAACCCTGCTCTCGGGAGCAGACATTCTGTCTGGCTGAGGATGAGGGAAGGAAGACAATGGCCAGAGTCAACCAATGCAAAGCCGAGGGGCCCAATAATATATTCAGTTGGGTTCTGAAAGACGGCACAGCCCAGCTGATGGAAATGCTGGTAGATATATTCAACATCGCTCTGGATGTTCCAGCGCCAAAGAAGGCCACAGTAACCTGCCTAAATGACTATAGTCCCGTGGCATTAACATCAACCATTATGAAATGCTTTGAGCAGCTGGCCATGGAGCACATTAAAGCCTTTCTCCCAGCTACACTGGACCCTTTCCAGTTCACTTATCACAAAAATCGATTCACTGCTGATGCAATAGCCTCTGCCCTCCACTCTGTCCTGTCCCATCTGGAAAATGGAAAATGCCAGACCTCTGTTTATAGACTTCGGATTGGCGTTCAGCACCATCATAACCCAGAAACTGGTGGGGAAACTGTCCTTGCTGGGTCTCAACACCTGTCTCTGAAATTGGATACTGGACTTAACAGTAAGGCCACAGTCAGTCTATGTGGGCAGAAACGTCTCTTGTCCCATTACACTAAGCACTGGCGCTCCCCAGGGTTGTGTGCTCAGTCCGCTGCTGATCATACTGCTGACGCACAACTGTGTCGCAGGACCCAGCTCAAAACACGTCATCAAGTTGGTCTCATCACGAACGATGATGAGACGGAGTACAGGGAGGAGGTGGAGTGGCTGGTGGACTGGTGTGAGAAGAACACCCTAAGCCTGAAAGTGGAGAAGACAGAGGAAATCATTGTGGACTTCAGGAAGGCAGACAAACCACCCCCCTCTGCAAATACATGGCTCCTCCATGGAGAGGGTTAAGTGCAGAGAGTTCCTGGGAGATCACATCATGGATGACCTCACCTGCTCCTTTAATATCACCTCCCTGAACAAGAAGGCACAGCAACGCCTCCACTTAC
The DNA here is from genome assembly GCF_963921235.1 of Mobula hypostoma. NCBI lineage: Eukaryota > Metazoa > Chordata > Chondrichthyes > Myliobatiformes > Myliobatidae > Mobula > Mobula hypostoma. The sequence continues at coordinate 120,849 of NC_086126.1, read as the reverse complement.
TAAGAAGATTGAGACAAGCAAGTCTCCCGCCCCCCACCTTAACTGCATTTCACAGGAGCAGCATAGCGAACATCCTCACAAGTTGCATCTCCGTGTGCTAAGTGAGATAAAACGCTACGGCATTACAGGAAAGATACTGGTATGGACAGAGGAATGGCTGACAGGCAGGGGGCAGCAAGTAGGAATAAAAGGGGCCTTTTCTGGTTGGCTGCCGGTGACTAGTGGTGTTCCTCAGGGGTCAGCACTGGGACCATTACTTTTCACATTGTTTATCAATGATTTAGATAATGGAATTGATGGCTTTGTGGCAAAGTTTGCAGATGATAGGTGGAGGGGTAGGTAGTGCTGAGGAAGCAATGCGATCGCAACAGGACTTAGTCAAATTGGACGGATGGGAAAAAAGTGGCAGATGGAACACACTGTTGGGAAATGTATGATAATGCATTTTGGTAAAAGGAACAATAGTGCGGACTGTTATCTAAATGGGGAAAAAATTCAAACATCAGAGGTGCTGAGGGACTTAGGAGTCCTTGTGCAAGACAAGAAGGTTAATTTACAGGTTGTGTCTGTGGTAAAGAAGGCAAATGCAATGTTGGCATTTATTTCAAGGGGAATAGAATATAAAAGCAAGGAGATAATGCTGAGCCTTCATAAGACACTAGTCAGGTCTCCCTTGGGGTATTGGAATACTCCTAGCAGGAAGGAGCTTAAGAATGAAATTAGGAGAGCCAGAAGGGGCCATGAGAAGGCCTTGGTGAGCAGGATTAAAGAAAACCCCAAGGCATTCTACAAGTGTGTGAAGAGCAAGAGGATAAGACGTGAGAGAATAGGACCAATCAAGTGTGACAGTGGAAAAGTGTGTATGGAACTGGAGCGAAGATACTCAATGAATACTTTGCTTCAGTAGCCACTACAGAAAAGGACATTGGCGATTGTAGGAATGACTTACAGTGGACTGAAAAGCTTGAACATATAGACATTAAGAAAGAGGATATGCTGGAACTTTTGGAAAGCATCAAGTTGGATATGTCACTGGGACCGGATGAGATGTACCCGAGGCTACTGTAAGAGGCAAGGGAGGAAATTGCTGAGCCTCTGGCGATGATCTTTGCATCATCAATGGGGCAGGAGAGATTCTGGAGGATTGGAGGGTTGCAGATGTTGTTCTCTTATTCAAGAAAGGGAATAGAGATAGGCCAGGAAATTATAGACCAGTGAGTCTTACTTCAGTAGCTGGTAAGTTAATGGAGAATATCCTGAGAGGCAGGATTTATGAACACTTGGAGAGGCATAATATGATTAGAAATAGACAGCATGGCTTTGTGAAAGTCAGTTCGTGCCTTACAAGCCTGAATGAATTTTTTGAGGATGTGACTAAAGACATTGATGAGTTTAAGAGCTGAGAGGTAATGTTGCAGCTACATAGGACCCTGGTCAGACCCCACTTGGAGTACTGTGCTTAGTTCTGGTCACCTCACTACAGGAAGGATGTGGAAACTATAGAAAGGGTGCAGAGGAGATCTACAAGGATGTTGCCTGGATTGGGGAACATGCCTTATGAGAATACGTTGAGTGAACTCAGCCTTTTCTCCTTGGAGCGACTGAGGATGAGGGGTGGCCTGATAGAGGTGTATAAGATGATGAGAGACATTGATCGTGTGGATAGTCAGAGTTTTTTTCCCAGGGCTAAAATGGCTGCCACAAGAGGGCACAGGTTTAAGGTGCTTTGAAGTGGGTACAAAGGAGATGCCGGGATAAGTTTTTTATGTGGAGGGTGGTGAGTGCGTGGAATGGGCCGGTGATGGTGGTGAAGGCGAGTACAGTAGGGTCTTTTAGAGATTCCTGGGTAGATACATGGAGCTTAGAAAAATAGAGGGCTATGGGTAACCCTAGGTAACTTCTAAAGTAAGTACATGTTCAGCACAACATCATCGGTCGAAGGGCCTGTATTGTGCTGTAGGTTTTCTATGTTTCTATTGTCAACAGTTTTGAGCCCCATATCTCAGAAAGGATATGTTGTCATTCGACAGAGTCCAGGAGAGGTTCATGAGGGTGATCCCAGGAATGAAGGGGTTAAAATATGAAATGTGTTTGCAGCCTTGAACCTGTACTCACTGGAAGCTAGAAGAATGTTGGGGGGGCGGTTTTCATTGAAAGCTCTTCTTGTTGGTCCGCCATTAAGCTGATGTGACCAAACACATTGATAAAGGTAGAGCAGTAGATGTAGTGTATATGGATTTCAGCAAGGCATTTGACAATGTACCCCATGCAAGCCTTATTGAGAAAGTAAGGAGGCATGGGATCCAAGGGGACATTGCTTTGTGGGTCCAGAACTGGCTTGCAATCAGAAGGCAAAGAGTGGTTGTAGACTGGTCATATTCTGCATGGAGGTCGGTGACCAGTGGTGTGCCTCAGGGATTTGTGCTGGGACCCCTACTCTTTGTGATTTTTATAAATGACCTGGATGGGGAAGTGGAGGGATGGGTTAGTAAATTTGCTGATGATACAAAGGTTGGGGGTGTTGTGGATAGTCTGGAGGGCTGTCAGAGGTTACAATGGGACATTGATAGAATGCAAAACTGGGCTGAGAAGTGGTAGATGGAGTTCAACCCAGACAAGTGTGAGGTGATTCATTTTGGTAGGTCAAATATGGTGAGAAAATATAGTATTAATGGTAAGACTCTTGGCAGTGAGGAGGATCAGAGGAATCTTGGGGTCCTTGTCCATAGGACGCTCAAAGCTACTGTGCAGGTTGACTCTGTGGTTAAGAAGGCATACGGTACATTGGCCTTCATCAACCGTGGGATTGAGTTTAGGAGCCGAGAGGTAACGTTGCAGCTATATAGGACCGTGGTCAGACCCCACTTGGAGTACTGTGCTCAGTTCTGGTCGCCGCTCTGCAGGAAAGACATGGAAACCATAGAAAGGATGCAGAGGAGGTTTACAAGGATGTTGCCTGGATTGGGGAGCATGCCTTATGAAAACAGGTTGAGTGAACTCGGCCTTTTCTCCTTGGAGCGACGAAGGATGAGAGGTGACCTGATAGAGGTGTACAAGATAATGAGAGGCATTGATCGTGTGGATAGTCAGAGGCTTTTCCCCAGGACTGAAATTGCTAGCACAAGAGGGCATAGTTTTAAGGTGCTTGGAAGTAGGTACAGAGGAGATGTCAGTGGTAAGTTTTTTACGCAGAGAGTAGTGAGTGCGTGGAATGGGCTGCCGGTGACTGTAGTGGAGGTGGAAACAATTGGGACTTTTAAGAGACTCCTGGATGGCTACATGGAGCTTAGAAAAATATAGGGCTATGGATAAAGCCTAGGCAGTTCAAAGGTAGGGACATGTTCAGCATAGCTTTGTGTGCCGAAGGGCCTGTATTGTGCTGTATATGTTTTCTATGTTTCTAACCCTTATCATTACATCAGTTCAGCAACACTGTGAGCACTTTGATCACCTTGCACTAAAATAGACTTTGGTTAACTTCTTGTTCTAATTGTGTTCTTTCGTGTAAAAAAATGTTTTTTTAACCCTAAGCCCAACCCTGATGCTGTTTCTCAGTGCATCTTTGCACACATGGACCTGTGCACCTAACAATTAACTCAACACTGACTGGGGCCTTCAGTGAGTGATCAAACCCGTAGAGTTCGTTGGTGATTCAAAGAGTGAGTGAGCTCCATCGGGAGAACCGTAAATTCTCCAGAGGTTAAAGTGCTCCACCTTCAAGTGGCTCATCATATCGATCGCACCTTTGATAAAAGGTGCTTCGAAAGAACACTGGACTCTGATCTCCACTGGATGAAACTAAAACAGGTGGACTAAACCGTCCAAGACCACTGAGGTGGACGCAGAACTGTGGTCGATGGGACTTGGCGGATTAATAAGTTAGTGCCAACTTGATGGGCCAAAGGGCCAGTTTCAGTGCTGCTGTTTTCAATGACTCTTTGAGTTCCATTTGTAGGAAAGGGAGATGGAGAGGTTAAGAGCAGAAACTCTAAATATCAGCGTCTTTTGCTGACCATAGTGGTATCATTAAATTTAGAGGTGTATGGAGATCAGGATTAGATGATAGACCATAAGACATGGGAGCAGAGCTAGGCCATTTGGCCCGTCGAGTCTACTCCACCATTCGTTCATGGCTGATCCTTTTCTCCCCTCCTCAGCCCCACTCCCCGGCCTTCTCCCTGTAACCTTCGATGCCATGTCCAATCAGGCACCTATCAATATCCCCCTCAAGTACACCCAACGACCTGGCCTCCACAGTTGCCTGTGGTAACAAATTCCACAAATTCACCATCTTCTGGCTGAAGAAATTTCTCCACATCTCTGTTTTAAATGACCACCCCTCTATCCTGAGGCTGTGCTCTCTAGTCCTAGACTCCCCCCACCGTAGGAAACATCCTTTCAACATCTACTCTGCCTAGGCCTTTCAGTATTCAGAAGGTTTCAATGAGATCCACCCTCATCCTTCTGAATGCCAGTGAGTACAGATGCAAAGCCATCAGATGTTTGTATGATAACCTTTTCATTCCCAGAATCATCCTTGTGAAGGCATACGGTGCATTATCCTTCATCAATCGTGGGATTGAATTTAAGAGCTGAGAGGTAATGTTGCAGCTATACAGGACCCTGGTCAGACCCCACTTGGAGTACTGTGCTCAGTTCTGGTTGCCTCACTACAGGAAGGATGTGGAAGCCATAGAAAGGGTGCAGAGGAGATTTACAAGGATATTGCCTGGATTGGGGAGCATGCCTTATGAGAATAGGTTGAGTGAACTTGGCCTTTTCTCCTTGGAGTGATGGAGGATGAAAGGTGACCTGATAGAGGTGTACAAGATAATGAGAAGCATTGTTCGTGTGGATAGTCAGAGGCTTTTCCCCAGGGCTGAAATGGCTAGTATGAGAGGACATAGTTTTAAGGTGCTTGGAAGTAGGTACAGAGGAGATGTCAGGGGTAAGTTTGTTACGCAGAGAGTGGAGAGTGCGTGGAATGGGCTGCCGGCAGCGGTGGTGGAGGTGGAAATGATAGGGTCTTTAAAGAGACTCCTGGATGGTTACATGGAGCTCAGAAAAATAGAGGGCTATTGGTGAAGCCTAGGTAGTTCTAAGGTAGGGACATGTTCGGCACAGCTTTGTGGGCAAAGGGCCTGTATTGTGCTGCATGTTTTCTATGTGTCTATGAACCTCCTCTGAACCCTCTCCAATGCCAGCACATTCTTTCTTTGATGAGGAACCCATCCGTATCTGTTCACAATACTCAAGGTGAGGCCTCACCAGTGCCTTATAAAGTCTCAGCATCACATCCCTGCTCTTCTATTCTAGACCTCTTGAAATAAATGCTAACATTGTATTTGCCTTCCTCACCATGGACTCTACCTGCAAGCTAACCTTTGGGGTGTACTGCACAAGGTTTCCCTAGTTCCTTTGTATCTCAGATTTTTGGATTTTCTCCCTGTTTAGAAAATAGTCTGCACAATTATTTCTACTACCAAAGTGCATGGCCATGCGATTTCCAAAACTGTATTCATTTGCCAATTCTCCTAATCTGTCTAAGTCCTTCTGCAGCCTACCATTTCCTCAACACTACCTGCCCCTCTACCAATCTTCATATCACCTGCAAACTTGGCAACAAAGCCATCTATTCCATCATCTAAATCATTGATATACAACATAAAAAGAAGTGGTTCCAGCACCGACCCCTGCAGAACACCACTAGTCAACTCAAAAAAGATACTTTCATTCCCACTCATTGCCTCCTAACAATCAGCTCATGCTCTAACCATACTGATAGCTTTCCTATAATACTTGGCAAGCAGCCTCATGTGTGGCACCTTGTCAAAGGCCTTCCGAAAGTCCGAATATACAACATCCACTGCATCCCCTTTATCTATCCTACTTGTAGTTTCCTCAAAGAATTTCATCAGGTTCATCATGCAAGATTTTCCCTTAAGGAAACCATGCTGTCTGTGTCCTACCTTGTCCTGTGTCACCAAGTACTGTATAACTTCACGCTTAACAATTGATTCCAACATCTTCCCAACCACTGACATCAGGCTAACAGGTCTGCCTTCCTCCTTTCTTAAAGACTGAAGGGACATTTGCAATTTTCCAGTCCTCTGGCACAATGCCAGAGTCCAATGCTTTTTGAAAGATTATTACTAATGCCACCACAATCTCTATCATTACCCCTTTCAGAACCTTATGCTGCAGTTCATCTGGTCCATATGGTTTATGTACCCTTTTTGAGCATCTTCTCCATTGCAATAGTAGCTGCACTGGCTTAGAGGACTGCAGATACTTGAGAGGAGCATGGGAGAGATCACACAGAACTGGGAAACACACATGTGAATTTTACACTGTGATAGTGTTCCTGCAGCAGCCACAAATTTCAGGGACAGACAAAGTAGAATATGCAGATCCAGACAAAGTAAACTGAAGTGGTCAATTTGACCCTGAAAATTCAAGCCATAGACTTGAATTTTCATTTGATTTAATGAAGGTCATGTTAGTTATCAGAGGAAAGTGATATAATCAGCCAGAGCGACTTTCGACATTTGCTCACAGACAGATTCAAGGGATTCAAGGAATTCAACTACTCACATTATTTGCAGAATGTTCCTTTTCATAATGAGTAGACAAAATATGAACATGTTATCAGGACACAAAAGGATATTATTGACAAAGACACAAACTGTAAGATAAGCTTAGTTGCAGTGGGAAGAAGCGTTTTGGGAAAAAGGCAGAGATACATAACCCCCCAGTCCAGTTCTGTATTTCTTCTGGCCGACCCTCTTCAGAGGGAACAGGTAAAGGAAAAATTTACTCCTTTCCCTTTATGTCAAGCCCATGTCTGTCTCAGAAATGTTTGGGAATCCTCTTCGTGTCATAAAGGAATTAGCTCATAGGTCAGTTGCTGCAATGGTGAAATAGGTACAGAGTTCAAGGAGACCCATGATGATATTAACCACTGTTGCCCCTCCTCTTGGGGCAGTGAAGATAGAGCTTTTCTCTGAGTCTAAGCCATTTAATTATAAAATGTCTGCTTCTCCTATCATCTCAGAGTTGAGTCACATCCAGCTGAACCACAGAGATGTTCACATCACATTTCATGAGACGTCTCTATTTATAATTCAGGTCAATTTGACAAGAACGATATCTTTGCTGAACTCTCTGAAGAATTGTCAGAAAGTCATGTCAGCCCAACGAGCCTGTGCTGACTTCAGCCATACATTTACATTAATCCAATGTTTTAAAAATATGGCCCCCACTCCTCCAGAGTCTGACCTTCGCCCTCACCTGAGGCCAGTTAACCTTTTGGTGGTATTACCAATCAATTAAGTAATATTTCAATGCTATCATCCCCTCAAAACTGATCAATAAGCTTCAAGACCTTGGCCTCCTTGTGCAACTGGATCCTCGATTTCCTCACTTGCAGACCCTAGTTAGTTTGGATTGGCGACAACATCTCCTCCACAATAACATCTTCTCCTCGCTGACGATCAACACTGGTGCACCTCAGGGGTGTGTGCTAAGCCCACTGCTCTACTCTCTATATACCTGTAACACTCAGTTATATTGGCTCGTATATGTCCAGGGGAAATCCCACCCAGCACCTGCCTCAACGCTTCCCACTGAGTCGGTTGCCGCCCGAATCAATCCCAAACATCAATCATCAGCCAGCACACCCAATACGTTTTACCAAGTACACTTTATAGATATCACTAATTCTATGACATTGATATAAATTTGATACAGAAAAGGAAGTAATGGGAAAAAAAGGCGCCAAACTTATCAAAGTCCAAGTTCTTCGCACGCTACCGTTGGAGCTCAATCGATTCCCGATGACCACCCGGATCCTGTCGACTCACGGCTCGGGATCACCCGGAGTGATCGACCGGAGCCTTTCCGCACGTCTGCCGTCCTCCCCGTCTCTCCTCCGACTCCCCGCCAAAAACCCCGTCCACCGTCCTCCTCGTCTCTCTTCCGACTCCCCGTCTCTCCTCCGACTCCCCATCTCTCCCCGACCCCTGTCTCTCCCCCGACCCCCGTCTCTCCACTGACTCCCCGTCTCTCCTCCGACTCCCCGTCTCTCCTCCGTCTCCCCGTCTCTCCTCCGACTCCCCACCAAAAACCCCGTCCACCGTCCTCCCCGTCTCTCTTCCGACTCCTCGTCTCTCCTCTGACTCCCCGTCTCTCCTCCGACTCCCCGTCTCTCCTCCGACTCCCCGTCTCTCCTCCGACTCCCCGCCAAAAACCCCGTCCACCGTCCTCCTCGTCTCTCTTCCGACTCCCCGTCTCTCCCCCGACCCCCCGTCTCTCCACTGACTCCCCATCTCTCCTCTGACTCCCCGTCTCTCCCCCGACTCCCCGTCTCTCCACCGACTCCCCGTCTCTCCACCGTCCTCCCCGTCTCTCCTCCGACTCCCCGTCTCTCCCCCGACTCCCCGTCTCTCCACCGTCCTCCCCGTCTCTCCTCCGACTCCCCGTCTCTCCTCCGACTCCCTGTCTCTCCTCCATCTCCCCGTCTCTCCTCCGACTCCCCGCCAAAAACCCCGTCCACCGTCCTCCCCGTCTCTCCTCCGACTCCCCGTCTCTCCTCTGACTCTCCGTCTCTCCTCCGACTCCCCGTCTCTCCTCCGACTCCCCGCCAAAAACCCCGTCCACCGTCCTCCTCGTCTCTCTTCCGACTCCCCGTCTCTCCTCTGACTCCCCGTCTCTCCCCCGACTCCCCGTCTCTCCACCGACTCCCCGTCTCTCCACCGTCCTCCCCGTCTCTCCTCCGACTCCCCGTCTCTCCCCCGACTCCCCGTCTCTCCACTGTCCTCCCCGTCTCTCATCTGACTCCCCATCTCTCCCCCGACCCCCGTCTCTCCTCTGACCACCCCGTCCCTCCTCTGACTCCCCGTCTCTCCACTGTCCTCCCCGTCTCTCGTCCGACTCCCCATATCTCCACCGTCCGCCATCCTTCCCGTCTCTCCTCTGACTCCCCGTCTCTCCCCAACCCCCGTCTCTCCTCTGACCCCCCCGTCTCTCCTCCGACTCCCCGTCTCTCCCCCGACCCCCGACTCTCCTGCAACCCCCCCGTCTCTCCTCCGACTCCCTGTCTCTCCCCCGACCCCCCGTCTCTCCACCGTCTCCCCGTCTCTCCCCCGACCCCCGTCTCTCCTCCGTCTCCCCGTCTCTCCTCCGACTCCCCACCAAAAACCCCGTCCACCGTCCTCCTCATCTCTCCTCCGACTCCCCATCTCTCCTCTGACTCCCCGTCTCTCCCCCGACACCCCGTCTCTCCACCGACTCCCCGTCTCTCCTCCGACTCCCCGTCTCTCCTCCGACTCCTCGTCTCTCCTCCGACTCCCCGTCTCTCCCCTAACTCCCCGTCAAGAACCCTGTCCACCGTCCTCCCCGTCTCTCCCCTGGCTCCCCATCAAAAACCCCGTCCACCATCCTCCCCGTCTCTCCTCCGACTCCCCGCCAAAAACCCCGTCCACCATCCTCCTCGTCTCTCCTCCGACTCCCCGCCAAAACCCCGTCCACAGTTATATGATACAGCATTGTCATCCGAAAACAAAACGATACATGACCATCCATTGGCTAATAGCACCCTGCTGTCTGTGTTAACCCAAGCAAATGTCTAGCTCGAGACTTTCTCAGCATTTAACATAACATAGAAGCATTCCCCAGTATAACTTAACAAAGAAGCCATTTTAAATTTAACATACAAAAAAAAGACCCCGTACATACACATGACTGTGTGGCTCAAATGCCATCTATAAATTTGCTGATGATACAACCATTGTTGGTAGAATCTCAGATGGTGACGAGAGGGCGTACAGGAGTGAGATATGCCAACTAGTGGAGTGGTGTCACAGCAACAACCTGGCACTCAACGTCAGTAAGACGAAGGAGCTGATAGTGGACTTCAGGAGGGGTAAGACGAAAGAGCACATACCAGTCTGGAGTTCTTTGAGGACATAATGAGTGCATTGGATAGAGGGGAACAAGTGGATGTCGTATACTTAGATTTCCAGAAGGCGTTCGATAAGGTGCCGCACAAAAGACTTATTATTAAGATATAGATGCATGGAGTCGGAAGAAGTGTATTGGCATGGATAGTGGATTGGTTAACTAATAGAAGGCAGTGAGTTGGTATAAATGGGTGCTTCTCTGGTTAGCAGTCAGTGGTGAGTGGGGTGCTGGGCCCACAGCTGTTTACCATTTACATGGCAGAGGGGACAGAGTGTAGTGTAGCAAAATTGGCTGATGACACTAAACTGAGTGGAAAAGCAAATTGTACAGAGGATGTGGACAGTCTGCAGAGGGATATAGATAGGTTAAGTGAGTGGGCCAAGGTCTGGCAGATGGAATACAATGTTGGTAAATAAGAGATCATCCACTTTAGAAGGAATAATAGAAGAGCAGATAATTATTTAAATGGTGAAGGATTGCAGCATGCTGTTGTGTAGAGTGACTTGGGAGTGCTTGTGCATGAATCGCAAAAATTTGGCTTGCAGGTACAATAGGTTATTAAGAAGGCAAGCAGAATGTTGGCCTTCATTGTTAGAGGGATTGAATTCAAGAGCAGGGAGGTCATGCTGCAACTGTCCAGGGTACCGGTGAGGACACACCTGGAGTACTGTGTGCAGTTCTGGTCTCCAAACTTGAGGAAGGATATACTGGCTTTGGAGGCAGTGCAGAGGAGGTTCACCAGGTTAATTCCAGGGATAAAGGGGTTAACTTTTGAGGAGACATTGAGTCGCCTGCGACTATATCCTCTGGAATTCAGAAGAATGAGAGGGGATCTTCTAGAAACATACAACATTTTGACAGGGTAGAAGTAGGAAAGTTGTTTCCATTGGTAGGTGAGACTAGAACTAGGGGACATTGCCTCAAGATTCAGGGGAGAAGATTTAGGACGGAGATGAGGAGAAACTGTTTTTTCCAGAGAGTGGTGAATCTGTGGAATTCTCTGCCCAGGGAAGCAGTTGAGGCTTCTTCACTAAATATATTTAAGAAACAGTTCGATAGGTTTTTACACAGTAGGGGAATTAAGGGTTATGGGGAAAAGGCAGGTAGATGGAGCTGAGTTTACGGACAGATCAGCCAAGATATTATTGAATGGCGGGGCAGGCTCGATGGGCGACTCCTGCTCCTATTTCTTATGTTCTTATGTAATCGTCATATAGGGAGCAGAAGTGGAGAGAGTGAGCAGCTTCAAGTTCCTGGGTGTCAAGATTTCTGAGGATCTAATCTGTTTCCAACATATCGATATAGTTATAAAGAAGGCAAGACAGCAGCTATACTTTATTAGGAGTTTGAAGAGATTTGGCATGTCAACAAATACACTCAAAAATTTCTATAGATGTACCATGGAGAGCATTCTGACAGGCTGCATCACTGTCTGGTATGGAGGGGCTACTGCACAGGACCGAAAGAAGCTACAGAAGGTTGTAAATCTAGTCAGCTCCACCTTGGGCACTAGCCTACAAAGTACTCAGGACATTTTCAGGGAACGATGTCTCAGAAAGGCAGCGTCCATTATTAAGGACCTCCAGCACCCAGGACATGCCCTTTTCTCACTGTTACCATCAGGTAGGAGATACAGAAGCCTGAAGGCTCACACTCAGTGATTCAGGAACAGCTTCTTCCCCTCTGCCATCCGATTCCTAAATGGACTTTGAAGCTTTGGACACCACCTCACTTTTTTAATATACAGTATTTCTGTTTTTGCACATTTTTCAAATCTATTCAATATACGTAATTGATTTACTTGTTTATTTATTATTATGTTTTATTTTATTTATTTATTATTTCTCTCTCTGCTACATTATGTATTACATTGAACAGCTGCTGCAAAGTTAACACATTTCATGTCACATGCCGGTGATAATAAATCTGATTCTGATTCCATCATCACAGGTTCACCACGAGGCAGTGTGCTTAGCACCTTGTTCTACTCGCTGTGCACATATGACTGTGAAGATAAGCACATCTCTGATGCCATATTTAAGTTTGCTGACAGCACCACAATCATAGGCCAAATCTGGGTGGTGATAAATCAGCATATAGGAGAGAGATTGAAAATCTGGCTGCCTGGAGCCCCAACACCAACCTCTCACTCAATGTCAACAAGACCAAGGAGCTGATTATTGACTTCAGGAGGAGGAAATCAAAGGTTCTCATTGGAGGATCAGAGGTAGAGTGGGTTAGCAATTTTAAAATCCTTGATGTTATCATTTCTCTGCTTCCTTGGGAATTTGTGAAGATTCAGGATGACGTCTAAAGCTTTGACTAACTTCTATATATGTGTGGTGGAGAGTATATTGACTCGTTGCATCATAGCTTAGTATGAAACACCAAAGCCCTTGAATGGAAAATCCTACAAAAAGTAATGGATATGGCCCAGTCCATCACAGGTAAAGCACTCCCCATCAGGAAGAAGGTACAGGACCCACACCACTAGGTTGAGGGACAGTTATTACCTCTCAACCATTAGGCTATTGAACCAGTGGGAATAATTTCACTCAACTTCACTTGCCCCATTATTGTTCGCACAACCTATGGATTCACTTTTACAAGGACTGTTCATCTCATGTCCTCTATTTATTGCTTATTTATTATGTTTTACTCAGCTCAGGCTTGTAGACACTCATTTACCAAAGAACCATAGAACCATAGAAACTACAGCACAGAAACAGGCCTTTTGGCCCTTCTTGGCTGTGCCAAACCATTTTCTGCCTAGTCCCACTGACCTGCACACGGACCATATCCCTCCATACACCTCCCATCCATGTATCTGTCCAATTTATTCTTAAATGTTAAAAAAGAACCCGCATTTACCACCTCGTCTGGCAGCTCATTCCATACTCCCACCACTCTCTGTGTGAAGAAGCCCCCCCAATGTTCCCTTTAAACTTTTCCCCCCTCATCCTTAACCCATGTCCTCTGGTTTTTTCTCCCCTTGCCTCAGTGGAAAAAGCCTGCTTGCATTCACTCTATCTATACCCATCATAATTTTATATACCTCTATCAAATCTCCCCTCATTCTTCTACACTCCAGGGAATAAAGTCCTAACCTATTCAACCTTTCTCTGTAACTGAGTTTCTCAAGTCCCGGCAACAACCTTGTAAACCTTCTCTGCACTCTTTCAACCTTATTTATATCCTTCCTGTAATTTGGTGACCAAAACTGAACACAATACTCCAGATTCGGCCTCACCAATGCCTTATACAACCTCATCATAACATTCCAGCTCTTATACTCAATACTTCGATTAATAAAGGCCAATGTACCAAAAGCTCTCTTTACAACCCTATCTCTCAGTCGTTAGGAACTTTTAGAGTATTCTATTGTGCCTTCCTGGAATTTACATAAATATTGCAGTGTAAGCACAATTATTTAATGCTATTGTGCAGTGACCTTGGGACAATACCAGTTTTAGATATTGCTGTTGGGATATATCTTGTTCATGTTCTATAGTCTTTCAATTTCCTCTTTGAATTCAGCACATTTCTGGTGTTTTCACATATTGATTCCTGTAGGTTATGTGTGTTTGGAATGGCTATACTTGTGAAGTAAGTGGCTCTTGCTTTTTTTTTCCTGCATTATTATATCTGGATGGTTATTCTGGATTGTCCCATCTCTAATAACGGATTTATAGAAACATCGAAACGTAGAAAACCTACAGCACAATACAGGCCCTTCAGACCACAATGCTGTGCCAAACATGTACTTACTTTAGAAAATACCCATAGCCCTCTAAGCTCCATGTACCTATCCAGGAGCCTCTTAAAAGACCCTATTGTATCCACCTCCAGCACAGTCGCCAGCAGCCCATTCCACGCACTCACCACACTCTGCGTAAAAAAAGCTTCCCCCTGACATCTCCTCTGTACCTACTTCCAAGCATCCTAAAACTGTGCCCTCTCGTGTTAGCCGTTTCAGCCCTGGGAAAAAGCCTCTGATTGTCCACACAATCAATGCATCTTATCATCTTATACACCTCTATCAGGTCACCTCTCATCCTCCGTCACTCCAATGAGAAAAGACCAAACTCACTCAGCCTGTTCTCATAAGGCATGCTCTTAATCCAGGCAACATCCTTGTAAATCTCCTCTGCACCATTTCTATGGTTTCCACATCCTTCCTGTAGTGAGGTGACCAGAACTGAGCACAGTACTCCAAGTGGGGTCTGAGCAGGCTCCTACATGGCTGCAACATTACTTCTCGGCTTCTAAACTCAATTCCACGATTGATGAAGGCCAATACACCGTATGCCTTCTTAACCACAGAGTCAACCTGCGCAGCTGCTTTGAGTGTCCTATGGACTTGGACCCCAGGATCTGTCTGATCATTATATAATATATAATAAGGTTGGATCAGGGTTGTACTTGTAGTAAGATACGGTTTCCTTTATGCGTTTGTATATATTAAAGCAAGATTTTGGTGAATGATATTTGCCTCTTGATTCTCCCAGTGTAAGCGATCAGATTGAGCTAAATTACTGCTGTAATGTGTTGGATTGTTTCTGTTTTTTCTTGGCATTTTCTGCATTTATCACCTTGAATTTGTTGGTCTTTTATTATGAATTTCAGGTATTTTTGCACTAAAAGCCTGATCCTGTACTGCCACAAGAAGTCCTTCTACTTCTGGGAAGATGTCTCCAACTCTGAGCCAGACATTTGGCTTGCTTGTAGACACCTAGTCTGCTCAGACTGTGGGGTTTCTTCCATGGAGGATCTGCTCTTCCATTGGCTAACTTTTTCTTCAACAGTGATAATTTCTACATTTTTCTGGGTTGTGCTTTCATTTTAAGTTTAGTGGTGTGTACCTCTTATCAGAATTGCACACGCTTGCATGGAGTGCTGAGCCCTGTTTTTGTTGATGAAAATATATCCGGACAAGTTTTATCTGACTACTGTGTAAATTTTTTATGTCTGTTAATCCTCTTCCTCCTTCTGTCCTAGGCAGCAGTAAATTCAGTGTATTTGAGGGTACATAGTGTTTTCTAAATTTGTCATTACAATTCTTATTTTTCTTTGTAAATTTTCCAGATTGGTTTCGGACCAGGATATTATGCCAAAAGATACACTAATTGCCTTTGTTACCCATGCAAAACACTGGAGGAACCCAGCAGGCCAGGCAGCATCCATGGAAAAGAGTATGGTCAACATTTCCTTTGTTATATTTTCACTACTGAGCACAGTTTGGCAGATTTCCTTAAGCTTTGAAGTGAATATTGTTGGAAGTTTTCCCTTTATCACACTGTAATATATTCTTCATAAAATATTTGTAATTAAAAAATAAATATTATTATTGTTGTATTATTTTTCTCGGCTCAAGCTGGTAAAACCTGAGGTACGGGCATAGCCAAGCACAGTCATTTCTCAACTTTTCTAGTGATGTTAGTATTGTGGCTCCCTGGAGGTTTACATAGATATTGCTAGGTATGCCTAATAGTTTAGTGCTGTTTTGTACTGACTTTGGGATGATACCAAATGTATACATTACAATTGGGATATGATTAATATTTATTTTTCATAGCTCGAGCAGGTAAAACCTGAACTACGGGCATAGCCAGCGCACTCATTTGCTAAGAACAATGATAATAATAACATTATTTCTTCTTTCGCTTTGTATTTGCACAGATTGTTGCCTTTTGCTCAAAGACCACCTTGCTTGTGCGGTCTTTCACTGATTGTATTCAGTTTATTGGATTTATAGTGTATACCTACGGCAAGAAGAATCTCAGCATTGTATGTGGTGACATAAATGAACAGAAAGAATAATTTTACTTTGAACTTTGAACCTAACGATCTGGATGTATTTGAGGTACACAGGAAACAAGAGCATCCACGGCAAAACCTTCAGGACCACAGGGAGAATGTGTAAAATCCAGAATGTCAGCGTAAATTGTCATTCACTGTAACAGCGACGCACCCCACATCCCTCAGTAAAACGACACACCCCACACGCCTCACTGTAACATTGACACACCAAAAACCTCTCACTGTGACAACGACCCACCCCACACCCCTCACTGTGACACCGACACACCCCACAACCCTCACTGTGACACTGACACACCCCACACCCCTCACTGTAACACTGACACACCCCACACCCCTCACTGTGATACCGACACACCCCACACCCCTCACTGTAACACTGACACACCCCACACCCCTCACTGTGACACTGACACACCCCACACCCCTCACTGTAAAAACGACTCACCCCACAACCCTCACTGTAACGACACACCCCACACCCCTCACTGTAACACTGACACACCCCACACCCGTCACTGTGACACTGACACACCCCACACCCCTCACTGTGACACTGACACACCCCACACCCCTCACTGTAAAAACGACTCACCCCACAACCCTCACTGTAACGACACACCCCACACCCCTCACTGTAACACTGACACACCCCACACCCGTCACTGTGACACTGACACACCCCACACCCTTCACTGTGACACCGACACACCCCACACCGTGACACCGACACACTCCACACCCCTCACTGTGACACTGACACACTCCACACCCCTCACTGTAACACTGACACACCCCACACCCCTCACTGTGACATTGACACACCCCACACGCCTCACTGTGACACTGACACACCCCTCACCCCTCACTGTGATACCGACACAACCCACACCCATCACTGTAACACTGACGCAACCCACACCCCTCACTGTAACACTGACACAACCCACACCCCTCACTGTGACACTGACACACCCCACACCCCTCACTGTGACACTGACACACCCCTCACCCCTCACTGTGATACCGACACAACCCACACCCATCACTGTAACACTGACGCACCCCACACCCCTCACCGTGACACCGACACAACCCACACCCCTCACTGTGACACTGACACACTCCACACCCCTCACTGTGACACCGACACACCTCACATCCCTCACTGTAACACTGACACACCCCACACCCCTCACTGTAACACCGACACACCCCACACCCGTCACTGTGACACTGACACACCCCACACCCCTCACTGTGACACCGACACACTCCACACCCCTCACTGTGACACTGACACACCCCACACCCCTCACTGTGACACTGACTCACCCCACACCCCTCACTGTGACACTGACACACCCCACACCCCTCACTGTGACACTGACTCACCCCACACCCCTCACTGTGACAACGACACACCCCACACCCGCAGTGCAACACTGACACACCCCACACCCCTCACCATGACGCAGACACAACCCACACCCCTCACTGTGATACCGACACACTCCACACCCCTCACTGTGACACTGACACACCCCACACCCTCACTGTGACACTGACAGACCCCACACCCCTCACTGTAACACCGACCCATCCCACACCCCTCACTGTGACACCGACACAACCCACACCCCTCACTGTGACACCGACACACCCCACACCCGTCACTGTGACACTGACACACCCCACACCCCTCACTGTGACAACGACACACCCCACACCCGCAGTGCAACACTGACACACCCCACACCCCTCACCATGACGCAGACACAACCCACACCCCTCACTGTGACACTGACAGACCCCACACCCCTCACTGTAACACTGACCCATCCCACACCCCTCACTGTCACACCGACACACCCCACACCCGTCACTGTGACACTGACACACCCCACACCCCTCACCGTGACACTGACACACCCCACACCCCTCACTGTAACAATGACACACTCCACACCCCTCACTGTGACACTGACACACTGCACTCCCCACACACCTCACTGTGACACCGACACACCCCACACCCCTCACTGTGACACTGACAAACCCCACACCCCTCACTGTGACACTGAGACACCTCACACCCCTCACTGTAAAAACGACTCACCACACACCCCTCACTGTAACAACGACACACCCCACACCCCTCACTGTGACACTGGCACACCCCACACCCCCTACTGTGACAACGACCCATCCCACACCCCTCACTGTAACACCGACACACCCCACACCCCTCACCGTAACACCGACACAACCCACACCCCTCACCGTAACACCGACACACCCCCCACTCCTTACTGTGACATTGACACACCCCTCACCCCTCACCGTAACACCGACACACTCCTCACCCCTCACCGTGACACTGATACACCCCACACTCCTCCATAATGCAGTGTGATAAATCTGCACACCTCACTTTAATATTTCCTCAGCTTCCGTTTGACAGAAGTCACACAGCTTTTCGCTGTTGTGTTCTGCTCCTGAAGTGGGATTCAGTTGTTTGTTAATAAAATTTATGTATATCCTTATGTACAAAGTGAGACTTGGCGTGTTATCTGTTGTGCACCACAGAAGAGTAGGCGTTTGGAGTGAAGCTGGTTCAATAACTGGCCCCACAACTTTGACTGACGTTGCCCTTTTAAGAGGCTGTACAAAGACCGGGGATGATGAAGTGTTTTTTCGGAACGATTTGAGTTGACAGAAGCCATCACTGAGAGTGCAGTGGAATCGGCAGGGTCTTGGATATATCACCACAAGTCAACGATACTGAGCCGGATCCACATTTATCCAGTAGCAATTTCTGTCGGAAAACTTTTACTGAGGTTATGGGAAGCTCTCGTGCCTGGAATCAATCAATTTTACTCCTGGGGTAAGACTCTACTGCGTCCGCTTACAATCCAACCAATGTTACTGCAATGCGTTTGGTTAACTGGTGGCTTCTGGTTTACTGTTTTTTCAATATTTTGTTTAAAAATATTTTTGACAGTCTTGTGTAAGGCCTTCATCTTTCGGGGCATTTCGAGTTGGGATGTTATGCTGCAGTGAGACCACGCCGAGAGTACTGTTGTACCGGTTTGGCTGCCCTGGTATAGGGAGGACACCATTGAACTAGAATACATGCAGAAAGATTTAGTAAGGTGTTGACAGGACTGAGTTGCAGAGAGAGCTTGGGCAGGGTAGGGCATTATTCTTCTGAATGCCGGTGACCTTATAGAAATGTACCAAACCTTGAGGGCTACCCAGAAGGTGAATGCACATGCAGGCTTTTCCCGGGGAAGGCGAACAAAAACTAGCGGGCACAAGTTTTAAGGTGAGAAGGGTAAGAGTTAGAAAGGGACCCGTGATGCAACTTCTTCCCCAGGGGATTGTCCGTATATGGCAGGAGCTGCCAGAGGAAGTGGCTAAGGCAGGTGTATTAACATTTAAAAGACATTTTGATAATCACGTGGAGAGGGAAGATTGAGAGGGGTAGGGAGTAACCGCATGTAAATGGGGCTATCTGGGTGGGCATCCTGGTCGCTGTGGACTAGTTGGCACAAGCTATGACTTGTGTTTCTGTATCGTCATTCAGGATCTCGGGAAATTTCAAAGAAATCCACTTCTCAGTGATTTATGTAGTGAGGTCACTGTTGTAATGAAGAGCTGGTGGTAGCCAGTTCTTGAACCGAAAACTCCCATAATAGCGACCTAATCAAGTACCTGTCCACCACACAGCGATGTCACCCTGGGTCTCAGAGCTCTATCTCCGGGGGCGACTCACACATTCCAGCTGATGTCGCTTCCTTCTCCCCACACTCAGGGGCAACAGATCAGTGGTCGAGCAAAAGATTCAAAGACGCTCTGGGCTCAAACAACGGCACATAGTAAAAGAAAATATAAAAGTATTTGTTAATCAGGATGTGGTTATTCAGTGTGAGAGAGCTAAGGCCTTGCATTTGCAAAGCAGTTTGACTTTGCTGTGAAGAGAGCATTATTTAAAAAGGGCTGAGTAGTCTCTCCATTCATGATGTCTGCAAGCTAATGAAAGCATTCACAAGCTCCACATTAACACTTGTCCATCCTTCCCATGGTCCCGCACTGGGGTTACACAGGAAACAACCCAGCCACTGGTATGGTGTACCGACTGAAAGCTGGCACTGACAGAGGCTCAGATGAGATGTAAACTGAGGTCCTCTGCACATTAATGATCTAGTGACAGCATTATTGAATTTTGCCTGGTGTAGGACGTAGAAGTGCCCACTGTGGTGTGCTACCCATGACACTCTATCGGCTGGTGTTCAGAAGAATGATGGGTGAAATCTCATTGAAGCCTATCAAATATTGAAAGCACTAGATAGAGTGGAGGTGGAGAGGATGTTTCCTATGGTGCTGGAGTTTAGGACCAAGAGTAGCAGGAAGCCAGTTTAAAATGGAGATGAGAAGGAATTTCTTTAGTCTGTGGAACTGGTTGCCATGGACAGCTGTGAAGGCCAAGTCCATAAGACCATAAGATAAAAGAACAGAATTAGGCCATCGAGTCTGCTCCGCCATTCAATTGTGGCTCATCCTTTTTTCCCCCTATCATCCCCACACCCTGGCCTTTTCCCTGTAAGCTTTGATGCCATGGCCAATCAATAGTGAGAGGATTCGAGTACAGGAGCAGGGAGGTTCTACTGCAGTTGTACAAGGCCTTGGGGAGACCACACCTGGAGTATTGTGTGCAGTTTTGGTCCCCTAATCTGAGGAAAGACATTCTTGCCATAGAAGGAGTACAAAGAAGGTTCTCCAGATTGATTCCTGGGATGGCAGGGCTTTCATATGATGAAAGACTGGATCGACTAGGCTGGTACTCGCTGGAATTTTGAAGATTGATGGGGGATCTGATTGAAACGTATAAAATTCTAAAGGGATTAGACAGGCCAGATGCAGGAAGATTGTTCCCGATGTTGGGGAAGTCCAGAACGAGGGATCACAGTTTGAAGATAAAGGGGAAGCCTTTTAGGACTGAGATGAGGAAAAACTTCTTCACACAGAGAGTGGTGAACCTGTGGAATTCTCTGCCACAGGAAACAGTTGAGGCCAGTTTATTGGCTATATTTAAGAGGGAGTTAGATATGGCCCTTGTGGCTAAAGGGATCAGGGGTATGGAGAGAAGGCAGGTACAGGGTTCTGAGTTGGATGATCAGCGGTGCAGGCTCGAAGGGCCGAATGGCCTACTCTTGCACCTATTTTCTATATTTCTATGTTTCTAAGAACCCATCAATCTCCACCTTAAATACATCTAACAACCTGCCTGTAGTAACAAATTCCACAAATTCACCAACCTCTGGCTAGAGAAATTTCTCTGCATCTCTGTTTTAAATGGTTCCCCCTCTACCCTGAGGCTGTGCCCTCTTGCCCTAGACTCCCCCACCATGGGAAACATCCTTTCCACATCTAATCTGTCTTTGCCTTTCAATATTAGAAAGGTTTCAATGAGATTCCCCCACCTCATCATTCTAAATTCCAGCAAATACAGGCCCAGAGCATTCAAATATTCCTCATATGATAACCCTTTCATTCCCAGAATCATCCTTGTGAACTTCCTCTGGACCTTCAATGCTAGCACATTTTTTCTTAGATGAGCAACCCATAACTGTTCACGATACTCAAGGTGAGGCCTTACCAGTGCCTTATAAAGCCTCAGCATTGCATCCCTGCTCCTGTATTCTAGACCTCTTGAAATGAATGCTAACATTGCATTTGCCTTCCTCACCACCAACTCTACCCACAAGCTAAGCTTTAGGATGTTCTGCACAAGGAGCTCCAAGCCCCTTTGCATCTCAGATTTTTTGATTTTCTCCCTGTTTAGAAAATAGTGGGGTATTCAACAATGGACCAAATGACCTACTTCTGCTCCTATGTGTTATGGTCATAGAATCTTCCTCTATTCACTGCCTGAGCACATATTTGTCTAACTGCTTCTTAAGTGCTGTTATCAGATCTGCTTTCTACACTTTTCCTGACAGCGATGTCCAGGTACCCATGAACATGTGTGTGTACATAAAAACTTGCCATGTTCATATTCTTTAAACTTTTCCTTGATAACTTAAATTTGATATTTCCATGCTGGGAGGAAGGCTCTACTCTATCGTGTTTCGGTCAGGTCACTCCAGAGAACTCTCTGACATCTGGGCAGCACCCTGATGAACCTCTGCAGAGCTTCCATAATGGGGCAGCCAGAATTACACAAATGCCCTCTCTCCAGTCATTTGTACGGCTGCAACATGACTTCTATACGCAGCACCCCAGCTGCTGAAGGGTGACCTGCCATATGTCTTTACTGTCACCGTATCCACTTTCACAAAGCCTCTTACACCCTCGCCCCTTTCACAAAGTTGCAGACCTACACTCTGGGGTCCCTCTTGCATTAATGTTCCCAAGCATCCAGCCATGTATTGTTAACTTTCCTTTTCTATTTAATGTCCCAAAGTGACCTCAGCTGTCTCTTTGGAGTGAAGGAGGATGAGAGGTGACTTGATAGAGCTGTACAAGGTGATAAGAGGCATTAGATCAAATGGGCAGCCAGAGACTCATTCCCCAGGGTGGAAATGGCTAATAGGAAAGGGCTTAATTTTAAGGTGATTGGAGGAAAGTTTAGGGGTGGTGTCAGAGGTAGGTGCTTACACACAGAGTGATGTGTGTGTGGAATGCACTGTCGGGGCGCTGGTAGAGGCAGATATATTGGGGACATTTAAGAGACTCTTAGATAGGCACATGGATGATAGAAAATAGATGGTTGTGTGGGAGAGAAGGGTTAGATTGATTGGGAATAGGTGAAAAGGCATGGAATAGGCAGCATGGTAGCACAACACTTTACGATACCTGCAAGTGGGGTTCAGAATCAGAATCAGGCTTATTATCACGGGCATGTGACGTGAAACTTGTTAACTTAGCAGCAGCAGTTCAATGCAAATCATAATCTAGCAGAGAGAGAAAATAATAAATAAAATAAAACAAGTAAATAAATTATGTATATTGAATAGATTTTTTTTAAACGTTCAAAAACAGAAATACTGTATATTTGAAAAAAAGTGAGGTAGTGTCCAAAGCTTCAATTTACATTCAGGAATCGGATGGCAGAGGGGAAGAAGCTGTTTCTGAATCGCTGAGTGTGAGCCTTCAGGCTTCTGTACCTCCTCCCTGATGGTAACAGTGAGAAAAGGGCATGCCCTGGGTGCTGGAGGTCTTTAGTAATGGACGCTACCTTTCTGAGACACCGCTCCCTAAAGATGTCCTGTGTACTTTGTAGGCTAGTGCCCAAGATGGAGCTGACTAGATTCACAACCTTCTGCAGCTTCTTTCGGTCCTGTGTAGTAGCCCCTCCATACCAGACAGTGATGCAGCCTGTCAGAATGCTCTCCACGGTACAACTATAGAAGTTTTTGAGTGTACTTGTTGACATGCCAAATTGCCATCGCTGTCTGTAAGGAGTCTGCATGCGCTCCCCATGACTGCATGGGTTTCCTCTGGATGCTCTGCTTTCCCCCCACAGTCCAAAGAAGTACAGGTTGCCATGTTAATTGGTCATTGTAAATTGTCAGTGATTAGGCTAAGGTTAAATCGGAGTACTGCTGAGAGGCGTGAGTCGAATGACCAGGAGGGACTATTCCACACAAATGAAAAAAAAGATAAAAATGTTGAGCTGAAACACCTGTACTGGTCTATGTTCTAAACCCAATCTGCCATCTGTCTGTTCCAATCCAGCTGGTCCATACCCTGCTCTGATTTCCAGCTGGTCCATACCCTGTTCTGATTTCCAGCTGGTCCGTGTCCTGCTCCAACTTCCAGCTGGTCTGTGCCCTGCTCTGATTTCCAGCTGGTCCATATCCTGCTGTATTTGGCTGCTCCAATCCAGCTGGTCTGTGACCTTCTCTGATTTCCAGCCGGTCCGTGCCCTGCTCCAATTTCCAGTTAGTCTGTGACCTATTCCGATTCCAGCCGGTCCGTGCCCTGCTCCAATTTCCAGCTGGTCTGTGATCTGTTCCGATTTCCAGCCGGTCTGTGCCCTGCTCCAATTTCCAGTTAGTCTGTGACCTATTCCGATTCCAGCCGGTCCGTGCCCTGCTCCAATTTCCAGCTGGTCTGTGATCTGTTCCGATTTCCAGCCGGTCTGTGCCCTGCTCCAATTTCCAGCCGGATTGTGATCTGTTCCGATTTCCAGCCAGTCCGTGCCCTGCTCCGATTTCCAGCTGGTTTGTGATCTGTTCCGATTTCCAGCTGGTCCACATCCTGCTGTATTTGGCTGCTCCGATCCAGCTGGTCTGATTTCCAGCCGGTCCATGCCCTGCTCCAATTTCCAGCCAGTCTGTGTCCTGCTCCGATTTCCAGCCGGTCCATGTCCTACTCTGATTTCCAGCCGGTCTGCGTCTTGCTGTATCTTAACATCCTTCCCTGCTGTTCATAATTCTGCCAATGTTGGTGAAGACACGGAGTCGGAGAGTGATAAACCCTGGTGGTCGTTATCCATTTGGTACAGCCAACGCAGTTTGTCCCAATTTACTGTGTTCAGTCCATACCTCTCTTACACATCTTAAAGACATTCATCATCATTGTTTGCCGTGCCATATGACGTGAGCGATTATGGTCTTCACCGTGATTGTTTTTGGCAAATATTTCTACAGAAGTGGTTTGCCATTGCCGCCTTCTGGGCAGTGTCTTTACCAGACGGGTGACCCCAGCCATTATCAATACCCTTCAGAGACTGTCTGCCTGGTGTCAGTGGTCGCATAACCAGGACTTGTGATGCGACCATCCACCACCTGATCCTACTGCTTCATGCGACCGTGATCGGGGTGCTACGGAGGGCCAAGAGTAACCTGAAGGCTAGTGGAGGGAGCGAGTGCCCTACACCTCCTTTGGTAGAGATGTATCACATCCCACCAATCAAAGACAGACCAGCTAATTCAGCCACCTACATTTAATTCCAACATATTCAAATAACAGAGGTCCAGCACTGTTACCACCACAGGTCATGGATGTGCAGTCACAATATCACCCCTCCATCCGTGGCCTCTGTCTTCCATGACCAAGCCAGCTGCCAAAAGTCACAAAGGTTCTGTTACAATAACACCTCTCTATCCTCCTATGACAAAGGCAGTGCATTGTGGATCCTGCGTCTCAATCTTTTGGATCAGTCTAGCATGAGGGACTCAAATGCTTTACTCTGACCAATATTCACTCTTCAGTTAATGTCACTGTAACAGTCCACTGTAACACTGTGACACTGTCACACGGTGTTGGTTATGTCACTGTAACACTGTGACACTGTCACACGGTGTTGGTTATGACACTGTAACACTGTGATGCTGTCACATAGGTGTTGGTTATGTCACTGTAACAGTCCACTGTAACACTGTGACACTGTCACACGGTGTTGGTTATGACACTGTAACACTGTGACACTGTCACACGGTGTTGGTTATGTCACTGTAACACTGTGATGCTGTCACATAGGTGTTGGTTATGTCACTGTAACAGTCCACTGTAACACTGTGACACTGTCACACGGTGTTGGTTATGTCACTGTAACACTGTGACACTGTCACACAGTGTTGGTTATGACACTGTAACACTGTGATGCTGTCACATAGGTGTTGGTTAGTGTCACTGTAACTGTCTATGATAACACTGTGACCCTGAACACAGGTGCTGGGTCTAACAGTCTACTGTTGGTTCTAACAGTCTATTGTAACAATATGACACTGTCACACAGGTGTCAGTTATGTCACTGTAACAGTCTACTGTAACACTGTGACACAGGTGCTGGTTAGTGTCACTGTAACAGTCTACTGTAACACTGTCACAAAGGAGTTGGTTATATCACTGTAACACTGTGACATATGTATTGGTCGAATTAGCCCCATTTACTCCCACTATTATCAAGGCTGTTCTTCAAGAAATACAAATAGTTTGAAAAATGACAGGTGAAATTTAATACATACAAGTGCAAGGTGTTACACTTTGGTGGGGTCGACCAGTGTTGGTCTCACACAGTGAATGGCAGGGCACTAAAACAAAGGGACCTGGGACCTTCATTGAGAATGGCATCGCAGGTGGATAAGATCATAAGAAAAATTTTGGATACCGAGTACAGGAGATGGGATGTTATGGAAGTTGCATAAGACATTGGTGAGGCCTATTTTGGAGTATGGTGTGCAGTTCTGGTCACCTACCTACAAGAATCTTTCTTTTTTTTTATAAACAAAGTTGAAGGACTGCAGAGAAAGTTTACAAGGATATTGCCGAGTCTGGAGGACCTAAGTTATAAGGAAAGATTGAATAGGTTAGGACTGTATTCCTTAGAACATAGAAGAATGAGAGGAAATTTAATAGAGATATGCAACAGACATAATTCCCTATTCTACTGGTACTGTGGGGCGTCTTCTCCACTGAAAAGTGATGGTTAAAGGAATTAGAGAATTGCCCCCTCATATGACCTTCGCGTTAACTGGAGAGCTTTCCTAAATCCTGTTGCAGAAATCTCTCTAGTTGGCAGCATCTTCCATTTAGTTAAGGGCAGCCATTTCTTCCTTAAGGCTGAGATATGTAGTTACAATCTTTCCATGCTTTGTCACTGATGGCAGAACTTGCTTCAAAATTCTCTCGGAATCATGATAGACTTTCAACACGGGAGAGATTTCATAGAACATAGAAATCTCCAACACATTACAGGCTCTTCAGCCCACAATGTTGTGCAGACCATGTAACCTACTCTAGAAACTGCCTAGAATTTCCGTACCGCATAGCCCTCTATTTTTCTAAGCTCCATTCACCTATCTTAAAAGACCCTATTGTATCTGCCTCCATCACTGTCACTGGTAGTGCATTCTACTCTCTGTGTGAAAAACTTGCCCTTCTTACGCCCTCCTAACGTCGGTGGTGGGGAAACTGCTGGAGTCAGTTATTAAAGATGTGCTAACAGCACATTTGGAAAGCGGTGAAATCATCGGACAATGTCAGCATGGATTTGTGAAAGGAAAATCATGTCTGACGAAACTCATAGAATTTTTTGTGGATGTAACTAGTAGAGTGGATAGGGGAGAACCAGTGGATGTGGTATATTTGGATTTTCAAAAGGCTTTTGACAAGGTCCCACACGGGAGATTAGTGTGCAAACTTAAAGCACACGGTATTGGGGGTAAGGTATTGGTGTGGGTGGAGAATTGGTTAGCAGACAGGAAGCAAAGAGTGGGAATAAACGGGACCTTTTCAGAATGGCAGGCAGTGACTAGTGGGGTACCGCAAGGCTCAGTGCTGGGACCCCAGTTGTTTACAATATATATTAATGACTTGGATGAGGGAATTAAATGCAGCATCTCCAAGTTTGCGGATGACACGAAGCTGGGCGGCAGTGTTAGCTGTGAGGAGGATGCTAAGAGGATGCAGGGTGACTTGGATAGGTTGGGTGAGTGGGCAAATTCATGGCAGATGCAATTTAATGTGGATAAATGTGAAGTTATCCACTTTGGTGGCAAAAATAGGAAAACAGATTATTATCTGAATGGTGGCCGATTAGGAAAAGGGGAGGTGCAACAAGACCTGGGTGTCATTATACACCAGTCATTGAAAGTGTGCATGCAGGTACAGCAGGCGGTGAAAAAGACAAATGGTATGCTGGCATTCATAGCAAGAGGATTCGAGTACAGGAGCAGGGAGGTACTACTGCAGTTGTACAAGGCCTTGGTGAGACCACACCTGGAGTATTGTGTGCAGTTTTGGTCCCCTAATCTGAGGAAAGACATTCTTGCCATAGAGGGAGTACAAAGAAGGTTCACCAGATTGATTCCTGGGATGGCAGGACTTTCATATGATGAAAGACTGGATCGACTAGGCTTATACTCGCTGGAATTTAGAAGATTGATGGGGGATCTGATTGAAACGTATAAAATCCCAAAGGGATTGGACAGGCTAGATGCAGGATGATTGTTCCCGATGTTGGGGAAGTCCAGAACGAGGGGTCACAGTTTGAGGATAAAGGCGAAGCCTTTTAGGACTGAGATTAGGAAAAACTTCTTCACAGAGACAGTGGTGAATTTGTGGAATTCTCTGCCACAGGAAACAGTTGAGGCCAGTTCATTGGCTATATTTAAGAGGGAGTTAGATATGGCCCTTGTGGCTATGGGGATCAGGGGGTATGGAGGGAAGGCTGGTGCAGGGTTCTGAGATGGATGATCAGCCATGATCATAATAAATGGCGGAGCAGGCTCGAAGGGCCGAATGGCCTACTCCTGCACCTATTTTCTATGTTTTCTATGTCTATGTTACCTACTTCCAAGCACCTTAAAACTATGTCTCCTTGTGCTAGCCATTTCAGCCCTGGGAGAAAGCCTCTGACTATCCACACGATCAATGCCACATCATCTTATACACCTCTATCAGGCCATCTTTCATCCTCTGTCACTCCAAGGAGAAAAGGCCGAGTTCACTCAGCGTATTCTCATAGGGCATGCTCCCCAATCCAGGCAACATCATTGTAAATCTCCTGTGCACTCTGTCTGTCGTATCAACATCCTTCCTGTAGCGAGGTGACTGGAGCTGAACACAGTACTCCAAGTGGGGTCTGACCAGTTTCAAACCATCACGTTCACGCTGCCTTTAACTGACTCTCATGTTTTTTCTGCAATTATTCTCAACGGCAGCCACCTATCGCCCCACCATCTCCCTAACTCTCCCTCTCCTTCACCACCTCACAGGCATTAAGGGAAGCAAGGGAGGAGCTGACAAGGCAGTGGTCAATCCTCAACGTCTACAGGAAGAGTGTCAGACAACTGGGTGATTGTAACGTAGCAATGGAGGCAAGAAAATACAGTCGAGTTAATTTCACTGTGGCAAACGGTAAATATAGCAGGGCAGTGTAAACCTTCAGGAAAAAGCAGCAGTTAATCAGGGGCACGCAACTTCACTTGCCCATCACTGAATAAACTATGGAGTCACTTTCAAGGACTCTTATTATGATTATGATTATGAGGACACGCAGTTCCCTTTTATTGTCATTTAGTAATGCATGCATTAAGAAACGATACAATGTTTTTCCAGAATGATATCACGAAAGCACATGACAAACCCACTTAAAAACAAACAAAAACCACATAATTATAACATATAGTTACAACACTGCAAAGCAATACCGTAATTTGATAAGAACAGACCATGGCACAGTCAAAGTCTTTCGAAAGTCCCATCATCTCACGCAGACGCCAACTTGCCGATGCAGCATCCGACCACAGGCCGACTCCGAGTCCGTCCGAAAAACTCCGAGCCTCCGACCAGCTCTCTGACACTGATGAACTGAGCGCCATCTCTGCCGAGCGCTTCGACCCCGGCCCCAGCAACAGGCAATAGGCAAAGCCGAGGATTTGGGGCCCTCGTCTCCGGAGAGTCTCGATCGCACAGTAGCAGCGGCAGTGAAGCGGGCATTTCAGAAGTTTCTCCAGGTGTTCCGCCGCGCTTCACAGCTGTCCCCATCATATCTGGATTGTGCACGGCATCCTAGTTTCACATAATCGATATTCATTCGGAACGGCCGCGCGCGCTGCGTCATGCCGCCATCTTCTCCTCCCTCCTCTCCTCTTCATCCCACGTCCTCGATATTTATTACCTATTTGTTATTATTCTTACTTTTTTTCTTTTGTATTTGCAGAGTTTGTCGCCTTTTGCACACTGGTTGATTTGGCCGTGGTTATTACTCCATTATGGATTCATTGAGTTTCCCACAATGAAATGAATCTCAGGGTTCTATACGGTGACATATTTGTATATTGATAATAAATCAATCAAACCTTGACACTTGAATGGACCTTACATGGGAAAGTCATACTTGACAAACTCGGCTGAGTATTCCGCAGTGGTATCCAGAACCTGGGCAATATATTTGATGTGACATTTGACAAAGTCCCACATGATTTTAGGCCACAGAAGTAAAGCCCTCGCATCCAAGTGAATGCGGCAAAAGGTTAACCCCAAGCTTGGCTCAGTGCAGAAGACACACAGGATAATGAGGGTTAGGTGTGTTAGTGACCTACAGGTTATTCCACCATCGGGTTCCATAGAACTCGATTCTTTACGGTTTGCAGAATGTTTCCAATGTAGGGGCACGGTGAAGAAGTTTAAAAGTTATACAGTGATCACGTCACTGCTCATGAAGGGAAATGCTGAGACTTCCGAGAGATAATGATGGTCTGGTCAGCTGTGTGGAAAAGTGGCAAATGGAACTTAATCCAGGGAAGGTGAGCGAACATAACTGAGAATATAAGACTATAAGACACAGGAGCAGAATTTGGCCATTTATCCCATCGAGTCTGCTCCACCATTCAATCATGGCTGATCCTTTTTTTCCCCTCCGCAGCCCCATTTCACGGACTTCTCCCCATAACCTTTGATGCCATGTCCAAACAAGAACTTATCAATCTCTGCCTTATATACACCCAACGACCTGGCCTCTACAGCCGCATGTGGCAACAAATTCCACAAATTCACCACCCTTTGGCTAAAGAAATTTCTCTGCATCTCTGTTTTAAATGGATGCCCCTCTAACCTGAGGCTGTGCCCTCTTGTGCTAGAATCTCCCACCATGTGAAACATTCTTTCCACATCTACTCTGTCTCAGCCTTTCACCATTCAAAAGGTTTCAATGAAATTCCCCTTCATCCTTCTAAATTCCAGGGAGTACAGACCCAGAGTCATCAAACATTCCTTGTATGATAACCCTTTCACTCCTGGAATCACCTTGTCAACTGCCTCTGAAATCCCTCTAATACCAGCAGATCTTTTCTTAGATGAGGAGCCCAAAACTGTTCATTATTCTCAAGGTGAGGTCTCACCGGTGCCTTATAAAGCCTCAGTATCACATCCCTGCTCTTGTATGCGCTTTTGAAATGAATGCTAACATTGCATTTGCTTCCTCACCACTGACTCAACCTGCAAGTGATGTTCTGCACAAGGACACCCAAGTTCCTTTGCATCTCCTAATCTGTCTAGGTCCTTCTGCAGTTGACCTGTTTCCTCAACACTAAAAGCCCCTCCACCAATCTTTGGATGATCTGCAAACTTGGCAAAATTCCATAATCTAAACCATTGATATACAGCATAAAAAGAAGCGGTCCCAATACCGACACTTGTGGAACACCAGTAGTCACTGGCAGCCAACCAGAAAATGACCCATTTGTTCCCACTCGCTGCCTCCTATCAATCGGCCAATGCTCTAACCATGTTAGTAACTTTCCTGTAATACCATGGGCTCATAACTTAGTAAGCAGCCTCATGTGTGGCACCTTGTTAAAGGCCTTCTGAAAGTCCAAATATACAACATCCACTGCATCCTCTTTATCTATCCTACGTAATCTCCTCAAAGAATTCCAGCAGGTTCTTCAGGCAGGGTTTTTCCTTAAGGAAACCATGCTGATTTTGTCCTATCTTGTCACCAAGTACTCCATAACCTCATCCTTGACTCCAACATCTTCCCAACCAATGAGGTCAGGCTAACTGGTCTATAATTTCCTTTCTGCTGCCTTCCTCCTTTCTTTAAGAGTGGAGTGACATTTGCGATTTTCCAGTCCTCTAGCACCATGTCAGAGTCCAATGATTTTTTGAAAGATCATTTCTAATGCCTCCACAATCTCTAACACTACCTCTTTCAGAACCCTATGGTGCAGCTCATCTCCTCCGGTGACTTATGTACCTTTAGGTCTTTCAGCTTTTTGAGCACCTTCTCCCATGTAACAGTGACTGCACCCACTTCTCTTCCTTCACACACGACAACATCAGGCATACTGCTGGTGTCTTCCACAGCGAAGACTGGTGTAAAATACTCATTTAGTTCATCAGCCATCTTCTTGTCCCCCATTATTGTTTCTCTGGCCTCATTTTCTAGTGGTCCTATATCCACTCTCAACTCTTTTATTTTTTGCATACTTGAAAAAGCTTTTTACTATCCGGTTTGATATTGCTTGCTTTCATATTTCATCTTCTTTCCTAATGATTATCTTACTTGCTCTCTCTAGGTTTTTGAAAGCTTCCCAATCCTCTATCTTCCTGCTAATTTTTGCTTTGTTGTATGCTCTCTCTTTTACTTTTTACATTAGCTTTGATTTCCCTTGTCAGCTGCGGTTATACTCTTTTACTATTTGAGTATTTCTTTGTTTTTGGAAAACATCTATACTACACCTTTCTCATTTTCCTCAGAAAATCACACATTGCTGCTCTCCTGTCATCTCCTTCCAATTTACTTTGGCCAACTCCCCTCTCATACCACTGCAATTTCCTTTACCCTACTGAAATACTGCTATGTCAGACTTTACTTTCTCCCTATCAAATTTCAAGTTGAACTCAATCACGTTGTGATCTCTGGATCCTAAGGGTTCTTTTACCTTAAGCTCCCTAACTGCCCCCAGTTCATTACATAACACCCAACCCAGTATCGCTGATCCCCTAGTCGTTTCAACAACAGACTGCTCTAAGAAGCCATCTCTTTGGCATTCAACAAACTCTCCCTCTTGAGATCCATTGCCAACCTGACGTGTCAAAATGTCCCATGACTTTATAGAATAATATCCTCAGATCAGATCTCTCTGCTCTCAATTTAATTTATTATGCATAATAAGTTGAATATATTATTGTGTATAAATGGAACAGGAATATAAATACTGTGCAGAAGCCTGAATCTCATATACATTAAGCTCGGGTGCCTAGGACTTTACACAATACTGTATTAGTCAACATGGAGTGGAAAGCGAGTTTGTGAATCTGGCCGGTTGGGAATAGCGATGGTGGAGCACCGCGGGAGGTGTGGGGGAGAGGTGGCAGAAAAGGTAGGGTAAATACAAACAGGCTTTATCCTCTGAGGTTGGGTGGGACTACAACCAGAGGTCATGAGTTCAGGGTGAAAGATGAAAATCTTAAGGGGAATATGTGGTGAAACTGATTCACTCAGAGGGTTGTGAGAGCATGGAATGATCTGCCAGCACAAGTGGTACGGATGGGCTCATTTTCAATGGCTAAGAGCAGTTTGGATGGGTCCAGGGATGGTAGGCGTGTGGAGGGCTCTGATCCCGGTGCAGGTCGATGGGAGTAGGCAGTTTCAATGGTTCGGCATGGACTTGATGGACCGAAGGGCCTGATCCTGTGTCTATTTTCAGTCTATGACTCGATGACACCCTAGCTATGTATATGTGCTCAAGACTTTTGCGCAGTTCGCTCATTTGTGATGCGCAATGTGTATGACGAAGGCAGTCACAAGATCACAAGACAAAGGAGCAGAAGTAGGCCATTCGGCCCATTGAGTCTGCTCCTCAGCTTCCCCATGAGCTGAACTATTCACCCATCCGATTTCCGGCTTTTTCCCCATATCCCTTGATACCCTGACTAATTAGATACCTGTGAATCTCCTCCTTAAACACCCTCAATGATCGGGCCTCCACAGCTGTATGTGGTAATGAATTCCACAAATCCACGACCCTCTGGCTAAAAAAATTTCTCCTCATCTCTGTTCTAAGACCATGACTTCTTGTCCTGGACTCACCCACCAAGGGAAACAACCTTTCCACATCTACTTTGTCCAACCCTTTCAACATTTGAAATGTTTCTATGAGATCCCCTCTCACTCTTCTATACTCTAATGAATACAGTCCAAGGGCCGACAAACACTCCTCATATGTTAGCCCCTGCATTCCAGGAATCATTCTCGTAAATCTTCTCTGAACTCTCTCCAACATCAGTACATCCTTTCTAAGATAGGGGGCCCAAAACTGCACACGGTATTCCAAATGAGGTCTCACTAATGCCAGCCGTGTCCATTCCACACCTATGACTGCTTGTGACAAATTTTTCTGCAGAAGTGTTTTGCTATTGTCGCCTTCTGGGCAGTGTCTTTACCAGACGGGTGGCCCCAGCCATTATCAATACTCCTCTGATATTGTCTGCCTGGCATCAGTGCTCACGTAAACAGGACTTGTGATATGCACCAGCTGCTAGTACGACCATTTGCCTCTCCCATGGCTATACATGGCCCTGATCGGTGGTGAGGGGGGGTGGAACTAAGCAGAGGGAAGAAACCTTGCACCGCCTTTGGTAGACGCACACCTCCACCCCGCCACGACACTACAGACTGCTCTAAGAAGCCATCTCTTTGGGGTACCGCAAGGCTCAGTGCTGGGACCCCAGTTGTTTACAATATATATTAATGACTTGGATGAGGGAATTAAATGCAGCATCTCCAAGTTTGCGGATGACACGAAGCTGGGTGGCAGTGTTAGCTGTGAGGAGGATGCTAAGAGGATGCAGGGTGACTTGGATAGGTTAGGTGAGTGGGCAAATTCATGGCAGATGCAATTTAATGTGGATAAATGTGAAGTTATCCACTTTGGTGGCAAAAATAGGTAAACAGATTATTATCTGAATGGTGGCCGATTAGGAAAAGGGGAGGTGCAACGAGACCTGGGTGTCATTATACACTAGTCATTGAAAGTGGGCATGCAGGTACAGCAGGCGGTGAAAAAGGCGAATGGTATGCTGGCATTTATAGCGAGAGGATTCGAGTACAGGAGCAGGGAGGTACTACTGCAGTTGTACAAGGCCTTGGTGAGACCACACCTGGAGTATTGTGTGCAGTTTTGGTCCCCTAATCTGAGGAAAGTCATTTTTGCCATAGAGGGAGTACAAAGAAGGTTCACCAGATTGATTCCTGGGATGGCAGGACTTTCATATGAAGAAAGACTGGATGAACTGGGCTTGTACTCGTTGGAATTTAGAAGATTGAGGGGGGATCTGATTGAAACGTATAAAATCCTAAAGGGATTGATGCAGGAAGATTGTTCCCGATGTTGGGGAAGTCCAGAACGAAGGGCCACAGTTTGAGGATAGAGGGGAAGCCTTTTAGGACCGAGATTAGGAAAAACTTCTTCACACAGAGAGTGGTGAATCTGTGGAATTCTCTGCCACAGGAAACTGTTGAGGCCAGTTCATTGGCTATATTTAAGAGGGAGTTAGATATGGCCCTTGTGGCTACGAGGATCAGGGGGTATGGAGGGAAGGCTGGGGCGGGGTTCTGAGTTGGATGATCAGCCATGATCATAATAAATGGCGGTGCAGGCTCGAAGGGCCAAATGGCCTACTCCTGCACCTATTTTCTATGTTCCTATGTTTCTACATATTAAATAGAGTGCAGAGCAGAGAGACCGTAGAATGTGCACCCACAGATTTTTAAGAGTGACAGAACTTGTCAAAAATGTGGTTAAAAACCACAGGGTGTTTCATTTATTAGCCAAGGCAGAGCATTTAAAAGCAGGAGATTACGTTCAAACTGTAAACAACATTAAATTAACCACAGCAGGAGCAGGTTACAGTTATCGCAACAGAGGAGAGATGCAATTCCCCTGGAGGGAACGCGGGGAAGTTATGAGGATTTGCCTGGACTGGAAAACTGAGGCAATACAGAAAAATTGGATGTAGGAATTGTTTTCCTATAAACAGAGGAGGCCGAGGGGAGACTTAATGCAGGTGATGACAGTCTAGAGAGGGGAGCTGTGACCCTGAGCAGTGGAGCTTAAGACCGAGCTGTTCTGGTTAAATGTCTGGAGTGGAGCTGAGAAAGATGTGTATTTCACCCAAAGGGTAGATTCCGGGAGGTGGGATCTGAAACTTACTGCCCGAGAGGGTGGCGGAGACAGAGAGCGTGCTACATTGAAAGAAGCGCATTTGATGGCCGTAGGTCAATGGGGGAGATCGGGAAGTAGGGTTTAAGCCGCATGGGATGACTATCTTGCTACGACTTTGTTAATATTTAATGATACTGTTTCCAGGAGCTGAGGGTGCAGACGAAACCAGTTTAACGTCTTATCTCAGTGTCCTGTTCCTATGGGACAACCACTGGTCTATAAGCCTTTAAAGCCAAGGCACCGTGAGCAGACTCACAACTGTGATCGCCGGAGGAAAATGCCAGCTCAGCTGCTATGCCTGAGTCCCTGTGCAACACCACAGATCTTTACGCAATGGTGCACAGATTGAATCCTCGGTCTATAGGAGAGAGTGCGGCGGTGCCGGTGAATTCCATCATTAAAGCTGCAAATCTCGATCTCAGTTGGAATCATGGAAGGCCACGTGGGTGGGTTGAAGGCCATGGGCAAAAATCCATTGCCATTTAGGCTGAGGTGTCTCCCCAAGCTGCACATTTTAGAACCAGTGATATAGCACAGGGTAACAGTTCAGCATGGACTAGATGGGCCAAACGGTCTGTTTCTGTGCATTGGTGCTCTATGATTCTGAGTGTAGATAAGCCGCATAGCCTGTTTCTGTACGGTAGTACCCTGTGACTCCAGGTGGGCCAAAGGTCTTATTTTTATGCTGTAGAGCTCTGCGTCTTTGACTATCTCTAGGTGGGCGGTTTCTGTGCTCTGTTGTTCTATGAGTCAATGACTCCCATTGAGCCATAGTACTCTGTCTGGATGGGCTGTCGGGCCTGTTTCTGTGCTGTACTGTTCTATAACGAGAGGGCTGAATGGCCTTTTTCTGTGTTGTTCTGTTCTATGACTCTGGCTCCAGATGGGCTGAACGGCCTATTTATTTGCTGCAGTTCTCTGTGACTATGTCTCTATGAACAGGTATCAGAGAGGTTGGGATATTTCCTCAGCCTGACACTCACTCACAGTTCGAGCGGACCACTGACCAAACACAGGCAAGTGGGACTAGCATCAATTGACACCTTGGTCAGCATCGATGAGTTGAACTGAAAGGCCTGTTTCAGAGCTGTATAAATCTTTGAATCTATACATAAATGAACATTCAAGTCTGTTTACTTAGTCCCGTCAAACAGATCCCTTGTCTTTGTGTCAGCGTGTTTGAAAACCAGACAATTTGTTGTCTTCCCCTTTTGGCTTCCGTTTCAAGCCCGTCTTCCCATAAATATTGCAAGAAACTGCTCTTGCAAAAGACTGCCTCTTGACTCAGCTGTATTAGCCAGTTTCCGGAGGCTGCAATTATAAATAGATGAACAGAGTGAGTGGGGAAAGGGGACTGCAGCTATGGGTGAACTGTAAATTGGAGGAATATCCTTAATCGCCACCAAATGCCTAGAATTGCTCCCTGCGCCCTATGCGCAAGTCCCTGCACTCCCATCAGTTAGTCTAGCTCGATTATTTATAAATGATGCCAATGTTGACCCTGTTCCGGATGTTAATATTCAAATTTAGAATGGGAATATCCTTTGTGTAATTGCAGGGTGATGAGCTTTGCATTGTGAATTTCCATAACTGTGGAGGTAGGAATTCCTGATTTCAAATCAGATTTAGACCTCAGGTCATGGATGACTTTAACTCATTAACTCTGTAACAAAGGAACATTGTTTACTCAACAGTACTGCCATAAGATAGGTTTAGACTATTTTTTAAAAGATTGTACATCAAAATATCGAAATGTACAGTGAAATGCATCATTTGTATCAACTACAAGTGCAGTCCGAGGATGTGCTGGGACAGCCTATAAATGCCACCACACTCTGGCACTAATATGGCACGCGTACAGCTTTAGAATGGGGGAAGAAACTCCCATGGTCATGGGGAGAATATACAAACTCCTTACAGACAAAAGGGGGAATCGAAATCCAAACAGTGGTCACTGCCGCTATAAAGTGATCACGCTAATCACTAAGCCGCCCTTGGCCCGGGTAATTCATTCTCCCCCTTCCCTTGACTAAATGTCTCCTCCAGCTCGCCCGCCTTATTGACGTGAGGGCTCTGTCCTTTATCCTAGGGAACTGCACCCTGCTTGCACGAAAGCAGTGAGGGTGAGACTCCGAGCAGCCGTGGGAATTTATGCTGACTGTGCAAAAGTGTTCTTGCAATAATAAAGAATTAAAGTACAATGTTAGAGAGAGTCGTAGAATCAGAGAGCTGTGGAGGGCATTAACAGGCCTTTCAACTATCACGTTTTCTGTGAAAGGTTTGATCAAAAATCCCTGTTCTCATTTAACCCTTCTCACACGTCCCCACTAACTTTGATCTTTGTTTGCTCTTTACCTACACTTGAGGAATTTTCTACCAGTTAGACTACCACCACATCTTTGGGATGTGGGGGGAATGGGGAACAGCCTGGGGGAGATCCTGCACGGTCCCTGATTCTCACCCAAGGTCAGGCTGAAACCGCCAACAGCAGCACCTACAACTGCATTGTACCAGCCGATCTTCGGTGCAGTAACATTTCTGCTGTGATGTTGTGAACAAATCTGTACACAACAGGAAAGCTGTGGCTTGCTTTTGAAGGTTGGCTGGTAGGGAGGCAAAATTGATCATATTGAAGATCCTCAGGGAGTCAGGCAGCACTTGTGGAGGGAGAAAATGAGTTGTCATCGCAAGGCTTTTGCCTTCCACAAGGACAAAACAGAGTTAGAAAGGAAGTGTGTTTTCAATTGCAGTAAAGGGTGAGAAGTGGCAGGACAGAGGGAGCACCTGATGATACAATGCAGACCAGCTAATATTAGTGGTCAACACTGCTCTACACTCTGTGCATTGGCTAATGAAGGGTCTGTCCTGATAGTGGGATCTGCAGGTAACTTACTCGGGAGGACAGAGATGTTAACGTGCCATGGTTTTTACAGAAAACTTCGTCACATGAGTTTTTTCAACTGTAGTGTTGACATTTAATGGTAGTTACTGTTAGGCTAATCGAGATAACGCAGCAGGTGCCTGAGGTTGAAGCTGGGGACCCACCTCCTGGTGCTGACAACACACTGGGCGTTGCCTTTTGTAATTAAGCCACAAAGTGCAACGGAGCCCGCAACTGGTTTCCTGCTTATGCACACTCCCACACGCCGTGCTCTATCTCTCCAGCAACATCAGCAAGGTCAGGCTGTTGCTAAGGAAACAAAAGTTGAATGGCCTTGCCCTTCCTGCTCTGTTTCCTTCCCCACCCTTCCTTGTCAACCTGTTGGCCAGCCTGTCTTGCGACAGCCAGACAGGATCTTGCAGATGGGTCTCCCCACGTCTCCCAAGCTCAGAAGTTGAAATACTCAGCCCTAGGCCTGCGAATTTTTGGACGTGAGGCGCAGAGGTGAAGGCCCAGACCCCAGTGCTTCCTCCCCTTTGTCCAGGAAATGCCCAGGGAGGGGAGTCAGGGAGATGCTGGTGTGAGTGTTGAGGAGTGCTTGCGGATGAGCAGTGCAAGAGAATGGGTAGTTGCATATTCAAGTATGGCAGTGCAGTCACTCATGTCTGTCAGTTTGAGTGTGCTCGGGTCCTGGTCTGTGTGTTCTGGGAACAAAGCAAGACAATAAAGACATGAGGCAGTGATGCAGACCTTAGACTGAGCCAACAGAAATGTACACTTATCAGTACAGAAATGTCACTCAGTGAAATAACAACAGCTAGAGTACAGGAACTGAGAAAACGCTACACTCCTGATAAGGCTTGAATTGAAATCTGCTGCTGGGACTTTCAGAACAAAAAACAGGAAAGAGCCCTGCTGTTGATCAATCTTGTGTCATGGTATTTCAAGCTCCCTTTACACTGTCCCCTCACACACTCCCAGGCTGAGACAGAGTGAAACCTCATCTAAACTGCCCTGTCACACACTCCCAGGAGAGGACAGAATAGTTTTAATATGGAGTATCACACACTGTCAAGGCAGAGACAGCATGGTTTAGATTTGGATTATAGATGATTTAGAAGCAGAAGCTAAAGTCAGATGTATCCGTATTGCAGTGGAATAAAGGGAATTACAGAGGCAAGAGAGAGGAATTGGTCAGAACTGACTGGAAAATAACACCGGCAGGGAAGATGACAGAGCAGCAATGGCTGGAATATCTGGAAACAATTCAGAAGGTACAGGATATATACATCCCGAAGAGGAAGAAGTATTTGAAAGGCAAGAAGACACAACTTTGGCTAACGAGAGAAGTCAAAACCAAACATAAGAGCCAAAGACAGGGCATATAATAGAGCAAAAATTAGTGGGAAGTTAGAGAATTGGGAAGCTTTTAAAATCCAACAGAAGGCAACTAAAAATATCAATAAGAAGGCAAAGATGGAATACAAAAGTAAGGTAGCCAATAATTTTAAAGAGGATACAAAAAGTTTTGTCAGATACATAATATGTAAAAGAGAGGTGAGACTGGATTTTGGACTGCTGGAAAACAATGCTGGAGAGATAGTAATGGTGGACAAGGAAATATCGGATAATATCGGATGAAGTATTTTACACCAGTCTTCACTGTGGAAGACACCAGCAGTATGGTGGGAGAGTCTAAGCCCAGAGGACACAGCCTCAGAATAGAAGGTCATCCTTCTAGAATGCAGTTGAAATTTCTTTACCAGAGAGTGGTGAATCTGTGGAATTCTTCGCCACAGGCAGCTGTATATGTTTACTTAAGGCAGAGGTTGATAGATTCTTGATTGGTCAGGGCATGAAGGGATGCATAGAGAAGGCAGGAGAAAATTGGACCAGCACTGATGAAATGGTGGAGTAGATTCGATGTTGCTCCTGTATCTTATGGTCTTATTATCATACACTAAGGTAGGAACAGGATGGATTAGGCACAGAGTGAAGATCCTTTAATCTCGTCCAATCAAAGACTCTCAGGAGAGGCACAACACATGTTCACATCTGCTCGAACTCTCATTTATTTGAAAAATGTGATGGTGAGTTTAGACAGGACAAAGATGGGGCAGGAATTTGAAAAGGTCACATTTAAAAATTGGGCTCCTACAAGACAGATGTTCATGTCAAGGGTGGTTGAGGGGAGGATTATTGGGGTCCCAGGGGACGGTAGAGTCACTGACATTTTGTGTGCAGCTGTGAGGCGTGGGAGAAGACGTTCTCACAGAAGAACAATGCTACTGTCTTGTGAACATTACATTCTGGTTATTTTAATCTCTATGGCGATTAAAATTATTTATTTTTTTATTCCAATAACTTTTGATTGAACATACAGTATGTCCTGGCCTTCAAGCGCACTGTCTAGCTGTGCTAAATTCAGCTCTGGGCTCTGAGACACCCCAGAACTGATGCAACTGACTGATGAAATCCTTATGGCCTTTTTCTGATTGGGTTCCCTCTGACTTCAAAGTTCAAAGTGAATTTATTGTCGAAGTACATATATGTCACCATATATCACTCTGAGATTCGTTTTCTTGTGGGCGTAGGCAGTAAGTCCAAGAAACGCAATAGAATCAATGGAAGACCATACTCAAAACGATGGACAAACAACCTATGTGCAAAAAGCAACAAACTCGGCAAATGCAAAAGGAAAATAGAAATAATAATAAATAAATATTGACAACATCAACCTAGATAGGTGTGAGGTGGTTTTCTTTTATTTAGCCAGAGGGTGGTGAATCTATGGAATTTGTTGCCATGGGCGGCAGTGGAGGCCAAGTCATTGGGTGTATTTAAGGCAGAGATTGATAGGTATCTGAGTAGCCAGGGCATCAAAGGTTATGGTGAGAGGGCGGGGGAGTGGACTAAATGGGAGAATGGATCAGCTCATGATAAAATGGCGGAGCAGACTCGAAGGGCCGAATGGCTGACTTCTGCTCCTTTGTCTTATGGTCTTATGCTCTTTTGGTAGGTCAAATATAATGGCAAAATATAGTATTAATGGTAAGACTCTTGGCAGTGTGGAGAATCAAAGGGATCTTGGGGTCCAAGTCCATAGGGCACTCAATGTCACAATGGGGGGGCATTGGGAGCAAGGGTGGACCCAAATGCAAGACACATCTTGTGAGGTTAAATAAATTTAGTTTATTGTTCAATATCAGGAGAGCAAGGCAGGAGCAGGAGTAGTGAACTGGACAATGACTCAGGACTATGACTAGGCTGGGACTAGGGGTCTGGGCTAGGACTCAGAATCGGATCCCAAAACTAGAGGCGACATGAAGAGGCTGCGGTATGGACTCCAAGCCAGGGACTGGGCAATGACCCAGTACCTGGGTCTTGCCCCGGGCTCGGACCCCAGAACTAGGCATGGACGTGACATGGGCTAGGGAGAAGAGGAACATGGAAAAACAGAGCCTCGGTCTCGGGAGAGCAGGTACATGGAACCATGGACACATACACAGAACACAGAGTCGGGACCCCTCCTTGGGTACAGGACATGGGGCCGGGACTCATGACCTCTCAGTGGGGCAACGGCAAGACGGCCTGACTTACCCCACGGAGGCGAGGACAAGACAAGACCAACACGAAAGAACACCAGACAGTACCTATCTAGCTCCGGCGATAGAACTAGACCGAAGTGCAGGCGAGGGCTGCAGACGAGGGCTAGAGGCGAGAGGGGCAGAGAAGGGATTCAGACGGTGGCGGGGGGGGGGGGCGTAGGACAGGAATCACAGACCGCCAGGGCTAGGACTTGACTTGAAACTTGTCCCAGTGTAGTCACTGGGATGATGTAGGGTCGTTGGACATGTCAGTGTCCCAGTGTAGTCATTGTGGTGATGAAGGGACGTTGGACATGTTGTCCCAGTGTAGTCACTGAGGTGATGTAAAGACATTGGACATGTCAGTGTCACAGTGTAGAAACTTTGGTGATGAAGGGATGTTGGACATGTTGTCCCAGTGTAGTCACTGTGGTGATGTAGGGACGTTGGACATGTCACTGTCACAGTGTAGTCACTGTGGTGATGTAGGCTCGTTGGACATGTCACTGTCACAGTGTAGAAACTTTGGCGATGTAGGGACGTTGGACATGTCACTGTGATGATGTACAGACATTGGATATGTCAGTGTCCCAGTGTCATCACTGTGATGATGTAGGGACATTGGACATGTCACTGTCACAGTGTAGAAACTTTGCTGATGAAGGGACGTTAGACATGTTGTCCCAATGTAGTCACTGTGGTAATGTAGGGACTTTTGTTGCATGAGTGAGTGAGTGGGCCAGTGAAGGAGTGAAGCTTTGAGGCTTTAACTCGAGAGATTCTGGCAGTTTTGGCAGTTGGACTGTGCAATCAAGTCAATCAAGATTTGAATAGCTCAGCAGAAAGCAGTTGATTAGACAATCAAGATTTAAATAGCTCAGACTCAGCAGAAAGTAGCTGATTGGACATTCGAGGTCAGGTTTGAACTGAGAGCTTGGATACATACATGGAATTATGATCTAGTGGCCATTAGGACCCAGAGAGCAGTAGGGCAGGATTTCAGATGTATGTGTCTCAACTTGGAGTCATGGTTGGTCACCAGGTTTCAGATGGTGTTTCTGTCTTTGCAACAGAATTATTAGCAATCCTCTGGACCTTATGGTGGATAGAAGACTCTCGACCACGTGGGGTTATCATCTGTTCGGATTCTGCTCCTGCCTTAGAGGCTATAAAAAGGAATAAATCAAAAGCACGTCCTGACAGAGTTACTGAGATTCTCTTAGTGTTGTTTAGAGTAGGGAAGATGGGTTGTGCAGTTAGATTTTCATGGATACCTGGG
Source organism: Mobula hypostoma (assembly GCF_963921235.1). NCBI lineage: Eukaryota > Metazoa > Chordata > Chondrichthyes > Myliobatiformes > Myliobatidae > Mobula > Mobula hypostoma. The sequence continues at coordinate 77,634 of NC_086126.1, read as the reverse complement.
CATGCTGGGGTGGAGGGAAATGAAATTGTAGATGGCCTTGCAAAGTCTTCCTTACAGAGCAGGCAAGTAGAAATTAGAGTTTCCCTAGGCAGAGCAGAATTGAGAAGTAGGATTAAAAAAGGTATAGAGAAGAAGAGGCAGGAGGAATGGAAAAATGAAGTAAGGAGCAGGCATTATTTTTCTAGTCACCCACTAGTTAAAAAGGTCTCAGACTGTTACCTTTTAAGTCATAGAGATATGGTGAAATTTACAAGACTTAGGTTGGGACATTGTGGGCTAAACTATTATTTAAAGATAATAGGAAAACATCCTGGATTATGTGACTGTGGTAGTCCAGAGACAGTCCAGCATGCTGTTCATGAGGCTATCTGGCTTAAATTTATTTTGTTTTTTTATTCAGTCTTTGTTTGGCCATCAAGAGAATCAACATCTGATTGAAGTGTCTATCATTCAGTTTATACGTGAGACTAGGTTGTATTCGAGAATTTGAGTTCCTTGAAGTTCTATAATTAATTATACATCCTGCGGAGGGCTGTAATACACCTAGATGCGTCTAAACAGCCGGAAATAGAAGAAGAAGAAGAAGAAGAAGTGGCCATTACAGAGACTTGGCTGGCACCAGGGCAGGAATGGATTCTCAATATTCCTGGATTTCAGTGCTTTAAAAGGGATAGAGAGGGCGGAAAAAGGGGAGGAGGGGTGGCATTACTGGTCAGGGATACTATTACAGCTACAGAAAGGGTGGGTAATGTAGCAGGATCCTCTTCTGAGTCAGTATGGGTGGAAGTCAGGAACAGGAAGGGAGCAGTTACTCTACTGGGGGTATTCTATAGGCCCCCTGGTAGCAGCGGAGATACAGAGGAGCAGATTGGGAGGCAGATTTTGGAAAGGTGCAAAAATAACAGGGTTGTTATTATGGGTGCCTTTAACTTCCCCAATATTGATTGGCACCTGAATAGTGCCAACCGTTTAGATGGGGCAGAGTTTGTTAAATGTGTCCAGGACGGATTCCTGTCACCGTATGTGGACAGGCCGACCAGAGGGAATGCCATACCAGATCTAGTACTAGGTAATGAACCAGGTCAGGTCACAGATCTCTCAGTGGGTGAGCATCTGGGGGACAGTGACCACCGCTCCCTGACCTTTAGCATTATCGTGGAAAAGGACAGAATCAAAGAGAACAGGAAAATTTTTAATTGGGGAAAGGCAAATTACGAGGCTACAAGGCTAGAACTTGCGGATGTGAATTAGGATGATGTTTTTACAGGGAAATGTACTATGGACATGTGGTTGATGTTTAGGGATCTCTTGCAGGATGTTAGGGATAAATTTGTCCCGGTGAGGAAGATAAAGAATGGTAGGGTGAAGGAACCATGGGTGACAAGTGAGGTGGAGAATCTAGTCAGGTGGAAAAAGGCAGCATACATGAGGTTTAGGAAGCAAGGATCAGATGGGTCTATTGATGAATATAGGGTAGGAAGAAAGGAGCTTAAGAAGGGGCTGAGAAGAGCAAGAACAGGGCATGAGAAGGCCTTGGCGAGTGGGTAAAGGAAAACCCCAAGGCATTCTTCAATTATGTGAAGAACAAAAGGATGAAGGTAGGACCGATTAGAGATAAAGGTGGGAAGATGTGCCTGGAGGCTGTGGAAGTGAGCGAGGTCCTCAATGAATACTTCTCTTCGGTATTCACCAATGAGAGGGAACTTGATGACGGTGAGGACAATGAGTGAGGTTGATGTTCTGGAGCATGTTGATATTAAGGGAGAGGAGGTGTTGGAGTTGTTAGAATGCATTAGGACGAATAAGTCCCCGGGGCCTGACGGAATATTCCCCAGGCTGCTCCACGAGGTGAGGGAAGAGATTGCTGAGCCTCTGGCTAGGATCTTTATGTCCTCATTGTCCACAGGAATAGTACCGGAGGATTGGAGGGAGGCGAATGTTGTCCCCTCGTTCTAAAAAGGTAGTAGGGATAGTCCATGTAATTATAGACCAGTGAGCCTTACGTCTGTGGTGGGAAAGCTGTTGGAAAAGATTCTTAGAGATAGGGAATCTGGGCATTTAGAGAATCATGGTCTGATCAGGGACAGTCAGCATGGCTTTGTGAAGGGCAGATCGTGTCTAACAAGCCTGATAGAGTTCTTTGAGCAGGTGACCAAGCATATAGATGAAGGTAGTGCAGTGGATGTGATCCATATGGATTTTAGTAAGGCATTTGACAAGGTTCCACACGGTAGGCTTATTCAGAAAGTCAGAAGGCATGGGATCCAGGGAAGTTTGGCCAGGTGGATTCAGAATTGGCTTGCCTGCAGAAGGCAGAGGGTGGTGGTGGAGGGAGTACATTCAGATTGGAGGATTGTGACTAGTGGTGTCCCACAAGGATCTGTTCTTGGACCTCTACTTTTTGTGATTTTTATTAACGACCTGGATGTGGGGGTAGAAGGGTGAGTTGGCAAGTTTGCAGATGACACAAAGGTTGGTGGTGTTGTAGATAGTGTATAGGATTGTTGAAGATTGCAGAGAGACATTGATGGGATGCAGAAGTGGGCTGAGAAGTGGCAGATGGAGTTCAACATGGAGAAGTGTGAGGTGGTACACTTTGGAAGGACAAACTACAAGGCAGAGTACAAAGTAAATGGCAGGATACTTGGCAGTGTGGAGGAGCAGAGGGATCTCGGGGTACATGTTCGCAGATCCCTGGAAGTTGCCTCACAGGTTGATAGGGTAATTAAGAAAGCTTATGAAGAAACTTTCATAAGTCGAAGGATGGAGTTTAAGAGTCGTGAGGTAATGATGCAGCTCTATAAAGCTCTGGATAGGCCACACTTGGAGTACACTGTCCACTTCTGGTCGTCTCACTATAGGAAGGATGTGGAAGCATTGGAAAGGGTACAGAGGAGATTTACCAGGATGCTGCCTGGTTTAGAGAGTATGCATTATGATCAGAGATTAAGGGAGCTAGGGCTTTACTCTTTGGAGAGAAGGAGGATGAGAGGAGACATGATAGAGGTGTACAAGATAATAAGAGGAATAGATAGAGTGGACAGTCAGCACCTCTTCCCCAGGGCACCACTGCTCAATACAAGAGGACATGGCTTTAAGGTAAGGGGTGGGAAGTTCAAGGGGGATATTAGAGGAAGGTTTTTTACTCAGAGAGTGGTTGGTGCGTGGAATGCACTGCCTGAGTCAGTGGTGGAGGCAGATACACTAGTGAAGTTTAAGAGACTACTAGACAGGTATATGGAGGAATTTAAGGTGGGGGGTTATATGGGAGGCAGGGTTTAAGGGTCGGCACAAGCCTGACCCGAAGGGCCTGTACTTTGCTGTACTATTCTATGTTCTATGAATGAAGCCACCAGATAAAAGTACAAAGCAGCTTCTTTATTCGACAAAATAAGGCACAGCAGGCATCACATGGTGACGCTCTCATTGGAAGGGCCTTGCTGGCCCAGGGGCGGGCTCGGTATTTTATGTGCTAAACATCAAAGAAAGTTCCATATTAACAAAGTATGAACAATGCTTTCTTTGAAACTACACAGAAACTTCATACTCGCATGCGCACCTCAGATATCCAAATGAATTTTAATCAGGCAACACAATTCAAAGTTGCTGGTGAACGCAGCAGGCCAGGCAGCATCTCTAGGAAGAGGTACAGTTGACGCTTCGGGCCGAGACCCTTTGTCAGGACCAACTGAAGGAAGAGTTAGTAAGAGATTTGGAAGTGGGAGGGGGAGGGAGAGATCCGAAATGATAGGAGAAGACAGGAGGGGGAAGGATGGAGCCAAGTGCTGGACAGGTGATTGGCAAAAGGGATATGAGAGGATCATGGGATAGGAGGCCCAGGGAAAAAGAAAAGGGGGAGGGGGGGAAAAAGCCAGAGGATGGGCAAGGGGCATAGTCAGAGGGACAGAGGGAGAAAAAGAAAAAAGAGAGAAAGAATGTGTGTATATAAATAAATAACGGATGAGGTACGAGGGGGAGGTGGGGCATTAGCGGAAGTTAGAGAAGTCAATGTTCATGCCATCAGGTTGGAGGCTACCCAGATGGAATATAAGGGGTTGTTCCTCCAACCTGAGTGTGGCTTCATCTTGACAGTAGAGGAGGCCGTGGATAGACATATCAGAATGGGAATGAGATGTGGAATTAAAATGTGTGGCCACTGGGAGATCCTGCTTTCTCTGGTGGACAGAGCATAGGTGTTCAGCAAAACTAAATTTACAACCCTATGCAGCTTCTTCAGTCTTGTGCAGTAACCCCTTCATACCAGACCGTGATACAGCCTGTCAGAATGCTCTCCACAGTACATCTATAGAAGTTTTTGAGTGAATTTGTTGACATATCAAATCGCTTCAAATTCCTAATGAAGTATAGATGATGTCTTGCCTTCTTTATAACTGCATCAGTATGTTGGGACCAGGTTAGGTCCTCAGAGATTTTGACATCCGGGAACTTGAAACTGCTCACTCTCTCCTTTTCTGATCCCTCTGTGAGGATTGGTATGTGTTCCTTCGTCTTACCCTTCCTGAAGTCCACAATTAGCTCTTTCATTTTACTGAAGTTGAATGCTGGGTTGATACTGCCGCACCATTTCCATAGTTGGCACATCTCGCTCCTGTACGCACTCTCATCACCACCTGAGATTCTACCAACAATGGTTGTATCATCAGCAAATTTATAGATGGTATTAGAGCTATGCCCAGCCACACAGTCATGTGTATATAGAGAGTAGAGCAGTGGGCTAAGCACACACCCCTGAGGCGCACCAGTGTTGATCGTCAGCGAGGAGGAGATGTTATCACTAATTGACAAAGATTGTGGTCTTCTGGTTAGGAAGTCAAGGATCCAATTGCAGATGGAGGCACAGAGGCCCAGGTTCCGTAACTTCTCAATCAGGATTGTGGGAATGATGGTATTAAATGCTGAGCTGTAGTCCATGAACAGCATTCTGACTTAGGTGTTTGTGTTGACAAGAAGATCAGAGACCTCGGTCTGCATCCCGTCTTGTGCATCTGGATTCTAGACTTCCTATCAGTTTGCCAACAGGTGGTAAGGATAGGCTCCCTCACATCCGCCCCTGACCCTCAACACAAGTGCCCCTCCCCAGGGTTGTGTCCTGAGTTCTTTCCTCTGTTCCCTTCACACCCACGAAAGTGCTGCCACACACAGCCTCAATCCGCTGATCAGATTTGCAGATGACACAATGTTGATCAGCCTTATCTCTAGCAGTGACGAGACAGCCTACAGAGGAGAGTTTAACACCCTGACACAGTGGTGCCAAGATAACAGCCTCTCCCTCAATGTTCAAAAAGCAGACGAGCTGATCATGGATTACAGGAGGAACGGTGACAGACTCGCTCCGATCAACATCAATGGTTCTGCAGTTGGGAGGGTGAGTAGTTTCAAGTTCCTCGGTATACAAGTCTAGGAAGATCTCACCCGGACTGTTCACACCGGCTGTGAGGCAAAATAAAAAGCACTACAGTGTCTCCTCCACCTCAGGCGACTGAAGAAGACATAGGGGGGAGTGGAGGTATTATTTGCCCATCACCCCATCCTTGACGAAGCTGTTCCACCGTGAACACCATCTGTTATGAGTCAACATGATGCTTTCAGATCAGGTCATGCATAGCACATACCTCTGCCACACTGCTCAGGTGTGTTTCTGGGGTACAAGGGCTAGGGAGCCTTGTGCCTGTTTTGTGTTCTGTTGCTGAGCAGCAGTGAACCATCTGATTGGCCTGTCGGTGTTCTCTTTGGGAACTCGTTGACCTGATCAGCATTTCTCATCTGGCTATTGTTCACGATTGCACTTAATAAAAAAAAACCTCGAACGAGCCCCCTGATCCTCAAGACCTTCTACAGGGGCACCATTGAAAGCATCCTGACTGGCTGTATCACTGCCGTGTATGGGAAATGCACCAACCTTGATCTCTGGGTGCTGCAGAAAATGGTACAGACAGCCCCATCTCATCTGTGGACGTGAACTTCCCTCCATTGAGGACACTTGCAGCAGTAGGTGCAGAAAGAGGGCCTGGAAGATCATCAGGGACACCAGTCACCCCCACCATAAACTGTTTCAGCTGCTTCCATCTGGGGAGCGGTACCGCAGCGTGCAAATCTGGACCAACAGGCTATGGGGCAGCTTCTTTCTACAAACCATTAGACTTATAACTTCACATGTCTGTACATTGCAAAGATTTTTACTCCCTCACGTTGTGGAATGGATTTTTTTTTAGATTAGATTATGAAAACACTCAGACCTCTTTTATTGTCATTTAGAAATGCATACATGCATTAAGAAATGATACAATGTTTCTCCGGAGTTATATCACAGAAAACAGGACAAACCAAAGACTAACACTGATAGAACCACATAATTATAACATATAGTTACAGCCATGCAGATCAATACCATAATTTGATGAAGAAGAAATCATGGGCACGGTAAATAAAGTCTCAAAAGTCCCCAGGTCGATCGACTCCCGAGTCCCCGATAGCAGGCGGCAAAAGGGAGAAACTCCCTGCCATAAACCTCCAGGCACCGTCAACTTGCCGATGCCTTGGAAGCAGCCGACCACAGCTGACACTGAGTCCGTCCATCCGAAAACTTCGAGCCTCCGACCAGCCTCTCCGATACAGCCTCCCGAGCGCCATCCTCTGCCGAGCGCCTTCGACCTCGCCCCGGCCGCTGAAGCAAGCAAAGCCGAGGATTTCGGGGCCTTCTGCTCCGGAGATTCCGGTTACCACACAGTAGCAGCGGCAGCGAAGCGGGCATTTCAGAAGTTTTCCAGATGTTCCTCCGCACTCTCATGTCCGTCTCCATCAAATCAGAAATTGTGCACGGTCCCCTACTTGACAGATAACAGACATCACCACCGAAGTGGCCGCGCGCACTGCCGTCGCGCCGCCATCTTATCCTCCTCCATCTTTCTAAATAAATTCAATTCGATACTCATCTAATCATCAACGTTCAGCAGCCTTCATTACAGAGTACATTCACCATCATACTTTAGCCTAATATTCACAGGTTTCTGTCATGCTCTCGGTGTCTTCTGCTTTTGCCTTTCCTGCGGGAATGTTTTCATCAGCTGTGGTCAGGTCCGGTGTGGCCGGTTGGTGTTCACCTCTTAAGTTCTCTATAATTACCCAGGATTACTGGGTACACTTGATTCCCCCCCCCACCGCTCTGTCTGTGGGAGCACCAAGACGATGAGTCGTACGGTTTAACCTGGTCCAGTGTTTCCACTGGCTGCCTTGTCGAGTCTGCACACAGATATATGTGTCACTTGTGGTCCTATCCATCTGGGAGCAACCCCTGCCCTTTCAGACAGCTCACTCACCATGACCTGGTCACTGCGCTGTAGCATGACTACCTCCTTTCCTACCGGTTCTCTCTGACCAGCAATATGCTGCTGTTGTTTTGCTCGGTCCTTCAACACTTGGTTACAAAAGTCTTTCACAATCTGTGTCGTTCTATCCCTGGAAGCCCCAGGCTTACCGCAACCCGTATTTACCCCATAAGGGAGTCACATTGCTCGCCCCGTCAATTAATTCATAGGAGCTGAGACTCAGCGTGTAGCTTGGTGTTGTTCATAATCTCATCAGGATCCCTGGTAATACATCATTCCATGTCTTTCCCATCTCAGCTATAGCTTTGGCTAAGGTATTTTTGATTGTTCGTTTCTTTCTATCTACCATTCCTGAACTCTGAGAGTGTGTGGAACCGTTGTTGAATCCCTAACAATCAGCACATTTCCTTCATCACTTTCCCTGTGAAATGTGCTCCATGATCCGAGTCCACCGGAACTGGTGTTCCCCACCTTGGGAGGGGGTTTCCTGAGCTGGAGTCTGTGCAGCAGTGTGGGCAGTGCGGTCGCTTGTTGGGAAAGCCTCTACCCACCGGGTGAAGTGATCCGCTTTCGTGTAGGGGCCTCGAGGCCCATCTGGATGTTTTCCCCAGGATCCTCTCGGCTGTGGCTGATCTGCCTTTATGCCTTTACCAGGGTTAAGATGGACACCGAATTTCTCAACATCCCCGCCCATCCCTGGCCATCATCAGTCCTGCCGGAGGGTCGTGACCATGGTCCGTCTTCCCTGATGCATCACCCCGCAATATAACTCCAGTAGTATCTTCCTGATACATGGCGGTGCCATGAGTCTTTCCTCCGTGTGTGTCCAGCTCCCAGCTGGTCTCCCCTTCGCTCTCTTTTTCCTCCACTTCTCCTTCTCTTCTGCCTTTATGTAATTGTATAAATTTTACTGGTTTCTGTTGTTTCTTCCTGCACACTTGCAATTTCAATTGCCTCTTGTTTCTTTGCTGCCTGCTTTGCGGCAATGTCTGCCCACTCATTTCCTTTCTGCGCCTTTCTGGTGAGCTTTAACTCTAATTGCCGCCACCTCTGATGGCAGACTCACTGCTTCCAGCAGTTGTTGTGTTAGGTGCCCGGGCTGAATACCTGCCCTTCTGCCGTCGGTGACTCAGGAGCTCTACAATGGCATGGGGTGAGTTCATTTACTCGCACTGCCCATGGGACGCAGTCTAAAGCTGCTACCCAGCGGGGAAGTCTGTTTTCTTGAATAATATGTGTCCCCACTACTGTGTTGTAGCGACCTCCTTCATTGCTGCAGTATAGATGAAAGGGGTGAGCTGTATCTGTAATCCAAGTGCAGGTGCAGAGACCAGGGCTTTCTTGATTTTGTAAAAGCCTTTCTCTCATCTGCCCACCCCCCCCCCATCTTACCTCCTCCAGAGGAGGCTTCCTTCCTTTAATCAAGGCCTGTAGCAGGGCCACTCGTGAAGAGAACCCCGGTATGGAATTGCGGCAGTAATTAAATGGACCCATTACTTTCCTCACCATCCTAAATGTTTACTGGATAGGGCATGAAGCTGACTGCCAAATGTCTGTCATCTGACATGTCTTTCCTCCCCCTGGGGAGGCCTCAATGCCTTGTCGTAGAATTCAACACCTTCTATGCCCACATCAAAAGGGAGAATATAACTGCAGCTGTGAAGATCCCTGCTTCACCCGGTGACCCTGTGATCGCTGTCTCGGCGGCTGATGTGCCTAAGAAGAATAATGTGAGCTGCCTTAATGACTATCGCCCAGTAGAGCTCACATCTATGTGATGAAATGCTTTGATTGGTTGGTCAGGAACTCCTGCCTCAGCCAGGACTTTGACCCACTGCAATTTGTCTATCACCACAATAGGTCAACAGCAGACACAATCTTAATTGCTCTTCATGTGGCCTTAAACCACCTAAACAATACAAACACCTACGTCAGGATGCTGTTAATCAACTACAACTCAGCATTTAACACTATCATTCCCACCATCCTGATTGAGAAGTTGCAGAACCTGGGCCTCTGTACCTCCCTCTGCAATTGGATCCTCGACTTCCTAACCGAAAGACCACGATCAGTGCGGATTGGTGATAACATCTCCTCCTCGCTGACTATCAACTCCGGTGCACTTCAAGTATGAGTGCTTAGCCCACTGCCCTTCTCTCTATACCCATGACTGTGTGGCTTGGATTACTCAAATACCAGCTCTAAATTTGCTGATGATACAATCACTGTTAGTAGAATTTCAGATGGAGACGAAAGGGCGTGCAGAAATGAAATATGCCAACTAGTAGAATGGTGTGCAGCAACAACCTGGCACTCATTGTGGACTCATTGTGAGCTGATTGTGGACTTCAGGAAGGGTAAAATGAAGGAACACATACCAATCCTCATAGAGAGATCAGAAGTGGAGAGAGTGAGCAGTTTCAAGTTCCTGGGTGTCAAAATCTCTGAGGACCTAACCTGGTCCCAACATATCGATGCATACTTCATTAAGAGATTTGGTATATCAACAAAAACACTCAAAGACTTCTATAGACGTACCGTGGAGAGCATTCTGACAGGCTGCATCACTGTCTGGTATGCGGAGGGGGCTACTGCACAGGACCAAAAGAAGCTGCAGAAGATTGTAAATTTAGTTGGCTCCATCTTGGGTACTAGCACCCAGGACATCTTCAGAGACCGTTGTCTCAGAAAGGCAGCGTCCATTATTAAGGACCCCAATCACCCAGGACATGCCCTTTTCTCACTGTTACCATCAGGTAGGAGATACAGAAGCCTGAAGGCTCACACTCAGTGATTCAGGAACAGCTTCTTCCCCTCTGCCATCCGATTCTTGAATGGATATTGAACCCGTGAACACTACCTCACTTTTTAAATACATATTATTTCTGTTTTGGCACAATTTTTGATCTATTCCATATATGCATCATGTAATTGATTGACCTATTTATTTATTTATTTTTCTATATTATGTATTGCATTGAACTGCTGCTGCTAAGTGACAAATTTCACGACACATGCTGTTTGGGACTCAGGTGCTAAGGGGAGCCCCCGAAATCCATTAGCAATATCTAGGACTGAGAAAAGCCTTTACTTTTTGGGGACCGGCCTTTCAGTATTGTTGCAGGGCTCGCCACGGTGGAGTGCAATCTTGGCATGGTCTTACTAAGGGCGGTTAGTCTATTGTTAACCGATATGATCCATCTTTACTGGCCATATAGGCGAGTTAATAGTTGCTGCAGTATATTCCCTAGTTTCTTCACTATACCCTGGACAACAGTCAGTGAGTCAGTGTTTATAGGGTACTGTTTATGGGGGTTATACAGGCCCCCCTCTATTTTAACTGAGTTTATCTTTACTCAGCTATAATGCATGTGTGTAGCTCACACTGCTGGGATCTGCTGGCTCCAGTCTCTGATGACCGGGGCAGCTACAACTATGCTAGCCAGGTTGTGTGTTCTGTTGGTTGTACATGTTCCCTCCCACTGACTTGTCCATATTATTGCTCCCTTTCCCAAATCTATAATAACCCTTCATCAGAAGCAGAAAGGAAGTGGGCAGAAGCCAGAGTAAGAAGATGGGGGACTTAAAGGACTACAACCTGATAGGTGATAGGTGAGAGCAGGTGAGGGGACCATATGTGGGTGGGGAAAGGGTGATGGTAAGGAATGTTATCTTACAGGTGGAAGAGGCTGAAGTAGATGTATCTGATAGTTGAGGAGAGTGGACCATGGAATAATGGGGTGAAGGAGGGGCACTAGAGAGAGGAAGATGTGGGTGATGATGGTAAGGAAGAGGGAAAAATGGTTGAGGGGGCAACTGGAATGAGAGAAAAAAATGGGACAAAGTGAAAGGAAAACAGAGAGGAGCGATTACTGAAAGTTAGAAAAATTTCTGTTGATGTCGTCATGTTTTAGACTGCTAAGATGGAAAAGAAACCATAGAAACTACAGCACAGAAACAGGCCTTTTGGCCCTTCTTGGCTGTGCCGAACCATTTTCTGCCTAGTCCCACTGACCTGCACACGGACCATATCCCTCTATACACCTCCCATCCATGTATCTGTCCAATTTATTCTTAAATGTTAAAAAAGAACCTGCATTTACCACCTCGTCTGGCTGCTCATTCCATACTCCCACCACTCTCTGTGTGAAGAAGCCCCCCCTAATGTTCCCTTTAAACTTTTCCCCCCTCACCCTTAACCCATGTCCTCTGGTTTTTTTCTCCCCTTGCCTCCGTGGAAAAAGCCTGCTTGCATTCACTCTATCTATACCCATCATAATTTTATATACCTCTATCAAATCTCCCCTCATTCTTCTACGCTCTAGGGAATAAAGTCCTAACCTATTCAACCTTTCTCTGTAACTGAGTTTCTCAAGTCCCGGCAACATCCTTGTAAACCTTCTCTGCACTCTTTCAACCTTATTTATATCCTTCCTGTAATTTGGTGACCAAAACTGAACACAATACTCCAGATTCGGCCTCACCAATGCCTTATACAACCTCATCATAACATTCCAGCTCTTATACTCAATACTTCAATTAGTAAAGGCCAATGTACCAAAAGCTCTCTTTACAACCCTATCTACCTGTGACGACACTTTTAGGCAATTTTGTATCTGTATTCCCAGATCCCTCTATTCCACTGCACTCCTCAGTGCCTTACCATTAACCCTGTATGTTCTACATTGGTTTGTCCTTCCAACGTGCAATACCTCACACTTGTCAGTGTTAAACTCCATCTGGTTTTGTTCCTCCAACCTACGTCTGGCATCAAGTTGGCAGTAGGGGAAGCCCTGGGCAGACATGTCAGTATGGAAATGGAAATTGGAATTGGAATGGGTGACCACCGGGAGTTCCTGATTGTTGAAGATGGCATAGTAAAGCTTTATTTGCTTTAGACAATAAGACCATAACACATAGGAGCAGAATTAGACCATTCACCCCATCAAGTCTTCACCACTCAACCCCATACACCTGCCTTCTAGCCATATCCTTCGATATCCTGACCAACCAGGGGACGATCAATTCCACCTTAAATACACCCACAGAAAAAATCCTCCTGACCTCTGTTCTAAAAAGTTGAGGCTGTGCTCTCTTGTTCTGGATACTCCCAAGATAGGAAACATCCTCTCCACAACCATTCTATCTAGTCTTTAAACACTCAGTAGTTTTCAATGAGATCCCCACACATTCTTCTAAATTCCAGTGAGTACAGGTCCAAAACTGCCAAATGCACCTCATATGTTAACCCCTTCATTCCCATAATCATCCTCGTGAACCTCCTCTGGACTCTCTCCAAAGACAACACATTATTTCTGAGATATGGGGCCCAAAACTGTTGACAATACTCCACGTTGGCCCTGATTATTGTCTTATTGGCCACTTTTTCATGGAACAACGGAGAATTAAAGGTGACATGTGAGATCAAATGGAGTGTGTGGATGGCATCCAGTGAAATCAAATGGAGTGTGTGGATGGCATCCAGTGAAATCAAATGGAGTGTGTGGATGGCATCCAGTGAAATCAAATGGAGTGTGGGGATGGGATCCAGTGAGATCAAATGGAATGTATTGATGAACTCCAGTGATATCAAATAGAATGTGAGGGTGGCATCCAGTGAGATCAAATAGAGTGTGGTGATGGGATCCAGTGATATCAAATGGAGTTTGGGGATGGGATCCAGAGAAATCAAAGGGAGTGTGGGGATGGGATCCAGTGAAATCAAAGGGAGTGTGGGGATGGGATCCAGTGAAATCAGAGGGAGTGTGGGGATGGGATCTAGTGAGATCAAAGGGAGTGTGGGGATGGGATCCAGTGAAATCAAAAAGAGTGTGGGGATGGGATCCAGTGAAATCAAAAGGAGTGCGGGGATGGGATCCAGTGAAATCAAAGGGAGTGTGGGGATGTGATCCAGTGAGATCAAAGGGAGTGTGGGGATGGGATCCAGTGAAATCAAAGGGAGTGTGGGGATGGGATCCAGTGAGATCAAATAGAATGTGGGGATGGGTCACAGTGAAATTGAAGGGACTGTGGGGATGCTGCCTGACCTTCTGAGTTCCTCCAACATTTGTGTGTGTTGCTTGGATTTCCAGCATCTGCAGATTTTCTCTTGTTTGAGTTCAAAATGAGTATGAGGATGGGACCTTGTATGTTCTATAGGCTCAAGTGAGATCAACAGGATTGTGAGATGTTCCCTGGTGGGTTTAAAGGGAGGGAGGAAAGCTGGTAAGTCAGATATTGATGCATGAGCAGTTGGAGCATAAGATATTGGAGCATTGGGTCCTCTCCGCCATTTCATCATGGCTGATCCATTTTCCCTTTCAACTCCAATCTCCTGACTTCTCTCTGTATCCCTTTATGCCCTGACTAATCAAGAATCTATCAACCTTTGCCTTAAACATACCCTGTGCCTGTGGCAACAAATTTGATAGATTCTGGCTAAAGAATTCTTCCTCATCTCCTTTCTACAGGAAAGCCCCTCAATTCTGAGGTTGTGTCCTCTGACCTTAGACTCCCCCACCACAGGAAACATCCTCTTCACTCTGTTGAGACCTTTCAACATTCAATACGTTTCAATGATGTCACCTCTCATTTTTCTGAATTCCACTGAGTAGACACCTGGAGCGATCAGATGCTTCTGATATGATATTTTTGTGAACCTCCTTTGAACCCTCTCCAATGTTGGCACATCCTTTTTAGATAAGGGGCCAAAACTGCTCACAATACTTCAAGTGAGGCTTTATAAACAATAGTATAGCAAATTATCAAGTATTACTGCATTGGGGTGGGTGACCAAATTCTTGGTAAAAGCTTGATTTGAGGAATGTCTGTGAAGTTTAGAGAGGACAATTCCTAGTTCAACAGGCTGAACTCATAGTGGAGCAATTGGAATTTAAGAGGGAGAATAAGAAGAGCATTTTAGGGCTGGAGGAGGTCACATAGATGGAGGTTGGTGAGACAATAGAAAGATTTGAAATAAGGGTGAGAGTTTTAAAGTTAGGCTGCTGCTTAAGCAGAAACCAAAATGGAAGGGGCAGTGGGTGAAAGGTTTTTGGATGACCTCAAGTTTCTGTATTGTAGAACAATGGAGTCTGTCCAGGAGATCATGGGGTGTTCAGTGTGGAGATAACTAAGGATGTTAGAGATGGATGAGCTAAGTTGGGTAAAGAACTGGCTGATGTAAAGATGCAGAAAGGTGGTGTGGATGGTTGGTATCAAATATCCATAGATTGTGGATGGTTTTACCAGTGTAGAGTGGGACCCAGTAAGTTCCATGCAGATCTGATATTGGTGACTAGTTCACTATTCACATTTGGCCCATCATTTATGCTGTCTGCTGGGCACCCATCTGTATTAATCTAATCTTCCAGCACTTGGTCCATGGCCTCTAGGATTCAAGTGCTCATCTAGACACCTCTTAAACACTGTCAGCAACTCTGCTTCCGCCACTCTCCCGCAATGTGTATTCAAGATACTTGGCACTCTCTGAATGGAGAAGGTGTCCTTTAGGCTCCATCTAAATTTTTACACCTTATCTTAAATTTGTGTCCTCTAATTTTATTAATCTCAGATATTCAGGAAAGATTCTTGTGGTCCACACTATATATACTTATCGTAATTTTATGTACTTCAACCATAGTATCTTAATCTTGTCCACCCCAGTAAAAACTGACACGGCCTTTCCAACCATTCCTCATAAATGAAAGAGTCCATCCCAGGTAACTTCCTGGTGAATCACCTCTGCATCCAACTATACTATAACTATAATGACATGAGTAGATCTCCAACTGATTTAGAGCTCTGGCCAACATTTTTTATAGCTGAGGCCTCTTGTCCTCAGTTCCCTGATTAAAGGCTACCATCCTATTGTCTTCTTCATCTTCTTAACCATATTAACCATGTGAAGATGAGGTAGTTGGTTTACAAACAGAGGCAATGTGTAGTGAGGAGAGGCTGTTGGTAGGGTAAAATTGCAGTTAACAGGATGAGTTGAAACATAAAAGGCCGATAAAATCGAAAAGGGTGAATATAGGACTGAAGGTGTTATATTTGAATATGCACAGCATATGGAAAAAGGTAGATGTACTTGCAGAACTGTTACAGATTGGCATGTGTGATGTTGTAGGCATCACTGAATCATGGCTAAAAGAAAGTTATAGCTGGGAGCTTAGTGTCCAAGGACGCACACTGGACAGGCAAGTAGTCAGGGGGTGTGGTATGGATCTGTTGGTGAAAAATAAAATCGAATCATTGGAAAGAGGTGACATAGAGTCAGAAGGTATTCAACCATTGTGAATAGAGTTAAGAAACTGCAAAGATAGAACAACCCTGATGGGAGTTGTATACAGACCTCCAAACAGTAGTAAAGATGTGGTCTACAAATTACAATGCGAGATAGAAAATGCATGTCAAAAGGACAATGTTACAATAGTCATCGGGTCTTCAATATGCAGGTAGATTGGGAAAATCAGGTTCATGCTGGATTCCAAAAGAGGGAATATCTGGATTGACTATGAGAGGTTTTTAGAGCAGCTCATTCATGGTTGAGCCTACTAAGGGATCAGCTACTCTGGGTTGGGTGTTGTGCAATGAACCGGAATTGTTAGAGAGCTTAAGGTAAAAGAACCCTTAAGGGAAAGTGATCATAATATAATTAAATTCACCCTGAAATTTGAGAAGGAGAAGCTAAAGTCAGATGTAACAGAATTACAGTGGAGTAAAGGAAATTACAGAGGCATGAGAGAAGAGTTGGCCAGAATTGATTGGAAAAGAACACTGGCAGGGATGACAGCACAGCAGCAATGGCTGGAATTTCTGGAAGCAATTCGGAAGGCACAGGATTTATACATCTCAAAGAGGAAGAAGTATTCTAAAGAAAAGATAACACAACTGTTGGAAATAAAAGAAATCAAGGTCAACATAAAAGCAAATGAGAGGGCATAAAATTGAGCAAAAATTAGCGGGAAGTTAGAGGATTGGGAAGCTTTTAAAAACCAACAGAAGGCAACTAAAACGTCATTAAGAAGGTAAATATGGAATACAAAAGTATTGAATAAAATGGACTTTATTACTTAATCCTTCTTATAAATGAGGAGTAAAAATCTTTACTTTACATCTCCGTCTAAATGTGCAATGTGTAATTTATAGTAATTTATAATAAATAGTATGTACAACAGGATAGTCAATATAACATAGAAATACAGTTGTGTCAGCATGAATTAAGCAGTCTGATGGCTTGGTGGGAGAAGCCTGTTGGTCCTGGCTTTTATACTGTGATACCATTTCCCAAATGGTAGTAGCTGGAACAATTTGTGGTTGGAGTGACTCAGGTCCCCAATGATCCTTTGGGCCCTTTTTACACACCTGTCATTGTAAATGTCCTGAATAGTGGGAAGTTCACATCTACAGGTGCGCTGGGCTGTCTGTAACACTCTCTGCGGAGTCCTGCGATTGAGGGAAGTACAGTTCCCATACCAGGTAGTGACACAGCCAAGTCAGGATGCTCTCAATTGTGCCCCTGTGGAAAGTTCTTAGGATTTGAGGGCCCACACCAAACTTCCTCAACCGTCTGAGGTGAAAGAGGCACTGTTGTGTCTTTTTCACCACACAGACGGTATGTACAGACCACGTGAGGTCCTCGGTGATGTTTATGCTGAGGAACTTAAAGCTGTTCATCCTCTCAGCCCCAGATCCATTGATGTCAATAGGGGTTAGCCTGTCTCCCTTCCTCCTGTCGTCCACAACCAGCTCCTTTGTTTTTGCGACATTGAGGGAGAGGTTGTTTTCTTGACACCACTGTGTCAGGGTGATGACTTCTTCTCTGTAGGCTGCCTCATTATTATTTGAGATTGGCCAATTAGTGTAGTGCTGTCAGCAAATTTAATTAACAGATTGTAGCTGTGGGTGGCGACACAGTCATGGGTATACAGCGAGTAAAGGAGGGGACTCAGTACACAGCCCTGAGGGGCACCTGTGTTGAGGGTCAGAGGGGCAGAGGTGAGGGAGCTCACTCTTACCACCTTCTGGTGATTTGACAGGAAGTCTAGGAGTCTTCCTGCTACACAGGGCAGGGTGAAGGCTGAGGTCTCAGAGCTGATTGTCGAGCCTGGACGGAATTATGGTGTTGAATGCTGAACTGTAGTCCAAGAACAGCATTCTCACATTAGCATCCTTCTTCTCCAGATGCGTAAAGCTGGTGTGTAGAGCTAGACAATAATATTAAAGAGGATATTAAAGGTTTCTTCCAGGGCTGGATTTAGTGGGGCCTGGGCTGGAGGCCCTGATGGGCCCCTGCCAACACCATAAAATGCTGCTATAACAAAGGAAAGAACAAGAGCAAAGGTCGGACATCAAAGCTGTGGACCGAGACATTGGTTCAGTACAATACGAAGGCTATAAACTTATAGGCCTTAAGAGGGAGGACAGAAAGTAATGCAGATTCTTAGTTTGAAGGACAGCATCTAAAGGACTCAAAAATTGACCTAGGCTTAGCTGGCTTAGTAAAGTTATGAGGGAGACGAAGTATGATGTACCCAATCTTGAATCTTTATTTAGCTATTCCTGCACATACCATAGGTCTTATTTCTCAAACAATGCCAAAGCATTTTTATCTCGGTATTTTTCTCAACCGTGTGTTCTGAGAAAGTAGAATGGAAATGAGAGACAAAAAGGCCAAGAGAGATGACACTATGGCAACCTGGGAAACTTGACAATACTCCAACAATCTTTTTGAAAAATGAGACCTAGCACATACTAACCTATTGCTGTGCTGTGTGGCTTGCAAAGTAAAGACCACTTATTACTTACTAGGTTTGTCACTGGAGCCTCGGATCGCCAGTCCCCTCTCGACCAAAAACTTCACAGCCGCCACCGCTCTTCTCAATACGTCGGTCCAGTAGACACACTCTGACTCGAACTGGTTTTGCAGATCTGTATCTATTCTTCCGCTGTCAGACGCTAGTGTAACGTAGGTCAGTATCGTTTTCCTACGTTGTTCGCTATTTTCATGCTCTCCGATGTGCTCAGCGGCATGTTTCCAGTCGCAAAAGCCAGTTTTGAAGATGTACTGACAGTTACCATCACTGAAGATGCAGCATTCAAAATAAAACACACAGCCGGTGGAAGGGGAGTATAAGAGCCATTGCCTTATATTTGTCCACCGGTCTCAGACTGTGACAAAAGGAATGGTACTGCTGCATCATCGAGAACAGGTTTAAAAAATTCTCTCAATTTCAATGTCTTTTTTAATGCTTCTTTCTCACAGTCCTCTTTTTCCTGTTTCTTTTTTCGTTTCTGTGCTCCACTCTTTTATTTTTGTTTGTCCGCCATGATGATAGCTGCCTATTTTGGGCCCCTCTGCAGCTTTGGCCCCTGGGCTGCAGCCCAGTCTAGCCCTGCCTAAAGTCTGGCCCTGGTTTCTTCAGATTCATAAAGTGTAAAAGAGAGACAAGAGGGGACATTGGACCACTGGAGAGCCAGTAATGGGAGACAAGGAGATGGTGAATGAACTAAACAAGTATTTTGCATCAGTCTTCACTGTGGAAGACACTAGCAGTATAGTGGAAATTCTAGGTGTCGGGGTCATGAAGTGTGTGAAGTTACCATTACTAGAGAAAAGGTTCTAGAGAAACTGAAAGGTCTGAAGGTAGATAAGTCACCTGGACCAGATGGTGTACACCCCAGAGTGCTGAAAGAGGTGGCTGAAGAGATTGTGGAGGTATTAGTAACGATCATTCAAGAAAAACTAGGTTCTGGATTTTCCACTCTGGAAGAAAATAGGAAAAACTGAGGCACAAAGGGACTTGGGAGTCCCTGTGCAGAATTCCCTAAATGTTAATTTGCAGGTTGCATCTGAGGTGAGGAAGGCAAATGTAAGAGGACTAGAATAGGTGGTACGGTAGTGTAGTGGTTATTTCAACGCTTTACTGTGCAGGCAACCCAGCTTCGATTTTCACCTCTGCCTGTAAGGAATTTGTACATTCTCCCTGTGATCACGTGGGTTTCCTCCTGATGCTCTGCTTTCCTCCCACCCCTCAGAGACTGGTCATTGTAAATTGTCCTGTGATTAGTCTCAGATTAAATCGAGTGAGCATCAACGGGACGGAAAAGCCTATTTTGCACTGTATCTCAATAAATAAATAAAAACAAGGATGTAATATTGAGACTTTATAAAGCACTAGTGAGGCTTCGCTTCGAGTATTGTGAGTAGGTTTGTGCCTTTGATCTTAGAAAGTTTGCGCTGAAACTGGAGAGGGTTCAAAGAAGGTTCACAAAAATGATTCCAGGATTAAACAGTTTGTCATATGAGGAGCATTTGACGCTGTGGGCCTATATTCACCAGAATTCGGAAGAATGAGGGGTGACTTCATTGAAACCTATCAAATGGCGAAAGGCCTTGATGGAATGGATGTGGTGGCAGAGTCCACAGAGGACACAGTCTCAGAATAGAGGGGCTTCCTATTAGAACAGAGAAGAGGAGGAATATCTTTAGCCAGAGAGTGGTGAATCTGTGGAATTCTTTGCCACAGGTGGCTGTGGAGGCCAAGTCTTTATGTGTATTTAAGGCGGAGGTTGATAGATTCTTGATTGGTCAGAGCATGAAGGGATACGGGGAAATGGCTGGAGACTGGGGCTGAGAGGAAAAATTGGATCAGCCATGATGAAATGGCAGAGAAGATGATGGGCTAAATGGCCTAATTCTGCTCTTATATATTATGGTCTTATGGTCTTATATTGTCTGTCTGTGCTTCCACCTACAAAGATGTTTGGACCTGCACACCCAGCTCCCCTTGTAGCTCATGTCTCCCCAGGACCTTAGTCCTAACCCCATTTATGCTTCCCAGCACATCAATAGCCGAAGTCTACCCTTCACATTGTCAGCAATTTCAGTCATCTGAAAATTTACTGATTGTAAACACAAGAGATTCAGCAGATGCTGGAAATCCTGCGTAACACACACAAAATGCTAGAGGAATGTAGCAGATCAGGCAACATCCATGGAAATGAAACGACGCTCTGGGATGAATCCCATCTTCAGGACTTACGAAGTGTGCCTCCTACATCCACATTTGAGAATAGTACAATCAGCAGGGGTACCAGTATTAGTCCCTGTGGAACACCGTAAGTCACAGGCATCACAGACATACCCGATCAAAACTTTTCCATGGACGGCTTCCAGACCGTTCGGGCTGACCAGAAGTGCACTGAGAGCGGTAAGCGTAAAGGAATTGGGGGCTTACTGTTCTGGTTAACAACAGATGGTGCAATCCGGGTCATATTACGATCGAGGAACGAGGACTCTGGTCATATTCCACCGAGATACAACACTGGGCGTCACGGGAGGTTGTTCCTGCCTGTGGCCATCGAACTTTGTAGCTCCTCCCGTGGAGGGTCAGACACCCTGAGCCAATAGGCTGGTCCTGGACTTATTTCCATCTGGCATAGTTTGCATTTTGTTCTTTGATTTTTGTGGTTTTTGTATTGCTATATTTATGCTCTATTCTTGGTTGGTGCAGCTGTAACGAAACCCAATTTCCCTCAAGATCAATAAAGTATATCTATCTATCTATCTATCTATCTATCTATCTATTTATCTACCTATCTATCTACCTATCTACCTAACCACATAGCCCATCAACATCTGCCTCTGATTGTGGTGTGCATATGAAATTCATGTCCTTGTGGTATCTATAGACTCCATTGTTTCACTGCTTACATAAGTAAATAAACAAAAGAGGAACTATGAACAGGGAGGAAGACCCCCTATAGAAAGCTGTAACTCTCAAATAAACACGGTATCTTGTTACACAGCACATTGCATTCCCTTTAAAAAGGAACTAAATTCACCTATTCAGCTAAACCCTTTGCACCAAGGGTGTTGTTCTGATGGAGCGTATATACACAGATGTAGCCTGACCTATTGACTATTTCCAGCTTTTATGTTTTCACTTTGCAGCTATATTTGATTTTCATTATAAATTATAAACTGTGTAGTTGTGATGCTTACAAGTTCAATGAACCATCAATTTGATTCATTCCTTAGTCCCCTTCAGTTTCCCCATTTCCTTCACTGTCTAAATACATAAGGAACACACAATGAACCAATAATAACTGTAGTTACACTTGTCAAGTTCAACAATTCAAAGATTCAAAGCACATTAATTGTCAAAGTATGTATGCAGTATACAACCCGAGAATTGTCTTCCCGCAGACAGCCTCAAAGCAAAGAAACATCTGTTCAAAGAAAACATCAAACGCCCAAAATGTGGAAAAAAAAACAAATCACGCAGACAGCAAAAAACAAGCAAATAACACACAGAACATTCAACATCAAACCACAGAATCATTGGAACGGTCCAGGAAAGTTCAGTTCATTTCAATTTAGCGCCGTGTCGTTTGTTGACTGCAGGTTGCTCAGCCAGTCCACCCTGATCAAAATCACACAAAATAGCAATAAAAAGGGAGTAACCAGAAACATGGATAATATGAACTGCAGAATCCTCTAGAAACGAGTCCAATTCACAAATCGCACTGACGAAACATTGCTCACGACTCCTGATCTTTTCTCCAGCAGCAGAGAGTGAGAGGGAGACTGGATCAAACACACCCACTCTCCTTCTGTTCTCATCCTTATTGATTTTAATCTTGCTCACTGCTTTAACTGGCGAGTCAGTGGAGAATTGGATCCAATCATGGGTTGGTGCTTCACTGTTAGACCCCGCACATGGTTTTCAACCTCGCTCTCAACCACATGGAATTCCTTCGGAGACAGCAAAAACACCTGATTGCCCAATCGTCCCCAAAACACATGATCAAAATGTAATTACAGGCTCCAATCAGACACAGTAATAGGAGAATCTTGAAAAGAGGAAGGAGAGGCAGAAGTAGTTTTATGAACTATCTGCAGGATTTCACTGTTAGTCACGTCGGTCACTGCCGTCGTCTTGCAAGGATGCAAGTCTATTAACATCGGCAGCCATGCATAGGGGATACAGAGCCTACAAAAAGTATTCACCCCGCCCCCCCCGGAAGCTTTCATGTCTTATTGTTTTACAACGTTGAGTCACAGTACACTTAGCTCAGATTTTTTTGACACTGATCAACAGAAAAAGACTCTTCCATGTCAAAGTGAAAACAGACCTCTATAAAAGTGATCTAAATTAATTACAAATATAAAACACAAAATAATTGAGGGGGGACTTGATAGAGGTATTTAAAATTATGAGGGAGATAGATAGAGTTGATGTGAATAGGCTTTTTCCATTGAGAGTGGGGGAGATTCAAACAAGAGGACATGAATTGAGAGTTAGAGGACAAAAGTTTAGGGGTAACATGAGGGGGAACTTCTTTACTCAGAGAGTGGTAGCTGTGTGGAACGAGCTTCCAGCAGAAGTGGTTGAGGCAGGTTCGATGTTGCCGTTTAAAGTTAAATTGGATAGATATTTGGACAGGAAAGGAATGGAGAGTTATTGGCTGAGCGCAGGTCGGTGGGACTGGGTGAGAGTAAGAGTTTGGCACGGACTAGAAGGTCCGAGATGGCCTTTTTCCGTGCTGTAATTGTTATATGGTTATAAGTATTCACCCCAAATCATCACTGGTGCAGCCATTTGGTTTTAGGAGTCACATAATTAGTCTCTGTTTATGGAGACCTGTGTGCAGTTAGGTACTTCAATTGATTGTAGTAAAAATACACCTCTTTCTGAAAGGTCTAACTGATGGTAAGTCAGTATCCTGGCAAAAACTGCACCATGAAGACAGAAGAACACTTCAAGCAGCTCTGTGGGAAGGCTATTGAAAAGCAAAAGTCAGAAAATGTCAGCATTCATTTCAAGAAGTTTAGAATACAAGAGCAGGGATGTGATGCTCAGGCTTTATAAAGCACTGGTGAGGCCTCACCTTGAGTACTCTGAACACTTTTGGGCTCCTCATGCTGGCATTGGAGAGGGTCCAGAGGAGGTTCACAAGGATGATTCCGGGAATGAAAGGGTTATCATACGAGGAATATTTGATGGCTGTGGGTCTGTACAGAATTCAGGGCATTCTGAAAGGGGAGGGTGAGCAGCCAGCTGTCGTGGTGCATGTAGGTACTAACGATATAGGAAGAAAGCGGGATGAGGTCCTACAAGCTGAATTTAGGGAGCTAGGAGATAAATTAAAGAGTTGGACCACAAAGGTAATCACTTCAGGATTATTAGCGGTGCCACGTGCTAACCAGAGTTGGAATAGCAGGACAGCTAGAATGAATATGTGGCGTGAGCGGTGGGGCAGGAGGGAGGGTTTCAGATACCTGGGGCATTGGAACTGCTTCTGGGGGAGGTGGGACCAGTACCGTCCAGACGGCCTACATCTGGGCAGGGGCAGGATCAATGTCCTAGGGAGATTGTTTGCTAGTGCTGTTGGGGAGGCTTTAAACTAATATTTCGGGAGAGGGGGGGACCCACACGGAAAAGAAGAGGGAAGTGATGCAGAGACCAAAGCTAGAGTGAGTGAAGAAAAAAGTGAGTAGAGTGCATAAAAGTAAAAAGCAAAAATCGAAAAGGTGACCAGATTCTGAAAGGACAATGAGTATAAGACCATAAGACCATAAGACCATAAGACAAAGGAGCAGAAGTAGGCCATTCGGCCCATCGAGTGCGCTCCGCCATTTTATCATGAGCTGACCCATTCTATCCTATTTAGTTTCACTGCCCCGCCTTCTCACCATAATCTTTGATGCCCTGGCTACTCAGATACCCATCAATCTCTGCCTTAAATACGCCCAATGACTTGGCCTCCACTGCTGCCCGTGGCAACAAATTCCATAGATTCACCACCCTCTGACTAAAAAAAATTCTTCGCATTTCTGTTCTGAAAGGGCGCCCTTCAATCCTGAAGTCATGCCCTCTCGTACTAGACTCCCCCATCATGGGAAACAACTTTGCCACATCCACTCTGTCCATGCCTTTTAACATTCAAAATGTTTCTATGAGGTCTCCCCTCATTCTTCTAAACTCCAAGGAATACAGTCCAAGAGCGGACAAACGTTCCTCATATGTTAACCCTCTCATTCCCAGAATCATTCTAGTGAATCTTCTCTGTACCCTCTCCAACGTCAGCACATCCTTTCTTAAATAAGGAGACCAAAACTGCCCACAGTACTCCAAGTGAGATCTCACCAGCGCCTTATAGAGCCTCAACATCACATCCCTGCTCCTATACTCTATTCCTCTAGAAATGAATGCCAACATTGCATTCGCCTTCTTCGCCACCGACTCAACCTGGAGGTTAACTTTAAGGGAATCCTGTACGAGGACTCCCAAGTCCCGTTGCATCTCAGAACTTTGAATTCTTTCCCCATTTAAATAATAGTCTGCCCGTTTATTTTTTCTGCCAAAGTGCATAACCATACACTTTCCAACATTGTACTTCATTTGCCACTTCTCTGCCCATTCTTCCAATCTATCCAAGTCTCTCTGCAGACTCTCCGTTTCCTCAGCACTACCGGCCCCTCCACCTATCTTCGTATCATCAGCAAATTTAGCCACAAAGCCATCTATTCCATAATCCAGATCGTTGATGTACAATGTAAAAAGAAGTGGCCCCAACACTGATGCCTGTGGAACACCACTGGTAACCGGCAGCCAACCAGAACAGGATCCCTTTATTCCCACTCTCTGTTTCCTGCCAATCAGCCAACGCTGTATCCACGTATGTAACTTTCCCGTAATTCCATGGGCTCTTATCTTGTTAAGTAGCCTCACGTGTGGCACCTTGTCAAACGCCTTCTGAAAATCCAAATATACAACATCCGCTGCATCTCCCTTGTCTAGCCTACTGGTAATTTCCTCAAAAAATTGTAATAGGTTTGTCAGGCAGGATTTACCTTTAAGGAATCCATGCTAAGTTCTGCCTATCTTGTCATATGCCTCCAGGTACTCTGTAACCTCATCCTTGACAATCGACTCCAACAACTTCCCAACCACCGACGTCAAGCTAACAGGTCTATAATTTCCTTTTTGCTTCCTTGCCCCCTTCTTAAATAGCAGAGTGACATTTGCAATCTTCCAGTCTTCCGGAACCATGCCAGAATCTATCGACTTTTGAAAGATCATCGCTAATGCCTCCGCAATCTCCACAGCTACTTCCTTCAGAACACGAGGGTGCATTCCATCTGGTCCAGGAGATTTATCGACCTTTAGCCTATTCAGCTTCCTGAGTACTTTCTCTGTCGTAATTGTGACTGCGCACACATCTCTTCCCTGCCACCCTTGAGTGTCCGGTATCCTGCTGTCTTCCTCAGTGAAGACTGATGCAAAATATTTGTTCATTTCCTCTGCCATCTCCTCATCTCCCATTACAATTTCTCCAGTATCATTTTCTATCGGTCCTATATCTACTCTCACCTGTCTTTTACTCTTTATATACTTGAAAAAGCTTTTAGTATCCTCTTTGATATTATTTGCTAGTTTCTTTTCATAGTTAATCTTTTCTCTCTTAATGACCTTCTTGGTTTCCTTTTGTAAGGTTTTAAAAACTTCCCAATCCTCTGTCTTCCCACTAATTTTTTCTTCCTTGTATGCCCTCTCCTTTGCTTTAACTTTGGCTTTGACTTCTCTTGTCAACCACGGTTGCATCCTTTTTCCACTCGAAAATTTCTTGTTTTTTGGAATATACCTGTCTTGCACATTCCTCATTTTTCGCATAAACTCCAGCCACTGCTGCTCTGCTGTCTTTCCCGCCAGTGTCTCTTTCCAGTCTACTTTGGCCAGTTCCTCTCTCATGCCACTGTAATTTCCTTTACTCCACTGAAACACCGACACATCAGATTTCGGCTTCTCTTTTTCTAATTTCACAGTGAACTCAATCATGTTATGATCACTGTCTCCTAAGGGTTCCTTCACCTCAATCTCTCTAATCACCTCCGGTTCATTACACAATACCCAATCCAGTACAGCCGATCCCCTAGTGGGCTCAACAACAAGCTGTTCTAAAAAGCCATCTCGCAGACATTCTACAAATTCTCTCTCTTGAGATCCAGTGCCGACCTGATTTTTCCAATCTACTCGCATGTTAAAATCCCCCACAATTATCTAACACTGCCCTTCTGACAAGCCTTTTCTATTTCCAGTTGTAATTTGTAGTCCACATCCCTGCAGCTGTTTGGAGGCCTATAAATAACTGCCATCAGGGTCTTTTTACCCCTGCTATTCCTTAGCTCAACCCATAAAGATTCTGCACCTCCCGATCCTATATCACCTCTTTCTAACGATTTAATATCATTTCTTACCAATAAAGCCACACCTCCCCCTCTGCCTACCTTCCTATCCTTCCGATACATTGTGTACCCTTGGACGTTCAGCTCCCAGAGACATGCATCCTTTAACCAGGTCTCAGTGATGGCCACAATATCATACCTGCCAATCTGTAGCTATACAACAAGATCATCCACCTTATTCCTTATGCTGCTTGCATTTAAGTACAACACCTTAAGACCAGTATTTGATACTTTTTGCTTTGATTTCACTGCAACTTTATTGCACTTCAACTCATCCCAATGGCTACACATTTGCCCCATCACCTGCCTGTCTTTCCTGACATCTTTATTGCTCACTATCTTAGATTTATTTCTGTTATCCCCTTCCTCTGCTCTATCATTCCGGTTCCCATCCCCCTGCCAAATTAGTTTAAACCCTCCCTAACAGCTCTATTAAACTTTCCCGCCAGGATATTGGTCCCCTTCGGGTTCAGGTGTAACCTGTCCTTTTTGAACAGGTCATACTTTCCCCAGAAGAGATCCCAATTATCCAATTGGGCACTTTATCTAAATGCCTGTAGCATTAGAAACAAGGTTAGCCTGATCTCATCCTTAAATAAGAGCACCACCCCACCTCCTTTCCCTTCCTGCCTATCTTTCCATATTACCTGATATTCTTGGGTATTAAACTCCCAGTCATCTCCACCTTGCAACCATGCTTCTGTAATGGCCACTAAATCATATGCCTTGGTACTGATCTGTGCCACAAGTTCACTAACCTTGTTCCTAATACTACTATAATACTATACCCATGACTATGTCGCCATCCACAGCTCCAATCTGCTAATTAAACTTGCTGATGACCCTGAACTGATTGGCTTAATCTCAAATAATAATGAGGCAGCCTACAGAGAAGAAGTCATCACCCTGACACAGTAGTGTCAAGAAAACAACCTCTCCCTCAATGTCACAAAAACAAAGGAGCTTTTTGTGGACTACAGGAGGAATCTAGACAGGCTAACCCCTATCGTCGTGGCTATCCCTCGAGGTCGAGGATGATGGTCTTCATTCTGAAGGGGCCCACAGAGTGAAGACACCTGTGCGTGTATTTGTTTAATGTGTACTGGATGTTCCACTCCAAGAAGCACACGATACTTCACAAATCAACCAACTGATTCCACTGGCATGGAAACCATGACGACTGGAGCTGATGGATTTGTTGCAGCCTTCATCCGTCTTCACAGCTGTTGAGTTCGAAGTAACTTCATCCACCTGTTCCACCGTTGAGGTCTTGGTTGGATTGTTCTTTGTCAGGGACCTCACCCTCGACCTTACCACCATGAGTGACTACATCTACTGCTCTTCCTTCATCAATGTGTTTAGTCACATCCTCAAAAAATTCAATCAGGCTCGTAAGGCACGACCTGCCTTTGACAAAGCCATGCTGACTATTCCTAATCATATTATGCCTCTGCAAATGTTTATAAATCCTGCCTCTCAGGATCTTCTCCGTCAACTTACCAAGCACTGAAGTAAGACTCATTGGTCTATAATTTCCTGGGCTATGTCTACTCCCTTTCTTGAATAATGTAACAACATTTGCAACTCTCCAATCCTCCAGAACCTCATTGATGATGCAAAGATCATCGCTGGAGGCTCAGCAATCTCCTCCCTCACCTCTCACGGTAGCCAGGGGTACACCTCATCCGTCCTGGTGACTTATCCAACTTGATGCTTTCCAAAAGCTCCAGCACATCCTCTTTCTTAACATCTACATGTTCAAGCTTTTCAGTCCACTGTAAGTCATCCCTACAATCGTCAAGATCCTTTTCCATAGTGAATACTGAAGCAGAGTACTCATTAAGTACCTCTGCTATCTCCTCCGGTTCCTTACATACTTTTCCACTGTCATACTTGATTGGTCCTATTCTCTCACATCTTATCATCTTGCTTTTAACATACTTGTAGAATGCCTTGGGGTTTTCCTTAATCCTGTCCGCCAAGGCCTTATCATGGCGCCTTCTGGCTCTCCTAACTTCATTCTTGAGCTCCTTCCTGCTAGCCTTATAATCTTATAGCTCTCTATCATTACCTAGCTTTTTGAACCTTTCGTAAGCTCTTCTTTACTTCTTGACTTGATTTACACCAACCTTTGTACAACACGGTTCCAGTACGCTAACATCCTTTCCCTGTCTCATTGGGACATACCTATGCAGAACTCCACACAAATATCCCCTGAACATTTGCCACATTTCTTCCGTACATTTCCCCGAGAACATCTGTTTCCAATTTATGCTTCCAAGTTCCTGCCTGATATCCTCATATTTCCCCTTACTCCAATTAAACGCTTTCCTAACTTGTCTGTTCCTATCCCTCTCCAATGCTATGGTAAAGGAGATAGAATTGTGATTACTATCCCCAAAATGCTCTCCCACTGAGAGATCTGACACCTGACCAGGTTCATTTCCCAATACCAGATCAAGTACAGCCTTTCCTCTTGTAGGCTGCTCTACATATTGTGTCAAGAAACCTTCTTGAACACACCTAGCAAACTTCACCCCATCAGAACCCTTCGCTCTAGGGACATGCCAATCGATATCTGGGAAATTAAAATCTCCCACCACGACAACCCTGTTATTATTGCACCTTTGCAGAATCTGTTTCCCTACCTGCTCCTCGATGTCCCTGTTACTATTGGATGATCTATAAAAAACACCCTTTCGAGTTATTGACCCCT
Organism: Mobula hypostoma; assembly: GCF_963921235.1. NCBI lineage: Eukaryota > Metazoa > Chordata > Chondrichthyes > Myliobatiformes > Myliobatidae > Mobula > Mobula hypostoma. The sequence continues at coordinate 48,320 of NC_086126.1, read as the reverse complement.
TCCTGTTCTTAACTTCCACCCACAGAGACTCTGTAGACAATCCCTCCATAACTTCCTCTTTTTCTATGGCCATGACACTATCTCTAATCAACAGTACCACACCCCACCTCTTTTGCCTCCCTCCCTGTCCTTTCTGAAACATCTAAAGACTGGTACTCGAAGAAACCATTCTTCCCCCTGAGCCAGCCAAGTCTCTGTAATGGCCACAACATCATAGCTCCAAGTCCACTCTAAGCTCATCCACTTTGTTCATAATATCCTTGCATTAAAATAGACACATCTCAAACCATCAGTCTGAGTGTGTCCCTTCTCTATCACCTGCCTACTGTCCCTCTCACACTGTCTCCAAGCTTTCTCTATTTGTGAGCCAACCGCCTCTTCCTCTGTCTCTTCAGTTCAGTTCCCACCCCCCAGCAATCCTAGTTTAAACTCTCCCCAATAACCTTAGCAAACCTCCCTGCCAGGATATTGGTCCCCCTGGGATTCAAGTGCAACCCATCCTTTTTGTACAGGTCACTCCTGTAGGGTACAGGAACTATGGTGTACAAATGCTGTTGAAAATCTAGTCAAGAAGAAAAGCAAAGCTTACGAAGGGTTCAAAAAACTAGGCAATGATAGAGATCTAGAAGATTATAAGGCTAGCCAGAAGGAGCTTAAGAATGAAATTAGGAGAGCCATAAGGGGCCATGAGAAGGCCTTGGTGAGCAGGATTAAGGAAAACCCCAAGGCATTCTACAAGTATGTGAAGAGCAAGAGGACAGGGTGTGAGAGAATAAGACCAATCAAGTGTGACAGTGGAGAAGTGTGTATGGAACTGGTGGAAATAGCAGAGGTACTTAATGACTACTTCGCTTCGGTATTCACTACAGGAAAGGATCTTGGCGATTGTAGGAGTGACTTACAGTGGATTGAGAAGCTTGAGCATATAGACACTAAGAAAGAGGATGTGCTGGAGCTTCTGGAGAGCATCAAGTTGGATAAGTCGCCGGGACCGGATGAGATGTACCCGAGGCTACTGTGGGAGGTGAGGGAGGAGATTGCTGAGCATTTGGCAATGATCTTTAATCATCAATGAGGACGGGAGAGTTTCCAGAAGATTGGAGGATTGCAGATGTTGTTCCCTTATTCAAGAAAGGGAGTAGAGAGAGCCCAGGAAATTATAGACCAATGAGTCTTACTTCAGTGGTTGGTAAGTTGATGGAAAAGGTCTTGAGAGGCAGGATCTATGAACATTTGAAGATGCATAATATGATTAGGAAGAGTCAGCATGGCTTTGTCAAAGGCAAGTCGTGCCTTACGAGCCTCAATAAATTTTTGAGAATGTGACTAAACACATTGATGAATGTAGAGCAATAGGTGTAGTGTATAGGGATGTCAGCAAGGCATTCGATAAGGTTCCCCATGCAAGGCTTATTGAGAAAAGTAAGGAGGCATGGGATCCATGGGGACATCGCTTTGTGGATCCAGAATTGACTTGCAATAGGCAAAGAGCGGTTGTAGACAGGGCATATTCACTTGGAGGCCGGTGACCAGAGGTGTTCCTCAGGCTATTCTGGGACCCCTTCTCTTTGTGATTTTTATAAGTAACCTGGATGAGGAAGTGGATGGATGGGTTAGCAAATTTGCTGATGACACAAAGGCAGGAGGTGTTGTGGATAGTGTGGAGGACTGTCAGAGGTAACAGCAAAACATTGATAGGATTCAAAAATGGGCTGATAAGCAGATGGAGTTCAACCCAGATAGTTTGAGGTTGTTCATTTTGGTTGGATAGGTCAAATATGATGGCAGAATATAGTATTAATGATAAGACTCTTGGCAGTGTGGAGGATCAGAGGGATCTTGGGGTCTGAGTCCATAGGACACTCAAAGCTGCTGTGCAGGTTGACGCTGTGGTTAAGAAGGCATACCATGCATTGGCCATCAACCGTGGGATTGAGTTTAAGAGCTGAGAGGTAATGTTGCAGCTATATAGGACCCTGGTCAGACCCCAGTTGGAGTACTGTGCTCAGTTCTGGTCGCCTCACTACAGGAAGGATGTGGAAACCATAGAAAGGGTGCAGAGGAGATTCACAAGGATGTTTCCTGGATTGGGGAGCATGCCTTATGAGAATAGATTGAGTGAACTCAGCCTTTTCTCCTTGGAGCGGCAGAGGATGAGAGGTGACTTAATCGAGGTGTATAAGATGATGAGAGGCATTGATCATGTGGATAGCCGGAGGCTTTTTCCCAGAGCTGAAATGGTTAACATGAGAGGGCATAGTTTTAAGGTTCTTGGAAGCAGGTACAAAGGAGATGTCAGGGATAAGTTTCTTATGCAGAAAGTGATGAGTGCATGGAATGGGCTGCGGGCGATGATGGTGGAGGCAGATACGATAGGGTCTTTTAAGAGACTCCTGGATAGATACATGAAGCTTAGAAAAATAGAGGGCTATGGGTAACCTTAGGTAATTTCTCAGGTAGGTACATGTTCGGCACAGCATTTTTTCTATGTTTCTATATTTCTATAGGTGCTAGGGGATTGATGGGAGTAGGCAGCTTAAATGTTTCCGACATGGACCAGATGGATCGAAGGGCCTGTTTCTGCGCTGCACTTTTCTATGACCCTATGATCTTTTACACTTAACCCATGACCTCTAAACGTCGCCCCCCCCACCTCAGTGGAAATAGCATGCTTGCATTTACCCTATCTATACCCCTCATAATTTTGTATACGTCTAACAAATCATCTCTCAATCTTCTATGTTCCAAGGCATAAAGTCCTACCCCTTTCAATCTTTCCTTATAACTCAGGTCGTTGTTCTAAATAGCCCTAGCCTCTCTAATCCACCATTGTATCTATAGTCCAAGAACAACTTTCATAAGTCTTTCCTGGGCCTTCTCAAACGGCCTTACATCCTTCCTGCAAAGAGGTGACCAGAAACAAACACAATACCTCATCTGTGACTGGACCAGTATTCTACAACCTTTCAGCATAGCTTCCATCTTTTATACTTGCGTATGCCTTATTAACCCTAATTACAGGAGGGGCAAGACTGGCAGCACAATATTCCGGGGTTCTGTTTGTTCAGACGTGTCAGAGTGGGAGAGATTAAAGAAGGAGGGGTTACTAGTCAAGGAAAATTTCACAACAGTGCTCCATCAGGACAGACTGGAAAACCCGTCTGGTGAGGTACTATGGATGGAACTGAGTTATGAGAAAGTATGACCACATTAATGGGGCTATATTACAGACCATCCAGCAAACCTAGCGATTTAGAGGAGCAAGATTGTACAGATTGCTGACTGTTGCACGAAACATAAGGTTGTCAGAGTATGTGATTTTAAAATTCCACAGATTGACTGGGACTCCAATACTGGAACAGAGTTTGTCAAATGTGTTTATTGAAAGTGGGTACGAGGAAACCTGCAGATGCTGGAAATTCAAGCAAGACACACAAAAAATGCTGGTGAACGCAGCAGGCCAGGCAGCATCTATAGGAAGGGGTACAGTCGATGTTTCGGGCCGGGACCCTTCGTCAGGACTAACTGAAGGAAGAGATAGTAAGAGATTTGAAAGTGGGAGGGGGAGGGGGAGATCTGAAATGATAGGAGAAGACAGGAGGGGGAGGGCTGGAGCCAAGAGCTGGACAAGTGATTGGCAAAAGGGATATCAGACTGGAGAAGGAAGAGGATTGTGGGACAGGAAGCCTGGGGAGAAAGAGAAGCGGGAGGGGAGCCCAGAGGATGGAGAGAAGGCAAGGAGTTATAGTGAAAGGGACAGAGGGAGAAAAAAGAGAGAGGGGAAAAAAAAGGGGAAAAATAAAAAATATATTAAAATATATTAAATAAATAAATAAGGGATGGTGTGTGAAGGCGAGAAGGTTGATAGGGTGTAAAGAAAGCTTTTGGCACATTCACTTTCATAAATCAATGTATTCAGTACAGTAGTGGATGTTATGTTGAAGTTGTGTTAGACATTGGTGAGGTCTAATTTGGAGTATTGTGTGAAGTTCTGGTCACCTACCTACAGGAAAGATGTAAATAACATTGAAAGAGTACAGAGAAAATTTACAAAAGTGCTGCTGACACTTGAAGCCCCAATTCATAGTGAAAGGTTGAATAGATGAGGCAGTTTAAATGGTTTCAGCATGGACAGGATGGGTCAAAGTGCCTGTTTTCTGTGCTGTACCCCTCTGACACAATGACACTTTCTCAACATATGCTGTTCTGTCACTGAATAATGCACTCAGACTGTGACATTCCCCTCCTCCTCCACTCATACTGTGACATTCCCCTCCTCCTCCACTCAGACTGTGACATTCCCCTCCTCCTCCACTCAGACTGTGACATCCGCCTCCTCCTCCACTCAGACTGTGACATTCCCCTCCTCCTCCACTCAGACTGTGACATTCCCCTCCTCCTCCACTCACACTGTGACATTCCCCTCCTCCACCACTCAGACTGTGACATTCCCCTCCTCCTCCACTCAGACTGTGACATTCCTCTCCTACTCCACCCAGACTGTGACATTCCCCTCCTCCACCACTCACTGTGACATTCCCCTCCTCCTCCACCCAGACTGTGACATTCCCCTCCTCCACCACCCAAACTGTGACATTCCCCTCCTCCACCACTCAGACTGTGACATTCCCCTCCTCCACCACCCAAACTGTGACATACCCCTCCTCCTCCACTCAGACAGTGACATCCCCCTCCTCCTCCACTCAGACTGTGACATTCCCCTCCTCCTCCACTCAGACTGTGACATTCCCCTCCTCCTCCACTCACACTGTGACATTCCCCTCCTCCACCACTCAGACTGTGACATTCCTCTCCTACTCCACCCAGACTGTGACATTCCCCTCCTCCACCACTCACTGTGACATTCCCCTCCTCCACCACTCAGACTGTGACATTCCCCTCCTCCACCACCCAAACTGTGACATACCCCTCCTCCTCCACTCAGACTGTGACATTCCCCTCCTACTCCACCCAGACTGTGACATCCCCTCCTCCTCCACTCAGACTGTGACATTCTCCTCCTCCTCCACTCAGACTGTGACATTCCCCTCATCCACCACCCAGACTGTGACATTCCCCTCCTCCTCCACTCAGACTGTGACATTCCCCTCTTCCACCACTCAGACTGTGACATTCCCCTCCTCCTCCACTCAGACTGTGACATTCCCCTCTTCCACCACTCAGACTGTGACATTCCCCTCCTCCACCACTCAGACTGTGACATTCCCCTCCTCCACCACCCAGACTGTGACATTCCCCTCCTCCTCCACTCAGACTCTGACATTCCCCTCCTCCTCCACCCAGACTGTGACATTCCCCTCCTCCTCCACTCACACTGTGACATTCCCCTCATCCACCACCCAGACTGTGACATTCCCCTCCTCCTCCACTCAGACAGTGACATTCCCCTCCTCCTCCACTCAGACTGTGACATTCCCCTCATCCACCACCCAGACTGTGACATTCCCCTCCTCCTCCACTCAGACTGTGACATTCCCCTCCTCCACCACTCAGACTGTGACATTCCTCTCCTACTCCACCCAGACTGTGACATTCCCCTCCTCCACCACTCACTGTGACATTCCCCTCCTCCACCACTCAGACTGTGACATTCCCCTCCTCCACCACCCAAACTGTGACATACCCCTCCTCCTCCACTCAGACTGTGACATTCCCCTCCTACTCCACCCAGACTGTGACATCCCCTCCTCCTCCACTCAGACTGTGACATTCTCCTCCTCCTCCACTCAGACTGTGACATTCCCCTCATCCACCACCCAGACTGTGACATTCCCCTCCTCCTCCACTCAGACTGTGACATTCCCCTCCTCCACCACCCAAACTGTGACATTCCCCTCCTCCTCCACTCAGACTGTGACATTCCCCTCCTCCTCCACCCAGACTGTAACATTCCCCTCCTCCACCACCCAGACTGTGACATTCCCCTCCTCCTCCACTCAGACTGTGACATTCCCCTCCTCCACCACCCAAACTGTGACATACCCCTCCTCCTCCACTCAGACTGTGACATTCCCCTCCTACTCCACCCAGACTGTGACATCCCCTCCTCCTCCACTCAGACTGTGACATTCTCCTCCTCCTCCACTCAGACTGTGACATTCCCCTCATCCACCACCCAGACTGTGACATTCCCCTCCTCCTCCACTCAGACTGTGACATTCCCCTCTTCCACCACTCAGACTGTGACATTCCCCTCCTCCTCCACTCAGACTGTGACATTCCCCTCCTCCACCACTCAGACTGTGACATTCCCCTCCTCCACCACCCAGACTGTGACATTCCCCTCCTCCTCCACTCAGACTCTGACATTCCCCTCCTCCTCCACCCAGACTGTGACATTCCCCTCCTCCTCCACTCACACTGTGACATTCCCCTCATCCACCACCCAGACTGTGACATTCCCCTCCTCCACCACTCAGACTGTGACATTCCCATCCTCCTCCACCACTCAGACTGTGACATTCCCCTCCTCCTCCACCCAGACTGTGACATTCCCCTCCTCCTCCACTCAGACTGTGACATTCCCCTCCTCCTCCACTCAGACTGTGACATTCCCCTCATCCACCACCCAGACTGTGACATTCCCCTCCTCCTCCACTCAGACTGTGACATTCCCCTCTTCCACCACTCAGACTGTGACATTCCCCTCCTCCTCCACTCAGACTGTGACATTCCCCTCCTCCTCCACCCAGACTGTGACATTCCCCTCCTCCTCCACTCACACTGTGACATTCCCCTCCTCCTCCACTCAGACTGTGACATTCCCCTCCTCCTCCACTCAGACTGTGACATTCCCCTCCTCCTCCACTCACACTGTGACATTCCCCTCCTCCTCCACTCAGACTGTGACATTCCCCTCCTCCTCCACCCAGACTGTGACATTCCCCTCCTCCTCCACTCAGACTGTGACATTCCCCTCCTCCTCCACTCAGACTGTGACATTCCCCTCCTCCTCCACCCAGACTGTGACATTCCCCTCATCCACCACCCAGACTGTGACATTCCCCTCCTCCTCCACTCAGACTGTGACATTCCCCTCTTCCACCACTCAGACTGTGACATTCCCCTCCTCCTCCACTCAGACTGTGACATTCCCCTCCTCCTCCACCCAGACTGTGACATTCCCCTCCTCCTCCACTCACACTGTGACATTCCCCTCCTCCTCCACTCAGACTGTGACATTCTCCTCCTCCACCACCCAGACTGTGACATTCCCCTCCTCCTCCACTCAGACTGTGACATTCCCCTCCTCCTCCACTCACACTGTGACATTCCCCTCCTCCTCCACTCAGACTGTGACATTCCCCTCCTCCTCCACCCAGACTGTGACATTCCCCTCCTCCTCCACTCAGACTGTGACATTCCCCTCCTCCTCCACTCAGACTGTGACATTCTCCTCCTCCACCACTCAGACTGTGACATTCCCCTCCTCCTCCACTCAGACTGTGACATTCCCCTCCTCCTCCACTCAGACTGTGACATTCCCCTCTTCCTCCACTCAGACTGTGACATTCCCCCCTCCTCCACTCAGACTGTGACATTTCCCTCCTCCTCGACTCAGTCTCTGACATTCCCCTCTTCCACCACTCAGACTGTGACATTCCCCTCTTCCACCACTCAGACTGTGACATTCCCCTCATCCACCACCCAGACTGTGACATTCCCCTCCTCCTCCACTCAGACTGTGACATTCCCCTCTTCCTCCACTCAGATTGTGACATTCCCCTCTTCCACCACTCAGACTGTGACATTCCCCTCCTCCTCCACTCAGACTGTGACATTCCCCTCCTCCACCACTCACACTGTGACATTCCCCTCATCCACCACTCAGACTGTGACATTCCCCTCCTCCTCCACTCAGACTGTGACATTCCCCTCCTCCACCACTCAGACTGTGACATTCCCCTCCTCCACCACTCACTGTGACATTCCCCTCTTCCTCTACTCAGACTCTGACATTCCCCTCCTCCTCCACTCACTGTGACATTCCCCTCCTCCACCACTCAGACTGTGACATTCCCCTCCTCCTCCACTCAGACTGTGACATTCCCCCCTCCACCACTCAGACTGTGACATTCCCCTCCTCCACCACTCAGACTGTGACATTCCCCTCCTCTTCCACTCAGACTGTGACGTTCCCCTCCTACACCACTCAGACTGTGACATTCCCCTCCTCCTCCACTCAGACTGTGACATTCCCCTCATCCACCACTCAGACTGTGACATTCCCCTCCTCCACCACTCAGACTGTGACATTCCCATCCTCCTCCACTCAGACTGTGACATCCCCTCCTCTTCCACTCAGACTGTGACATTCCCCTGCTCCTCCACCCAGACTGTAACATTCCCATGCTCCTTCAGCGCTCATAATACGACATTCCCCTCCTTCTACCTCGCTTGTACTGTGTTGCCTCTCCTTATTCTTCCTGCCAAACCAGTATTCCACATAGTTTAACATTAGACCATATTAAACAGGGATCTGCCATCTCCACCAGCCTATTTATATCTACTACAATTTATTAGCACTTTCTCATTCCCTGTCATCTTCAAAATTAGAAATTGCGTCTCACACACTCCCAAGTCATTAACGTAGATCAAAGAATCAATGAGCCACGCACTGATCGCTGGGAAAGGCCACTTTTCAATTTCCTCCAGTCCAAGAAATGCCTTTTCACAGTGCTTTTATTCAAATACAAACAAGAGAAAATCTGCAGATGCTGAAATTCAGAGCAACGCTCATAGAGTGCTAGAGGAAATCCGAGTTTTTCCAGCATTTTGTGTGTATTGACATGAGCTTCAAATTGGTAGATAACTGGGTGTTAATTTGTCAAAAACTTTTTGCAATTTTTTTGCCTTCATCAACTCTGTCCACTGCTTCATCAAAGAATTAATCTATCGTGTTGGGTAACCTTGTTCTGCCCTTTAGCAACTCAAGGCTGCAATGCTCTAAGTGATCTATTTTCCTCTACGTTACTCTGTTTGATGTTTCTAAAACTTTCCCATCACTTGTTAAGCTGACTGATGTGTGGTCGCTGTATTTATCCTTTTCCCCCAGTTTTTAAGTGTGAAGTAAAATTTGTTACAATATAAGCATTCTGAAAAATATACTCAGTACCTCCACAATTTTGACCCATATTTCTCTCAAAATCCAAGGATGCATCCTATCCAGACTTCGTGATTGATCAGATTTACTTTGAACCAACTTTCCTCATATTTTCATGTTATTAACTTTTAGCACGTCTAGCCTTTCAACTGTATCTTCTAACATGATTACTTTTCCAGCAGGCATTTCCCTGGTGAAGACAGCTGTTCAGTATTCATTTTGTAGCTTAACAGTGCTCTCAGCAGCCAAGTACAGAATCTGGTTTTACAGTTAGAAGACCTTACTCATCCATGCATTACCATTTTACCATACTTGTGCCTATTAAAGTTCAATGTAAATTTATTATCAAAGTACACTGAGATTCATTTTGGTTCAGTATTGTGGAAGTTCCAGGTGTTGTGGTGGCGAAGTGTGTGAAGTTACTAAAACTAGAGATAAGGTTTTTTGAGAAACTGAAAGGTCTGAGATAGGTAAGTCACCTGGAATAGATGGTGTACACCCCAGAATTCTGAAAGAGGTAGCTGAAGAGATCATGGAGGCATTAATAATGACCTTTAAAGAATCGCTAGATTCTGGAATGGTTCCAGAAGACTGGAAAATTGAAAATGTCACTCCACTCTTCAAGAAGGGAGAGAGGCAGAAGAAAGGAAACTATAGGCCAGTTAGTCTGACCTCAGTGGTTGGGAAGATGTTGGAATTGATTATTAAGGATGAGGTCTCAGAGTACTTGTCGGTATATGATAAAATAGGCCATAGTCAGCATGGTTTCCTCAAGGAAATCTGTTGGGAATCCTTTGAAGAAATAACAAGCAGAATAGACAAAGGAGAATCAGTTGATTTTGTGTCCTTGGATTTTCAAAGGCTTTTGACAAGGTGCCATAAATGAGGCTGCTTAACAAGCTCATGGAAGATTTTAGCATGGATAGAGCATTGGCTGATTCGCAGGAGGCAGAGAGTGGGAAAAAAGGGAGCTTTTTAAATAAGTAAAGGGTTAGATTTTTGCATAGCAGGGAAATTAAGGGTTATGGGAAAAAGGCAGGTAGGTGGAGATGAGTTCATGGTCAGATCAGCCATGATCTTATTGAATGGTGGAGCAGGTTCAAAGGGCCAGATGGTGTACTCCTGCTTCTATTTCTTACGTTCTGATGTTATGTTCTGATGTTCTTTTCTGGCTGGCTGCCAGTGACCACTGGTGTTCCACAGGGGTTTGTGTTGGGACCGATTCTTTTTACGCTATATGTTAATGTTCTGGGTGATGGAATTGATGGCTTGATGGTAAGTTTACATACGATATGAAGATAGGTGGAGGGGCAAGTAGTTTTGGGGAAGTAGAGAGGCTACAGAACGACTTAGAAAGGTTAGGAGAATTGGCAAAGAAAGGGCAGATAGAATACAGCATCAGGAAATGTATGGTCATGCACTTTGGTAGAAGAAATGAAATGGTTGACTATTTTCTAAATAGCGAGAAACTGCTAAAAAAACTGAAATGCAAAGGGACTTGGGAGCCCTTGTGCAGGATTCCTAAAGGTTAGTTTGCAGGTTGAGTCTGTGGTGAGGAAGGTAAATGTGATGTTAGCATTCATTTCAAGAGGACTAGAATATAAAAGCAAGGATGTAATGTTGAGACTTTATAAAGGACTGGTGAGGCCTCTTTTGAGTATTGCGAGCAGTTTTGGGCCTCTTATCTTAGAAAGGATGTGCTGAAACTGGAGAGGTTTCAAATGAGGTTCACAAAAATGATCCCAGGATTAAATTGCTTGTCATATGAAGAGCATTTGGTGGCCCTGGGCCTGTATTCGCTAGAATTCAGAAGAATGAGGGATGACCTCATTGAAACCTATCAAGCAAGCAGTGAAAGGCCTTGATGGAGTGGATGCGGAGAGGATGTTTCCTATGGTGGGAGAGTCTAAGACCAGAGCTGACAGCCTCAGAATAGAGGTTGTCCTGTAGAACAGAGACGAGGAGGAGTACCTTTAGCCAGAAATTGGTGAATCTGTGGAATACTTTGCCACAATCAGGTATGGAAGCCAAGTCTTTATGTATATTTAAAGCAGACTTTGATAGATTCTTGATTGGCCAGGGCATAAGGGGATACAGGGAAAAGGCAGGAGATTGGGGCTGAGAGGACAATTGGATCAGCCATGATGAAATCTCCTAGATCTTATGGTCTTATGGTCTATTTTCACAGTAAATGGTTTATTTAAGTCAGCAGCAAAATCCCTTTGCTCTGTTCTCTTTTCCTCTCTTATTTTTATCTTCTCTCTGACTGAATCAGCCTGGTTCTTATTAGTATCTCCAACCGAATGTAATCAATCTGTTTCTCACTAGTATCTCTAACCCAGTGTAATGAGCCTGGTTCTCGTTAGTATCTCTAACCCAGTGTAATGAGCTTGGTTCTCGTTAGTATCCCCAACCCAATGTAAACAGCCTCATTCCCACTGGTATCTTCAACCCAGCTCACTGCATGAGCAATCTTTCATTGCTTCATCTTCTTCTGTATTTCTTTCATCATCTCGGCGGCCGAGGATGTACTTGTTGTTCTTTTGCAAATGTGTCTCAGCTGAACTTGAGCTATCTCTTCCTTTAATCCCTGGTTCTCATTTCCCATTGATATCTGCCTTCATCTTATTAAATACCTTACTCTGGGGATTGCATATTCTCTTTTTCAGTAACTAACCCAAGTCTAATCATGTTATGAAACCTTGTGCACCCACCTTATTCCCCAGAACCAGATACAGTATTGCTTCCGTCTTTGTTTCACCACAGACAGGGTGAATGAACACAGTGTTTTCCCCAGGGTTGTGGAGTCAAAAGCTAGAAGGCAATAGTTTAAAGGAAACCTGAGGGGCAACTTCATCATTCAGAAGGCTTTGGTTCATTGGGTGAGCAGCTAGACAATGTGTTGGGGCAGGTACAATATCAATTGTAGAACACAGAACAGCACACCACAGGAACAGGCCATTCATGTTGTGCTGAACCAGCAAAATAGCAAATCAAAAACACCCAAACAGTAATCCTTTCTACCAACTCCATATCCATCTCTCTCAATCTTCCTTACATCCCTGTGCCTATCCAAATTCCTCTTTAATACTTCTAATGTGTTTGTCTCTACCACCGTAGCAGGCAACACATTCCAGGCATCCACGACTCTCTGAGTAAAAAACTTACCCCTCACATCCCCACTGAATCTACCCCCTCTCACCTTCAATGCATGCCCTCTGGAATTAGACATTTCAACTCTGGGAAACAGGTACTCCCTGTCTACTCTGCCTATGCCTCTCATAATCTTATAAACTTCCATCAGATCTCCCCTCAGCCTCCAGTGCTGCAGAGAAAAGGCATTTGGAGCAGTACGTGGCTAGGAAGGCTCAGATAGATTCGGGTCAAACTGGGCAAATGGAACAAGCAAAGATGGGTATCATAATCTTTGTGGAGGAGTTGGGACAAAGGGCCTGTTTCAGTGCTCTATGACTCCAAAGATAGTTCTAGAAAACTCAATAAGGTTGACAATTTCGCTGTAGGAAGTTTGGTAAATTAGAATTTTGTCAGTCTCTTTTGTAGAGATTTTGTGCTGAAGAGCAAGTGCTGAGAAGAATGAAATTCTGGTAAAGATATTGGATGCATGTTAAGACACCCAGCACTGGATTTGGTTTCATTTTCCCTAGACTGGAGGAGGCCAAGGGGGAACCAAACAGAGATGGATCGATATCAGAGGCCTAGCTAGGTAGAAGTAAGAATCTTTTCCCCATGGCAGAAGTGCTTAAGGCCAAGTTTAAATTGAATTGAATTGACTTCATTACTTACATCCTTCATATATGTGAGGAGTAAAAATCTTTACATTATGTCTGTTTAAATGTGTAATTTATAGTGATTTGTAATAAATAGTATGTACAACAAGACAGTCAATATAACACAAAAATACAATTGTATCAGTGTTAATTAATCAGTTAGATAGCCTGTGGAAGAAGCTGCTCCTGGCTTTTATACTGTGGTACCGTTCCCTGATGGTAGCAGCTGGAACAGTTTGTGATTGGGTTGACTCGGGCCCTTTTTACACACTCGTCATTGTAAATGCCCTGAATAGTGGGAAGTTCACATCTACAGGTGCGCTGGGCTGTCTGTAACACTCTCTGCAGAGTCCTGCGATTGAGGGAAGTACAGTTCCCATACCAGACAGTGATGCAGCCAGTCAGGATGCTCTCAATCGTGCCCCTATAGAAAGTTCTTAGGATCTGGGGGCCCACACCAAACTTCTTCAACTGTCTGAGGAGAAAGAGGCACAGTTGTGCCTTTTTCACCACACAATCGGAATGTACAGATCACGTGAGGTCCTCGGTGATGTTTATGCCAAGGAACTTAAAGCCATTCACCCTCTCAGCCCCAGATTTATTGATGTCAATAGGGGTTAGCCCGTCTCCATTCCTCCTGTAGTCCACAACTAGCTCCTTTGTTTTTGCAACATTGAGGGAGAGGTTGTTTTCTTGACACCACTGTGTCAGGGTGATGACTTCCTCTCTGTGGGCTGCCTCATTATTATTTGAGATTAGGCCAATTAGTGTAGTGTAATTAGCAAATTTAATTAGCAGATTGGAGTTGTGGGTGGCGACACAGTCATGGGTATATAGAGAGTAGAGGAGGGGACTCAGTACACAGCCCTGAGGGGCTCCTGTGTTGAGGATCAGATGGGCAGAGGTGGAGCCCACTCCTACCCATGCCGGCGATCTGACAGGAAGTCCAAGATCCAGCTACACAAGGCAGGGTGAAGGCCGAGGTCTCTGAGCTTCTTGTCGAGCCTGGAGGGAATTATGGTGTTGAATGCTGAACTGTAGTCCAAGAATAGTATTCTCACATAAGCATCTTCTTCTCCAGATGTGTAAGGGTGGTGTGTAGGGCTGTGGCTATTGCATCATCTGTCGATCTGTTGTGTCTGTAGGCGAATTGTAGGGGGTCCAGTGTGGGTGGTAGCAAGCTGCAGATGTAATCCTTGACCAGCCTCTCAAAGCATTTGTTTATTATTGAGGTGAGTGCGACAGGACACCAGTCATTCAGACACGTTACCTTGGTCTTTTTAGGCACAGGGACAATGGTGGATGGTTTGAAGCAGGAGGGTACTCTACACTGGGAGAGGGAGAGATTAAGAACGTCTGTAAACACACCTGTCAGTTGTGCTGTGCACATCCTGAGTACTCACCGTGGGATGCTGTCTGGTTCTGCAGCCTTGCGACTGTCCACTCGTTGGAAACGCCTGTGTATTTCATCCTCAGAGATGACCACGGTGCAGGCTGCATCGGTGGCTCTCCTCAGGGGCTCAGTGTCGGCTGTATCGAATCAAGAGTAAAAAAGATTTAGCTCAAACAACAGGAATTCTGCAGATGCTGGAAATTCAAGCAACACACATCAAAGTTGCTGGTGAATGCAGCAGGCCAGGCAGCATCTCTAGGAAGAGGTACAGTCGACGTTTCAGGTCGAGACCCTTCATCAGGACTTTCCTGAACACCTACGCTCTGTCCGTCAGAGAAAGCAGGATCTCCCAGTGGCCACACATTTTAATTCCACATCCCATACCCATTCTGACATGTCTATCCACGGCCTCCTCTACTGTAAAGATGAAGCCACACTCAGGTTGGAGGAACAACACCTTATATTCCGTCTGGGTAGCCTCCAACCTGATGGCATGAACATCGACTTCTCTAACTTCCGCTAATACCCCACCTCCCCCTCGTACCCCATCCGTTATTTATTTTTAAACAGACATTCTTTCTCTCTCTCTCCTTTTTCTCCCTCTGTCCCTCTGACTATACCCCCTGCCCATCCTCTGGTTCCCCCCCCACCCCATCTTTCTCCCTTGGCCTCCTGTCCCATGATCCTCTCATATCCCCTTTGCCAATCACCTGTCCAGCTCTTGGCTCCATCCCTCCCCCTCCTGTCTTCTCCTATCATTTTGGATTTCCCCCTCCCCCTCGCACTTTCAAATCTCTTACTAACTCTTCCTTCAGTTAGTCCTGACGAAGGGTCTCGGCCTGAAACGTCGACTGTACCTCTTCCACAAGATTTAGCTCATCTGGGAGAAAGGCGGTGATGTTGGATACACCACTGCGTTTAGCTTTGAAGTCTGCGAAGGTGTGCAGACCTTGCCATAAGCTGCGTGTGTTGTTGGTCTGGATGAAGAATAAGTTATTCAGACGGCATCCGAGGGAGATTTTTTCTTCAGAGAGTAGTTGGAATTTGGGTCGCACTGCCTGATTGGGTGGTAGAGGCAGAGACAGTCACAACACTGTAGAAGTATCTAGACAAACCCTTGATTGAGCGCGGTAAGAAGGCTACAGGTAGACAAATGGTAAGTGGCATTAGTATAGTTCCATCATGTAGATTAATGACCTGAATGAGAAGTAAATTTGCTGAAGGTGCCAACATTGGTGATTCAATGGACAGTGAAGTGGGTTGTCCATGGTTACAACCACATTTAGATCACATGGAAAAGTAGGCCAATGAAAGGCAGGTGGACCTCAACTCTTAACAAGTGTAAAACAATGCACTTTGGAACACTATCCTGCTCCGGCTTATACATAGTGTACAACAGAGACCAGGAGGAGCTCACATTCTGTGTCAGCCAGACCAAGGGATTGATTATGGATTTTCAGGAAGGCAAAGTCGGAAGAACACACAGTTATCCTGGAAGAGTTAGCGGTGGAACGGGTGACTAGCTTCAAGTTCCTGGGTGTTATCATCTCAGAGGTTCTATCCTGGGTCCAATACGTTGATGCAATTGCAAAGAAAGTATGTCAGCAGAACGCTTCATTGGAAGTTTGAGGAGATTCAGTATGTCATCAAAGACTCAAGAAGATCTATCACAGGCATAACCCTCCCCACCATCGAGAACATCTCCAAAAGCCTCAAGAAGGTGGTATCTATCAGTAATGACCCTCATCATCCAGAATATGCCCTCTTCTCATTGCTACCATCAGGGAGGAAATACAGGAGCCTGAAGACCCACACTCAACAATTCAGAAACAGCTTCTTCACCTCTGCCATCAAATTTTTGAATGATTCATGAACCCATAAGTGCTATCTTGTGATTCCTTTTGTTGCCATTATTTATTTTGTAACTTATAGTAATTTTATAACTTTGATATATACTGCTGTTATAAAACAATAAGTTTTATATCATGTGAGACAGTGATATTCAAAACGATTCTGAAAGTGGTAACAAAGTGATGAGGAAGGAACTACAGCAAATTGCCTTCATTGGAGAGGACATCGAGTACAAGAGCTGGCACATCGTGTTATTGTTGTTCTAGACATTGCTGAGACCATGAGCATTATGTGCAGATCTGAGACCATATTGTAGGAAGGATGTGACTAAACTACAGAGGGGGAAGAAAAGATTTGCAAGGATGTTGCCAGGCGTGGACAGCATGATGCATAAGGAGAGACTGGATAGGCTGGGACTGTTTTCCATGAGGTGAATTTATTTATTAAAGTTAGGATATAGTGGATGGTCATATACTTCTTCCCAGTCTGAAACTGGAGGGCCTCCGCGGGCAAGGGAGTGAATGCAGGAACCAGGATTCTAGGGCCCAGGTCTGGTTCAGAAGCCTTGCTGACAGTTTCTGTTTGCATTTAAGTGGGACACGGTTCCCAGGTGGTCTGGGTGTGTGTGCGAGGATTACGATGAACTAAGCTTGCTTGATCAGAAGGAAACTGCACATCAGGAGTCAGACATTCAGCTATTTTCAAGGTCTTCACCTTTTACTGTGACTTGCAGCGGTAAACACTGTGAAATTCCTACATCCTGATGTAACCTTTCCATGTGTTTTTGTGTGGTATGGAAAGATTGTATGTCTGTGTGTGTAGGTGTGTGAGTGTAAGAGAGTGTGTGAGTGTGAGAGAGTGTGTGAGAGGATGTCTGTTTGTGTGTGTGAGTGTGAGAGAGTGTGTGTGAGTGGATGTGTGTTTGTGTGTGTATATGTGTGAGTGTGAGAGAGTGTGTGAGTGGATGTGTTTGTGTGTGTACTAATGCGAGAGAGTGTGTGTGAGTGGATGTGTATGAGTGTGAGAGAGCGTGTGTGAGCAGATGTGTGTTTGTGTGTGTGTGACTGGGTGTGTGCTTACGTGTATGTGTGTGAGTGTGAGAGAATGTTTGAGAGTTTCTGTGAGTGTGTGTGTGACTGTAAGAGTTTCTGTGAGAATGTGTGTGTCTCTGACAGTGTATGTGAATGTGTGTCAGTGTGAGAATTTCTGTGAGTGAGTGTGTGTGTGTCTGACAGTGTATCTGAATGTGAGCGTGTGTGTCTGACAGTGTATGTGAATGTGTGTGAGTGTGAAAGTTTCTGTGAGTGTGTGTGTCTGACAGTGTATGTGAATGTGTGAGAGTGTGATAGTTTCAGTGAGTGTGCGAGTGTCTGACTGTATGTGAATGTGTGTTAGTGTGAGAGTTTCTGTGAGTGAGTGTGTGTGTCTGTCAGTGTATGTGAATGTGTGTGTGTGTCTGACAGTGTATGTGAATGTGTGAGAGTGTGAGAGTTTCTGTGAGTGAGTGTGTGTGTGTCTGACAGTGTATCTGAATGTGAGTGTGTGTATCAGTGTATGTGAATGTGTGTGAGTGTGAGAGTTTCTGTGAGTGAGTGTGTGTGTCTGTCAGTGTATCTGAATGTGTGTGAGTGTCTGACAGTGTATGTGAATGTGTGAGAGTGTGAGAGTTTCTGTGAGTGAGTGTGTGTGTGTGTCTGACAGTGTATCTGAATGTGAGTGTGTGTGCCAGTGTATGTGAATGTGTGTGAGTGTGAGAGTTTCTGTGAGTGAGTGTGTGTGTCTGTCAGTGTATCTGAATGTGTGTGAGTGTCTGACAGTGTATGTGAATGTGTGAGAGTGTGAGAGTTTCTGTGAGTGAGTGTGTGTGTGTGTCTGACAGTGTATCTGAATGTGAGTGTGTGTGCCAGTGTATGTGAATATGTGTGTGAGTGTGAGAGTTTCTGTGAGTGAGTGTGTGTGTCTGTCAGTGTATCTGAATGTGTGTGAGTGTCTGACAGTGTATGTGAATTTGTGAGAGTGTGAGAGTTTCTGTGAGTGAGTGTGTGTGTCTGACAGTGTATCTGAATGTGAGTGTGTGTGCCAGTGTATGTGAATGTGTGTGAGTGTGAGAGTTTCTGTGAGTGTGTGTGTGTGACAGTGTATGTGAATGTGAATGTGTGTGTGAGTGAGTGCAATCCAGAATCAGAGTGTGTACTGCCCCTGGGTTTTCATGAATGGCAGCATGGGCCTTGCCCCAGCAATCAAAGGGTTTGCAATTATTTGATTGCATCCATCAGAAGTATGTCAATGTGCCTGGTGTTCACAGATATTCATTTTCAGAAACAACCAGTATCTGTAACGCTTTCTCGCTTTGGATCTTGCTGTGGGGACTTGAAATCCCTGAAGTGGCTGCACACCTGCACTTGGCAGCATCTGAGAAAGCCTCTCACTACTGGTCTCAGCCCCTGGGTCTCGGTCCTGGTCTCAGCCCCTGGGTCTCACTCCTGGTCTCCGCCCCTGGGTTTAGGTCCTGGTCTCAGCCCCTGGGTCTCACTCCTGGTCTCAGCCCCTGGGCCTCGGTCCTGGTCTCAGCCCCTGGGTCTCACTCCTGGTCTCAGCCCCTGGGTCTCGGTCCTGGTCTCAGCTCCTGGGTCTCACTCCTGGTCTCAGCCCCTGGGCCTCGGTCCTGGTCTCAGCCCCTGGGTCTCACTCCTTGTCTCAGCCCCTGGGTCTCGGTCCTGCACTCAGCCCCGGGGTCTCACTCCTGGTCTCAGCCCCTGTGTCTTGGTCCTGCACTCAGCCCCGGGGTCTCGGTCCTGGTCTCAGCCCCTGGGTCTCGGTCCTGCACTCAGCCCCTGGGTCATGATACCAATGTGTCTTTTGTTACCTCCGTTTGCTTTTTTGCTTTCTAGAGGTTGTATTTTTGCAGAACCTTTCACAGCATGGGGTTATCTGAAACTGTTTTTGGCAATGTGATGCTATGTTGAGGTTTCATGGTTGTGGAAATAGAGCAGCCAATCTATGTGCATCAGAGGTGGCAGATGGCACAGCTGGTAGGCTGTTTGCTTCACAGTGCCATTGACATGCGTTGAATGCTGACCTCCGGTCCTATCAGTGACTGCACACATTTCTCCGTTTCCTCTCCAATCCCAACAACGTGCAGGTCAGTGGGTTAATTGGCTGCCCCGAATATGCAGTGAAGTGTCAAACCTAGCCAGAGTAACTGAGAGTGTGAGAAGAATTGAAAATATTTGAATATTGTAAATAGGCCATAGATGTTCAGCACAGATTTTGTGGGATGAAGAACATGTTGCACTTTTAGAAGCAGGAGGATAACCAGGAGAAGAGTAAGTGTATTCAAGGAGCGAAAGTGAATCTGTATGGAGCCGAGCGATAGAAGGAGAATGCGAAGAGATTAAATCTGATGGCTGCTCACCAAGGAGAAGGATGTGGTGGATGGAGAGATAGGGGAGAAACGTGCAGATATACTGAATCATGTCCATGTCAGAAAGGAGGAAATGTGAAAGGCATTAAGGAGGTTAAATACATAGGGCCAATGAGTTGGCATCAGTGGGAAAAATATTCTGTTCATTGTGAAAGGATTTAAGTGTATATAGAAAGATGGAAATGATTCAAAGGAGACAACATGGTTTTGTGCAAGGAAAATTGTGTACCACAAGTCCGATTCAGTTTTCTCAAGGTAACTAAGTAAAATGATGAAGGCAGGAGAGTAGACAAAGTTTAAAGCTTAGCAAGGTTTTTAATAATGTCCATAAGACCATAAGACCATAAGACAAAGGAGCAGAAGTAGGCCATTCGGCCCATCGAGTCTGCTCCGCCATTTTATCATGAGCTGATCCATTCTCCCATTTAGCCCCACTCTCCTGCCTTCTCACCATAACCTTTGATGCCCTGGCTACTCAGATACCTATCAATCTCTGCCTTAAATACACCCAATGACTTGGCTTCCACTGCCGCTCGTGGCAACAAATTCAATATGTCCCATATAGTAAGCTTGTCGAGAAGGTTACATCACCTGGGATCCAACATTGAAGGCAAATAGGCTGGTTCATGGGAGGGAGAGGCCACTAGTTGAGAGGTGCTTTTCGACTAGAAGTCTATAACCAGTGGTACTCCACAATGATTGGTGCTAGGACATTTGTTGCTTGTCATGTATATGAATGATTGGATGAGAAATTAAATGCACTGAGGAGTATGTTTGCAAATGGCGCAAGAACTGGTGGAGTAGTAGAAGTTTAGATAAGTACGTGGATGAGGGGGGTATGGAGGGTGATTGTCGAGCTGTTTTTGGTGGGACAAGACAGAGTAACGATTCAGCACAGACTAGATGGGCTAAGGGGCCTGTTCTTGTGCTGTGGTCTCTCTGACTCGATTCAGAAACACGGTTGTGGAAGGATTCAGAGAGACAGAAAACTGCTGGGAAGTTGGACAGAGAGGTGACAGCTGGAATTGGAACTATACAGAGTGAGGTGATGCATTTTGGAACATCAATGACTAACTGGACCAGTACAGTCATAGCAGGGATCTCAGGACTGTTCACTTCGAGAGGAATATTCGAGTACAAGTTCATACCCTCTTGAAAATTGAGTAACAAGCAATTAGATAAGTCGCTGGGACCAGACGAGATATATTCTGGGCTACTGTGGGAAGTGAGGGAGGAGACTGCTGAGCCTCTGGCGATGATTTTTCCATCATCAATAGGGACAGGAGAAGTACCAGAGAATTGGAAGGTTGCAAATGTTGTTCCCTGTTCAAGAAAGGGAGCAGAGATAACCCAGGAAATTATAGACCCATGAGTCTGACTTCAGTGGTGGGCAAGTTGTTGGAGAAGATCCTGAGAGGCAGGATTTATGAGCATTTGGAGAGACATAATCTGATTAAGGATAGTCAGCGTGGCTTTGTCAAGGGCAGGTCGTGCCTTATGAGTCGGATTGAATTCTTTGAGGATGTAGCAAAAAACATTGAAGGTCGAGTAGTGGATGTAGTGTAAATGGATTTCAGTAAGGCATTGCATAAGGCTTCCCATGCAAGGCTCATTCAGAAAGTAAGGAGGCATGGGATCAAAGGGGACCCTGCTTTGTGGATCCAGAATTGGCAAAAGGCGGTTGTAGATGGTTCGTATTCTGCACAGAGGACAGTGATCAGTGGTATTTGCAGGGATCTGTTCTAGGAACACTCATCTTGATGATTTTTATAAATGATCTGGAAGAAGAAGTGGAAGGGTGGCTAATGACATAAAAGTTGGGGGTGTTGTGGATAGTCTGGAGGGTTGTCAGGGGTTACAGAACTAGACTAAGAACTGGCAGATGGAGTTCAACCCAGATAAGTGTGGAGTGGTTCATTTCAGTAGGTCAAATTTGAACACAGAATATAATATTAATGGTAAGACTCTTAGCAACGTGGAGGATCAGTGAGATCTTGGAGTCTGTGTCCATGGGACACTCAAAGCTGCTGCGTGGTTTGACAGTGTTGTTAAGAAGGCATGTGGTGTAATGACCTTCATCAACCATGGGACTGAGTTCAACAGCCGTGATGTAATGTTAAAGCTATATAAGACCTTAGCTAGACCCCTCTTGGAGTAATGTGTTCAGTTCTGGTCACCTCACTACAGGAAGTATGTGGATACTATAGAGAGAGTGCAGAGGAAATTTACAAGGATGTTGCCTGGATTGGAGGGTGTGCCTTATGAGAATAGGTTGAGTGAATTTGGCCTTTTCTCCTTGGAGTGATGGAGGGTGAGAGGTGATTAGTTGTGTGGATAGCCAGAGGCTATTTCCTAGGACTGAAATGGCTAACACGATGGGACATCATTTTAAGGTGCTTAGAAGTAGACACAAGAGGGATGTTAGAGGTAAGTTTCCACACGGAGAGTAGTGAGTGCATGGAATGCACTACCAGTGATGGTAATAGAGACGGATACAATAGTCTCTTAAGAGACTTTTAGATAGGTCCATAGAGCTTTGTAAAATAAGGGGCTATCCGGTAGGGAAATTCTAGGCAGTTTCTGGAGTAGGTTACGTGCTCGGTACAGCATCATGGGTCAAAGGGACTGTAATGTGCTGTAACTTATTAATGTAGTGAAGGAGCTGTTGAAAATGGTGTCACAAGTGATTAGTTTAGTGAATGAAGCTATTGAAAATTGTATCACAATTGACTAATCTAGTGAACAAGGTGTTGAACATTGTGTCACAAGTGAATAGTCTGGTGAACAAGGCTGTTGAAAATTGTGACACAAGTGATTAGTTTGGTGAATGAGGTTATTGAAAGTGGTGTCACAAGTGATTAGTCTAGTGAATAAGACTGTTGAAAATGGTGACAGAAGTGAGTCTAGTGAATAAGGCTATTGAAAATTGTGTCACAATTAATTAATCTAGTGAATGAGGCTGTTGAAAATTATGTCACAAGTGATCAGTCCAGTGAATGAGGCTGTTGAAAATGGTATCACAAGTGATTAGTCTGGTGAATGAGGTGTTGAAAATTGTGTAACAAGTGATTAGTCTAGTGAACAAAGCTGTTGAAAATTGTGACATAAATGATTCATCTAATGAACAAGGCTGTTCAAAATTGTGACACAAGTGATTAGTCTAGGGAAGGAGCTGTTGAAAATTGTGACACAAATGACTAGTCTAGTGAACAAGGCTGTTGAAAATTGTGACACAAGTGATTAGTCTGGTGAATGAGGTGTTAAAAGTGGTGTCACAGTGATTAGTCTAGTGAGTGAGGCTATTGGCATGTTTCTCCTTCTAGGCCAATACATTGAATGTAAATGGTTAGATGCCGTGGAACAGCTGTAGAAATCATTGATCGGGCTGCACTTAGAGCATTACGTGTGGTTTTGGCTGTCATGTTGCAGGAAAAAGAGAGTAGAACCAGAGGAGAGTCACCAGATTATTATCTGGAATGGAGGGCTGTAGTTATAATGAGAGATTGAGCAGGCTGATCCTGTTCCATCTGTAGCTGAGGACTGACGTCATTGAGGTTTATAAAATTATTAGATAGGGGATATAATCAGAATCTTTTTCAAAGAGTTGGGTACCTGAAACTGCAGGCTGTAGTTTTAAGATTTTGAGGGGTGGGGGAGCTGAGGGGATGTTTGTCACACAGAGGATAGTGGTTGTAATGAACGAGTTACCTGAGGTAATGGTGGACAAAGACGCAATGACACTGTGTAAAAATTTTGGACAGGTACTTGGATGGACAAGCAATGGAGCAATACAGGT
The DNA here is from genome assembly GCF_963921235.1 of Mobula hypostoma. Classification (NCBI taxonomy): domain Eukaryota; kingdom Metazoa; phylum Chordata; class Chondrichthyes; order Myliobatiformes; family Myliobatidae; genus Mobula; species Mobula hypostoma. The sequence goes on along the minus strand of NC_086126.1, from coordinate 24,944 downwards.
CCAATAGGATTAGCATTGATTGGCTTTGTGGATGGCATGGTTGAGATGTGCTGAAGGGCCTTTTCTGGTGCTCTATAACTCAATAACTCTAACGGAGCATTCATTTCTAGAGTTGGGAAGTTATGTTACAGTTTTATAAAACAACAGTTCACCCCCATCTGGAATATTGCATCTAATTCAGCCCCATTATCGGAACCATGTTAGGGCTTTGGAGAAGGTACAGAAGAGGTTTATCTGGGTTACAGGACGTGAGCTCTGAGGAGAGGGTGACGAAATTTGGGTTATTTTCACTGGAAGCCAGAGGCTGAAGGGAGATTGGATAGAGATTTGTAAGTTTATGAGAAGCACAGAAAGACGGACGATATCTTTTTTCCAGGGTTGGAATGTCTAAAGGGGGCGTGCACTTATGTGAAGGAGAAAATTCAAAGGAGATGGTTAGGCAAAGGGCAAGTTTATTACATTAAGAGTGATGGGTGCTCAGAGTGTGCTACCAAGAGAGACACGGGAGGCATTTAAAATGGTTCAGGCACTTGGATGTAGTATACGACTATAACTGTATCTCTGAATATCCCTGTAACTGTGATTTCACACAGACACTAATGTCACAATGGATAGCAAAAGTGATGTTGTTTGTGGAAATCTATTAAGGTAAGGCAAGACCTTCTTTGAATAAGGCTAGTGAGATATTTATGTTCAATGGAAAGACTTCTATTCCTGCTCTGGGAGTGTATGGCCACAATTTGACTTAAACTCATGGCAGTTTGACTCAAAGGTTCAGGAGGGTCCTCACTGAGAATTGTGGGGAATTTGGTTTTCTGATGCATTTATATCACCATACACTACCCCGAGATTCATTTTTATGCTGGCATTCACAGTAACTACAAAGAATACAGCAGAATCAATTAAAAATACACAGAAATATAGACTGACAAACAACCAATGTGTAAAAGAAGACACACGGTGCAAATAAACAAATTAATAATACTGAGAAAATGAGTTGTACATGCCTTAAATGTGAGTCCATAGGTTGTGGAATCGGTTCAGAATTAAGGTGTTTGAAGTTATCCACACTGGTCAGGAGACTGATGGGTGAGGGGTAATAACTGTTCCTGAACCTGGTGGTATGAGACCTAAGTCTCCTGTACCTCCTTCTTGTTATAAGGAGCAAAAAGAGATCATGGCCTGGATGGTGGAGGTCCTTGATGATGGATGCTGATTTCTTGCAGCAGTGCTCCTTGTAGATGTGCTCAATGATTGGGAGGGATTTACCAGTAATGGACGGGGGTGAACCCACCATTTTCTCTTGACTTCTCTGTTCTTGGACTTTGGTGTTTGCATACCAGATCATGATGCAACTCGTCAGGATCCTCTCCATTCTGCATCTATAGAAGTTGTTAAAGTTTTAGATGACATGATGAATCTACACAAACTCTAAGAAATCTAAGAAAGCAGAGGCACTGTTGTGTCTTCTTTGTGATGGCACTTACATGCTGACTCCCAGAAAGATCCTCTGATATGATAGCACCGAAGAGTTTGGAGTTACTGAGCCTCTCTGCCTCTGCTCTAATTTCCTGCTCCTGAAGTCAGTAATCAGCTTTTTGGTTCTGCGGATGTTTATTGAAAGGTTGTTCTTGTGGCACTACTCAAGCAGATTTCCAATCTCTCTCCTCTGCGCCCATTTGTCACCACCTTTGATTCCGCCAACAGCAGCGAAGTCATCAGCAAACTAAAATATGACATTGGAGCTGTACTTAGCCATACAGACCTATAGGCATAAAGTGAGCAGAACAGGGATAAGCGCCCATCCTTGTGGTGCTTGTGTGCTGATGGTGATCATGGAGAAGATGTTGTTGCCAATCTGTACTGAGGTCTGCAAGTAAGGAAATCGAGGATCTAGTTGTACAAGGAGGTATTGAGGGCTCAGTTTAGAGGGTATAATAGTTTTGAAAACTGAGCTGTAGTCAATGAAGAGCATCCTAATATGTGCATCTTCGATGTTTAGAACGGGGTCCCTAACTTTTTTTTATGCCATAGACCCCATGTTGTGAAACCATATTCTAGATGTTCCAGAGCTGTGAACAGTCAGTGAAATGGTATCTACCGTTGACCTTTGATGATAGCAAGCAAATTGGATTGGATCCAACTCACTCCTCAGGCAGGAGTTGATATGTCCTGACGAAGGGTCTCGGCCTGAAACGTCGACTGCACCTCTTCCTACAGATGCTGCCTGGCCTGCTGCGTTCACCAGCAACTTTTATGTGTGTTGCAGGAGTTGATATGCTTTGTCACCAACCTCTCAAACCACTTTATCCCAGTGGGTATAAGTACAACTGGATGATAATCATTGAGACATTCTTTTTGTGCCTCCTCATACCCCTCCTGCTCACACGGACTCCTAGTCTCTGGTCTTTGACTGTGGATCTCCTTCACCACCCTACCACATCACTGGATTTCAAACTCAGAGCATGGAGCCGAGGTCTGATGTCTAACTCCTCTACACCCGTCCTTAACCCCTAATCTGACCTCTGACATCCCACATCACTATCCCTAATCACTATCTTGACCTCTGACTCTCCTCTCTGTCCCCAAAACCCATCTCTATGTCTGAGCCACTTTATCAATGAAGACCACAGATCAGCGTTATCTTGACAAAAAATAAGAGCTATTATTCCGCTTTTGTCTCCACATGAGCAATTCAGAATAGATCAGTGTGATTGAACACGCACTTCTGAGACATCAGCAAACAAACTTCCTGCTGGTACCTGAAGCAGCAAACAACCTGAAAAACTCAGCAGGTCAGGCAGCACCTGTGAGCACGATGGTGGAGAGTGAAAGGACTTAACGCCATTTTGGGTCAAAACAAAATGTTTTGACCCAAAATTCACTGGCCTGGTTGTTCTAATCCTGGCTTCTGGACCAAAGGGTTGACAATTCCTTTCTTCCCCCAGGGATGCTGCTTGATCTGTTGAGATCCTCCAGAAGATTGCCTGTTGCTCCAGATTCAAGCATCTGCGGTCTCTCACGTCTCCACTTCTGAGACCTTAGCGTGCTAACTGGGTTAGCACTATCAAAGAGTTCGCTCTGTGGCACACTGATGGGGAGACAGCAGAAGCTGTTGGAGGAAAATGGTTCTCCATACGAAGGTACTTCGCAGATGGTGACAGTGTCAAAGCTTTGGAGAATGTGAGAGCTCAGTAACCCCAAACTGTGTGCAGCAATGAGATTTTTAAAGTGCTAACATGACTGGAGGGGAATTTGTAAAGCATAGAGCAAAATCCCAGTTGGATTACTTTAAATAAAGCAGGATTCATTGTGAAAGGTGAATCTCCGCATCTGCAGTCTGTTTTACTGACTCTGGTTTCTATCAGTGGGTAATTAATGGTTGCTCATATGGTGGTGGTGTATGCACCAAGTACGAGAGAGTTGTTGCCAGTATTGGGGTCATTCGTAGTACGCAGTTCCTGACAGGTCTATTCAGCAAGAATTGGGTTCAGATGCTTGACACAAAGTGGGAAATGCTGTTAGGGTATGAGGTATGGATAAAATACAGGATGTACAAGGACTTTACCTGATGATAGAGGAATTTGATCAAGCAGTTTGAGTTGGAAAGAGTTGTGAAAGTGCTTTTAGTTGAGCAGATATTGGTAAAATGTTTTTAGCACTGATCCTGCACGCATCTGGTTACCAAGCAATCCCTACCAACTGAAAACACAATGTTAGTGCTGTGAGGCCAATAGCAATGAGAAGAACAACAAACCAAATTCCGCTGGGATTAGTCTACGGTCCAATGGTATGACCACTGTTTTCCAGGTTCAGGTCCTCACACCTGTAGGTTCATTTTCTACTCCCATCAGTCCATCAGGTTCTCTCCCAAAGGAGTCCTGAAGAAGGGTCTTGGCCTGAGACTTCGACTGTTTATTCACTTTGGTAGATGCTGCCTGACCCGCAGAGCTCCTCCAGCATTTTATGTGTGTTACATTCTCACTTTGTTCACCTTTCCATCTCTCCCTTGCTTATTACCTTGATTTCAACAGCCTATCTCTCCACCTGGACTTCTTCCTTATTTCAACTTTCCTATCTGCTCTCCCAACCTGCACTCATTGTCCATTAACCCCTGCTTACCTGGTTCTACATAGAATATAGAACATAGAATAGTACAGCACAGTACAGGCCCTTCGGCCCACAATGTTGTGCCGACCCTCAAACCCTGCCTCCCATATAAGCCCCCACCTTAAATTCCTTCATATACCTGTCTAGTAGTCTCTTAAACTTCACTAGTGTATCTGCCTCCACCACTGACTCAGGCAGTGCACTACCTATCAACTGCCAGTCTCTGTCTCTATGCTTCCTCATTTGGCTCCATCTTCATAATATTTTCCCTCTGTATATCGATGTCATTACTTAAATTGACATCATGGGCACTGTTGGCATGGTGGGCCATAGTGTTTGTTCCTCATAACTATAAAGTCATACATTATTGAAACAGGACTTTTTGGCCCAACCTGTCCATGCTGATGACGTTGCTCAGCAACCTGGTCTCACCTGCTCACGTTTGGCCTACAGTCCTCAAAACTTCTCCTATCCATGGACTTATCTGATGACTTTTAAATCTTAATAATGTGCCCACCTCAACTACTATTTCTGGTAGCTCATTCCAAATACAGCTACCAGCCTCTGTCTCATCCTTCGTTTTCACTTTGATTTCCAAAAAACAAAGGAGCAAAATGAGATCATCCAGCCCATGGACACTCCTGCTATGCTCTCATGATCTTGGCCCCACACTTTGGCCACTCCTTTGCCCCCATACATGCTCCTTGACCCCTTAAGTTCTTCTAGATATTCCAGAACATCTCCCTTTCCAGGATTCTGTAGTCATGTCCACTCCATCCCAACTCACTTCTTGGTGTAAGAATGGATTAGTTACAACATGGAAATGCCATCAAGCTCTGAAACCTCATTTCCAGTTTAAGGTGAGGAATGGAGAGGTAAATGTCAGCTAAGCTATCAGAGGGGATTACCTTCTAGTTTGCATTTTCTTTTTGCATTCCTTTGTTTAAATTTGGTTAAAAAAATTTTTTTGCAGGACTCTAAAGCTGAAGTGAAGGAACATTGAACCTGGTCCTGCCTTCCAACTGTCTGGATTCCAGACGTCTGGCTTCTGACACTTTTGGGATAAACAGCTGAGATGTCTGGGAAAGAGGAGAAGCTGCCAGAGTTCCTGAAGACGGTGAAGTCAGCCACTATTGATGAGTTGATTGAGGAGTGCATCAAAGAGTTTGGTAAAGTGCAGGATCGATTAAAACATCCACCTCTTTGACATCATGACTTCTGAGCACTTCCTCTCTATGCCCCTCCAGTTCCCTAGTGTGTTACTCCTCCAGTTCTCTCGAATGTTACCCCTCCTGTCCACCAGTGTGTTACCCCTCCTGTCCACTAGTGTATTACTCCTCCAGATCCCCAGTATGTTACTCTGCTGTCCACCAGTGTGTTACTCCTCCAGTTCCCTGTTGTGTTACTCCTCCAGTTCCATTGTGTGTTACCACTCCTGTCCACTACTGTGTTATACCTCCAGTACTCTAGAATGTTACCCCTCCTGTCCACTAGTGTGCTACTGCTCCAGTTCTCTTGTGTGTTACCCCTCCAGTTCCCTAGTGTGTTACCCTCCTGTCCACTAGTGTGTCACCCCTCCAGTTCCCTGTTGCGTTATTCCTCCAGTTCCATTGTGTGTTACCCCTCCTTTCCACTACTGTGTTACTCCTCCTGTTCCCTAGATTGTTACTCCACTTGTGTGTTACCCCTCCAGTTCCCTAGTGTGTTCCACCTCCAGTACTCAGTTATGGGTGATGTAGTATAGTGATGGGTGAAGTAGTGTAGTGGTGGGTGATGTAGTGTAGGGATGGATGATGTAGTGTAATGATATGGTGATGTAGTGTAGTGATGGGTGATGTAGTGTAATGATATGATGTAGTGTAGTGTAATGATATGATGTAGTGTAGTGATGGGTGATGTAGTGTAGTGATGGGTGACAGTGTAATGATATGGTGATGTAGTGTAGTGATGGGTGATGTAGTGTAGTGATGGGTGACATAGTGTAATGATATGGTGGTGTAGTGTAGTGATGGGTGATGTAGTGTAGTGATGGGTGATGTAGTGTAATGATATGATGTAGTGTAGTGTAATGATATGATGTAGTGTAGTGATGGGTGATGTAGTGTAGTGATGGGTGATGTAGTGTAGTGATGGGTGATGTAGTGTAATGATATGGTGATGTAGTGTAGTGATGGGTGATGTAGTGGGTGATGTAGTGTAGTGATGGGTAACGTAGTGTAATGATATGGTGGTGTAGTGTAGTGATGGGTGATGTAGTATAGTGATGGGTGATGTAGTGTAGTGATGGGTGACATAGTGTAATGATATGGTGGTGTAGTGTAGTGATGGGTGATGTAGTGTAGTGATGGGTGATGTAGTGTAATGATATGATGTAGTGTAGTGTAATGATATGATGTAGTGTAGTGATGGGTGATGTAGTGTAGTGATGGGTGACATAGTGTAATGATATGGTGATGTAGTGTAGTGATGGGTGATGTAGTGTAGTGATGGGTGACATAGTGTAATGATATGGTGGTGTAGTGTAGTGATGGGTGATGTAGTGTAGTGCTGGGTGATGTAGTGTAATGATATGATGTAGTGTAGTGTAATGATATGATGTAGTGTAATGATGGGTGATGTAGTGTAGTGATGGGTGATGTAGTGTAGTGATGGGTGATGTAGTGTAGTGATGGGTGACGTAGTGTAATGATATGGTGATGTAGTGTAGCGATGGGTGATGTAGTGTAGTGATGGGTGACATAGTGTAATGATATGGTGACGTAGTGTAGTGATGGGTGACGTAGTGTAATGATATGGTGATGTAGTGTAGCGATGGGTGATGTAGTGTAGTGATGGGTGACGTAGTGTAATGATATGGTGATGTAGTGTAGCGATGGGTGATGTGTAGTGATGGGTGACGTAGTGTAATGATATGGTGATGTAGTGTAGTGATGGGTGTAGTGTAATGATATGATGTAGTGTAGTGATGGGTGTAGTGTAGTGATGGGTGTAGTGTAGTGATGGGTGACGTAGTGTAATGATATGGTGATGTAGTGTAGTGATGGGTGATGTAGTGTAGTGATGGGTGACGTAGTGTAATGATATGGTGACGTAGTGTAGTGATGGGTGACGTAGTGTAATGATATGGTGATGTAGTGTAGCGATGGGTGATGTAGTGTAGTGATGGGTGACGTAGTGTAATGATATGGTGATGTAGTGTAGCGATGGGTGATGTGTAGTGATGGGTGACGTAGTGTAATGATATGGTGATGTAGTGTAGTGATGGGTGTAGTGTAATGATATGATGTAGTGTAGTGATGGGTGTAGTGTAGTGATGGGTGACGTAGTGTAATGATATGGTGATGTAGTGTAGTGATGGGTGATGTAGTGTAGTGATGGGTGATGTAGTGTGATGATGTAGTGTAGTGATGGGTGATGTAGTGTAGTGATGGGTGACATAGTGTAGTGATGGGTGATGTAGTGTGATGATGTAGTGTAGTGATGGGTGACGTAGTGTAGTGATGGGTGACATAGTGTAGTGATGGGTGACGTAGTGTAATGATATGGTGGTGTAGTGTAGTGGGGTGATGTAGTGTAATGATATGATGTAGGGTAGTGATGGGTGATGTAGTGTAGTGATGGGTGACGTAGTGTAATGATATGGTGATGTAGTGTAGCGATGGGTGATGTGTAGTGATGGGTGACGTAGTGTAATGATATGGTGATGTAGTGTAGTGATGGGTGTAGTGTAATGATATGATGTAGTGTAGTGATGGGTGTAGTGTAGTGATGGGTGACGTAGTGTAATGATATGGGGTAGTGTAGCGATGGGTGACGTAGTGTAGTGATGGGTGACGTAGTGTAATGATATGGTGATGTAGTGTAGTGATGGGTGATGTAGTGTAGTGATGTGGTGATGTAGTGTAGTGATGGGTGATGTAGTGTAATGATATGGTGATGTAGTGTAGTGATGGGTGACGTAGTGTAATGATATGGTGATGTAGTGTAGTGATGGGTGATGTAGTGTAGTGATGGGTGACGTAGTGTAATGATATGGTGACGTAGTGTAGTGATGGGTGACGTAGTGTAATGATATGGTGATGTAGTGTAGCGATGGGTGATGTAGTGTAGTGATGGGTGACGTAGTGTAATGATATGGTGATGTAGTGTAGCGATGGGTGATGTGTAGTGATGGGTGACGTAGTGTAATGATATGGTGATGTAGTGTAGTGATGGGTGTAGTGTAATGATATGATGTAGTGTAGTGATGGGTGTAGTGTAGTGATGGGTGACGTAGTGTAATGATATGGTGATGTAGTGTAGTGATGGGTGATGTAGTGTAGTGATGGGTGATGTAGTGTGATGATGTAGTGTAGTGATGGGTGATGTAGTGTAGTGATGGGTGACATAGTGTAGTGATGGGTGATGTAGTGTAATGATGTAGTGTAGTGATGGGTGACGTAGTGTAGTGATGGGTGACATAGTGTAGTGATGGGTGACGTAGTGTAATGATATGGTGGTGTAGTGTAGTGGGGTGATGTAGTGTAATGATATGATGTAGGGTAGTGATGGGTGATGTAGTGTAGTGATGGGTGACGTAGTGTAATGATATGGTGATGTAGTGTAGCGATGGGTGATGTGTAGTGATGGGTGACGTAGTGTAATGATATGGTGATGTAGTGTAGTGATGGGTGTAGTGTAATGATATGATGTAGTGTAGTGATGGGTGTAGTGTAGTGATGGGTGACGTAGTGTAGTGATGGGTGACGTAGTGTAATGATATGGTGATGTAGTGTAGTGATGGGTGATGTAGTGTAGTGATGTGGTGATGTAGTGTAGTGATGGGTGATGTAGTGTAATGATATGGTGATGTAGTGTAGTGATGGGTGACGTAGTGTAGTGATGGGTGACGTAGTGTAATGATATGGGGTAGTGTAGCGATGGGTGACGTAGTGTAGTGATGGATGACGTAGTGTAATGATATGGTGATGTAGTGTAGTGATGGGTGATGTAGTGTAGTGATGTGGTGATGTAGTGTAGTGATGGGTGATGTAGTGTAGTGATGGGTGATGTAGTGTAGTGATGTGGTGATGTAGTGTAGTGATGGGTGACGTAGTGTAGTGATGGGTGACGTAGTGTAGTGATGGGTGACATAGTGTAATGATATGGTGATGTAGTGTAGTGATGGGTGATGTAGTGTAGTGATGGGTGACGTAGTGTAATGATATGGTGATGTAGTGTAGTGATGGGTGACATAGTGTAATGATATGGTGATGTAGTGTAGTGATGGGTGATGTAGTGTAGTGATGGGTGACGTAGTGTAGTGATGGGTGATGTAGTGTAGTGATGGGTGACATAGTGTAATGATATGGTGACGTAGTGTAGTGATGGGTGACGTAGTGTAATGATATGGTGATGTAGTGTAGTGATGGGTGATGTAGTGTAGTGATGGGTGACATAGTGTAATGATATGGTGATGTAGTGTAGTGATGGGTGATGTAGTGTGATAATGTAGTGTAGTGATGGGTGATGTAGTGTAGTGATGGGTGACGTAGTGTAGCGATGGGTGATGTAGTGTAGTGATGGGTGACGTAGTGTAGTGATGGGTGACGTAGTGTAGCGATGGGTGATGTAGTGTAGTGATGGGTGATGTAGTGTAGTGATGGGTGACGTAGTGTAGTGATGGGTGATGTAGTGTAATGATATGGTGACGTAGTGTAATGATATGGTGATGTAGTGTAGTGATGGGTGATGTAGTGTAGTGATGGGTGACGTAGTGTAGTGGGTGATGTAGTGTAGTGATGGATGACATAGTGTAATGATATGGTGATGTAGTGTAGTGATGGGTGATGTAGTGTAGTGATGGGTGACATAGTGTAATGATATGGTGATGTAGTGTAGTGATGGGTGATGTAGTGTAGTGATGGGTGACGTAGTGTATTGATATTGTAGTGTAGTGATGGGTGATGTAGTGTAGTGATGGGTGACATAGTGTAATGATATGGTGATGTAGTGTAGTGATGGGTGATGTAGTGTAGTGATGGGTGACATAGTGTAATGATATGGTGATGTAGTGTAGTGATGGGTGATGTAGTGTAGTGATGGGTGACATAGTGTAATGATATGGTGATGTAGTGTAGTGATGGGTGACGTAGTGTATTGATATTGTAGTGTAGTGATGGGTGATGTAGTGTAGTGATGGGTGATGTAGTGTGATAATGTAGTGTAGTGATGGGTGATGTAGTGTAGTGATGGGTGACGTAGTGTAGTGATGGGTGATGTAGTGTAGTGATGGGTGACATAGTGTAATGATATGGTGATGTAGTGTAGTGATGGGTGATGTAGTGTAGTGATGGGTGACATAGTGTAATGATATGGTGATGTAGTGTAGTGATGGGTGATGTAGTGTAGTGATGGGTGACGTAGTGTATTGATATTGTAGTGTAGTGATGGGTGATGTAGTGTAGTGATGGGTGACGTAGTGTAATGATATGGTGATGTAGTGTAGTGATGTGTGATGTAGTGTAGTTATGGGTGACATAGTGTAATGATATGGTGATGTAGTGTAGTGATGGGTGTAGTGTAATGATATGGTGATGTAGTGTAGTGATGGGTGATGTAGTGTAGTGATGGATGACATAGTGTAATGATATGGTGATGTAGTGTAGTGATGGGTGACATAGTGTAATGATATGGTGACGTAGTGTAGTGATGGGTGATGTAGTGTAGTGATGGGTGACGTAGTGTATTGATATTGTAGTGTAGTGATGGGTGATGTAGTGTAGTGATGGGTGACATAGTGTAATGATATGGTGATGTAGTGTAGTGATGGGTGATGTAGTGTAGTGATGGGTGACATAGTGTAATGATATGGTGATGTAGTGTAGTGATGGGTGATGTAGTGTAGTGATGGGTGACATAGTGTAATGATATGGTGATGTAGTGTAGTGATGGGTGATGTAGTGTAGTGATGGGTGACGTAGTGTATTGATATTGTAGTGTAGTGTTGGGTGATGTAGTGTAGTGATGGGTGATGTAGTGTAATGATATGGTGATGTAGTGTAGTGATGGGTGATGTAGTGTAGTGATGGGTGACGTAGTGTATTGATATTGTAGTGTAGTGATGGGTGATGTAGTGTAGTGATGGGTGACGTAGTGTATTGATAATGTAGTGTAGTGATGGGTGATGTAGTGTAGTGATGGGTGACATAGTGTAATGATATGGTGATGTAGTGTAGTGATGGGTGATGTAGTGTAGTGATGGGTGATGTAGTGTAGTGATGGGTGATGTAGTGTATTGATATTGGTGTAGTGTAGTGATGGGTGATGTAGTGTAGTGATGGGTGATGTAGTGTATTGATATTGGTGTAGTGTAGTGATGGGTGATGTAGTGTAGTGATGGGTGATGTAGTGTAGTGATGGGTGACGTAGTGTATTGATATTGTAGTGTAGTGATGGGTGATGTAGTGTAGTGATGGGTGACGTAGTGTATTGATAATGTAGTGTAGTGATGGGTGATGTAGTGTAGTGATGGGTGACATAGTGTAATGATATGGTGATGTAGTGTAGTGATGGGTGATGTAGTGTAGTGATGGGTGACATAGTGTAATGATATGGTGATGTAGTGTAGTGATGGGTGACATAGTGTAATGATATGGTGACGTAGTGTAGTGATGGGTGATGTAGTGTAGTGATGGGTGACGTAGTGTATTGATATTGTAGTGTAGTGATGGGTGATGTAGTGTAGTGATGGGTGACATAGTGTAATGATATGGTGATGTAGTGTAGTGATGGGTGATGTAGTGTAGTGATGGGTGACATAGTGTAATGATATGGTGATGTAGTGTAGTGATGGGTGATGTAGTGTAGTGATGGGTGACATAGTGTAATGATATGGTGATGTAGTGTAGTGATGGGTGATGTAGTGTAGTGATGGGTGACGTAGTGTATTGATATTGTAGTGTAGTGATGGGTGATGTAGTGTAGTGATGGGTGATGTAGTGTAATGATATGGTGATGTAGTGTAGTGATGGGTGATGTAGTGTAGTGATGGGTGACGTAGTGTATTGATATTGTAGTGTAGTGATGGGTGATGTAGTGTAGTGATGGGTGACGTAGTGTATTGATAATGTAGTGTAGTGATGGGTGATGTAGTGTAGTGATGGGTGACATAGTGTAATGATATGGTGATGTAGTGTAGTGATGGGTGATGTAGTGTAGTGATGGGTGATGTAGTGTATTGATATTGGTGTAGTGTAGTGATGGGTGATGTAGTGTAGTGATGGGTGATGTAGTGTATTGATATTGGTGTAGTGTAGTGATGGGTGATGTAGTGTAGTGATGGGTGATGTAGTGTAGTGATGGGTGACGTAGTGTATTGATATTGTAGTGTAGTGATGGGTGATGTAGTGTAGTGATGGGTGACGTAGTGTATTGATAATGTAGTGTAGTGATGGGTGATGTAGTGTAGTGATGGGTGACATAGTGTAATGATATGGTGATGTAGTGTAGTGATGGGTGATGTAGTGTAGTGATGGGTGATGTAGTGTATTGATATTGGTGTAGTGTAGTGATGGGTGATGTAGTGTAGTGATGGGTGATGTAGTGTAGTGATGGGTGATGTAGTGTATTGATATTGTAGTGTAGTGATGGGTGATGTAGTGTAGTGATGGGTGATGTAGTGTAGTGATGGGTGATGTAGTGTATTGATATTGGTGTAGTGTAGTGATGGGTGATGTAGTGTAGTGATGGGTGATGTAGTGTATTGATATTGGTGTAGTGTAGTGATGGGTGATGTAGTGTAGTGATGGGTGATGTAGTGTAGTGATGGGTGACGTAGTGTATTGATATTGTAGTGTAGTGATGGGTGATGTAGTGTAGTGATGGGTGACGTAGTGTATTGATAATGTAGTGTAGTGATGGGTGATGTAGTGTAGTGATGGGTGACATAGTGTAATGATATGGTGATGTAGTGTAGTGATGGGTGATGTAGTGTAGTGATGGGTGACATAGTGTAATGATATGGTGATGTAGTGTAGTGATGGGTGACATAGTGTAATGATATGGTGACGTAGTGTAGTGATGGGTGATGTAGTGTAGTGATGGGTGACGTAGTGTATTGATATTGTAGTGTAGTGATGGGTGATGTAGTGTAGTGATGGGTGACATAGTGTAATGATATGGTGATGTAGTGTAGTGATGGGTGATGTAGTGTAGTGATGGGTGACATAGTGTAATGATATGGTGATGTAGTGTAGTGATGGGTGATGTAGTGTAGTGATGGGTGACATAGTGTAATGATATGGTGATGTAGTGTAGTGATGGGTGATGTAGTGTAGTGATGGGTGACGTAGTGTATTGATATTGTAGTGTAGTGATGGGTGATGTAGTGTAGTGATGGGTGAGGTAGTGTAATGATATGGTGATGTAGTGTAGTGAGGGGTGATGTAGTGTAGTGATGGGTGACGTAGTGTATTGATATTTTAGTGTAGTTATTGGTGATGTAGTGTAGTGATGGGTGACGTAGTGTATTGATAATGTAGTGTAGTGATGGGTGATGTAGTGTAGTGATGGGTGACATAGTGTAATGATATGGTGATGTAGTGTAGTGATGGGTGATGTAGTGTAGTGATGGGTGATGTAGTGTAGTGATGGGTGATGTAGTGTATTGATATTGGTGTAGTGTAGTGATGGGTGATGTAGTGTAGTGATGGGTGATGTAGTGTATTGATATTGGTGTAGTGTAGTGATGGGTGATGTAGTGTAGTGATGGGTGATGTAGTGTAGTGATGGGTGACGTAGTGTATTGATATTGTAGTGTAGTGATGGGTGATGTAGTGTAGTGATGGGTGACGTAGTGTATTGATAATGTAGTGTAGTGATGGGTGATGTAGTGTAGTGATGGGTGACATAGTGTAATGATATGGTGATGTAGTGTAGTGATGGGTGATGTAGTGTAGTGATGGGTGATGTAGTGTATTGATATTGGTGTAGTGTAGTGATGGGTGATGTAGTGTAGTGATGGGTGATGTAGTGTAGTGATGGGTGATGTAGTGTATTGATATTGTAGTGTAGTGATGGGTGATGTAGTGTAGTGATGGGTGACGTAGTGTATTGATATTGTAGTGTAGTGATGGGTGATGTAGTGTAGTGATGGGTGACGTAGTGTATTGATATTGTAGTGTAGTGATGGGTGACGTAGTGTATTGATATTGTAGTGTAGTGATGGGTGATGTAGTGTAGTGATGGGTCACGTAGTGTATTGATATTGTAGTGTAGTGATGGGTGACGTAGTGTATTGATATTGGTGTAGTGTAGTGATGGGTGATGTAGTGTAGTGATGGGTGATGTAGTGTAGTGATGGGTGACGTAGTGTATTGATATTGTAGTGTAGTGATGGGTGATGTAGTGTAGTGATGGGTGATGTAGTGTAGTGATGGGTGACGTAGTGTATTGATATTGTAGTGTAGTGATGGGTGATGTAGTGTAGTGATGGGTGACGTAGTGTATTGATATTGTAGTGTAGTGATGGGTGACGTAGTGTATTGATATTGGTGTAGTGTAGTGATGGGTGATGTAGTGTAGTGATGGTTGATATAATGTAATGATGTGGTGATGTAGTGTAGTGATGGGTGATGTAGTGTAGTGATGGGTGACGTAGTGTATTGATATTGTAGTGTAGTGATGGGTGATGTAGTGTAGTGATGGGTGACGTAGTGTATTGATATTGTAGTGTAGTGATGGGTGACGTAGTGTATTGATATTGGTGTAGTGTAGTGATGGGTGATGTAGTGTAGTGATGGTTGATATAATGTAATGATGTGGTGATGTAGTGTATTGATATTGTAGTGTAGTGATGGGTGATGTAGTGTAGTGATGGGTGACGTAGTGTATTGATATTGTAGTGTAGTGATGGGTGATATAGTGTAGTGATGGGTGACGTAGTGTATTGATATTGTAGTGTAGTGATGGGTGACGTAGTGTATTGATATTGGTGTAGTGTAGTGATGGGTGATGTAGTGTAGTGATGGTTGATATAATGTAATGATGTGGTGATGTAGTGTAGTGATGGGTGATGTAGTGTATTGATATTGTAGTGTAGTGATGGGTGATGTAGTGTAGTGATGGGTGACGTAGTGTATTGATATTGTAGTGTAGTGATGGGTGATGTAGTGTAGTGATGGGTGACGTAGTGTATTGATATTGTAGTGTAGTGATGGGTGATGTAGTGTAGTGATGGGTGACGTAGTGTATTGATATTGGTGTAGTGTAGTGATGGGTGATGTAGTGTAGTGATGGGTGATGTAGTGTAGTGATGGGTGACGTAGTGTATTGATATTGTAGTGTAGTGATGGGTGATGTAGTGTAGTGATGGGTGATGTAGTGTAGTGATGGGTGACGTAGTGTATTGATATTGTAGTGTAGTGATGGGTGATGTAGTGTAGTGATGGGTGACGTAGTGTATTGATATTGTAGTGTAGTGATGGGTGACGTAGTGTATTGATATTGGTGTAGTGTAGTGATGGGTGATGTAGTGTAGTGATGGGTGACGTAGTGTATTGATATTGGTGTAGTGTAGTGATGGGTGATGTAGTGTAGTGATGGGTGACGTAGTGTATTGATATTGGTGTAGTGTAGTGATGGGTGATGTAGTGTAGTGATGGTTGATATAATGTAATGATGTGGTGATGTAGTGTAGTGATGGGTGATGTAGTGTAGTGATGGGTGATGTAGTGTAGTGATGGGTGACATAGTGTAATGATATGGTGATGTAGTGTAGTGATGGGTGATGTAGTGTAGTGATGGGTGATGTAGTGTAGTGATGGGTGATGTAGTGTATTGATATTGGTGTAGTGTAGTGATGGGTGATGTAGTGTAGTGATGGGTGATGTAGTGTAGTGATGGGTGACGTAGTGTATTGATATTGTAGTGTAGTGATGGGTGATGTAGTGTAGTGATGGGTGATGTAGTGTAGTGATGGGTGACGTAGTGTATTGATATTGTAGTGTAGTGATGGGTGATGTAGTGTAGTGATGGGTGACGTAGTGTATTGATATTGTAGTGTAGTGATGGGTGACGTAGTGTATTGATATTGTAGTGTAGTGATGGGTGATGTAGTGTAGTGATGGTTGATATAATGTAATGATGTGGTGATGTAGTGTAGTGATGGGTGATGTAGTGTAGTGATGGGTGATGTAGTGTAGTGATGGGTGACGTAGTGTATTGATATTGTAGTGTAGTGATGGGTGATGTAGTGTAGTGATGGGTGACGTAGTGTATTGATATTGTAGTGTAGTGATGGGTGACGTAGTGTATTGATATTGGTGTAGTGTAGTGATGGGTGATGTAGTGTAGTGATGGTTGATATAATGTAATGATGTGGTGATGTAGTGTAGTGATGGGTGACGTAGTGTATTGATATTGTAGTGTAGTGATGGGTGATGTAGTGTAGTGATGGGTGACGTAGTGTATTGATATTGTAGTGTAGTGATGGGTGACGTAGTGTATTGATATTGGTGTAGTGTAGTGATGGGTGATGTAGTGTAGTGATGGTTGATATAATGTAATGATGTGGTGATGTAGTGTAGTGATGGGTGACGTAGTGTATTGATATTGTAGTGTAGTGATGGGTGATGTAGTGTAGTGATGGGTGACGTAGTGTATTGATATTGTAGTGTAGTGATGGGTGACGTAGTGTATTGATATTGGTGTAGTGTAGTGATGGGTGATGTAGTGTAGTGATGGTTGATATAATGTAATGATGTGGTGATGTAGTGTAGTGATGGGTGACGTAGTGTATTGATATTGTAGTGTAGTGATGGGTGATGTAGTGTAGTGATGGGTGACGTAGTGTATTGATATTGTAGTGTAGTGATGGGTGACGTAGTGTATTGATATTGGTGTAGTGTAGTGATGGGTGATGTAGTGTAGTGATGGTTGATATAATGTAATGATGTGGTGATGTAGTGTAGTGATGGGTGACGTAGTGTATTGATATTGTAGTGTAGTGATGGGTGATGTAGTGTAGTGATGGGTGACGTAGTGTATTGATATTGTAGTGTAGTGATGGGTGACGTAGTGTATTGATATTGGTGTAGTGCAGTGATGGGTGATGTAGTGTAGTGATGGTTGATATAATGTAATGATGTGGTGATGTAGTGTAGTGATGGGTGATGTAGTGTAGTGATGGGTGATGTAGTGTAGTGATGGGTGACATAGTGTAATGATATGGTGATGTAGTGTAGTGATGGGTGATGTAGTGTAGTGATGGGTGATGTAGTGTAGTGATGGGTGACATAGTGTAATGATATGGTGATGTAGTGTAGTGATGGGTGATGTAGTGTAGTGATATTGTAGTGTAGTGATGGGTGATGTAGTGTAGTGATGGTTGATATAATGTAATGATGTGGTGATGTAGTGTAGTGATGGGTGACGTAGTGTAGTGATGGTTGATATAATGTAATGATGTGGTGATGTAGTGTAGTGATGGGTGATGTAGTGTAGTGATGGGTGACGTAGTGTATTGATATTGTAGTGTAGTGATGGGTGATGTAGTGTAGTGATGGTTGATATAATGTAATGATGTGGTGATGTAGTGTAGTGATGGGTGACGTAGTGTAGTGATGGTTGATATAATGTAATGATGTGGTGATGTAGTGTAGTGATGGGTGATGTAGTGTAGTGATGGGTGATGTAGTGTAGTGATATTGTAGTGTAGTGATGGGTGATGTAGTGTAGTGATGGTTGATATAATGTAATGATGTGGTGATGTAGTGTAGTGATGGGTGACGTAGTGTAGTGATGGTTGATATAATGTAATGATGTGGTGATGTAGTGTAGTGATGGGTGATGTAGTGTAGTGATGGGTGATGTAGTGTAGTGATATTGTAGTGTAGTGATGGGTGATGTAGTGTAGTGATGGTTGATATAATGTAATGATGTGGTGATGTAGTGTAGTGATGGGTGATGTAGTGTAGTGATATTGTAGTGTAGTGATGGGTGATGTAGTGTAGTGATGGTTGATATAATGTAATGATGTGGTGATGTAGTGTAGTGATGGGTGATGTAGTGTAGTGATGGGTGATGTAGTGTAGTGATGGGTGACGTAGTGTATTGATATTGTAGTGTAGTGATGGGTGACGTAGTGTATTGATATTGGTGTAGTGTAGTGATGGGTGATGTAGTGTAGTGATGGTTGATATAATGTAATGATGTGGTGATGTAGTGTATTGATATTGTAGTGTAGTGATGGGTGATGTAGTGTAGTGATGGGTGACGTAGTGTATTGATATTGTAGTGTAGTGATGGGTGATATAGTGTAATGATATGGTGATGTAGTGTATTGATATTGTAGTGTAGTGATGGGTGACGTAGTGTATTGATATTGTAGTGTAGTGATGGGTGATGTAGTGTAGTGATGGGTGATGTAGTGTAGTGATATTGTAGTGTAGTGATGGGTGATGTAGTGTAGTGATGGGTGATGTAGTGTAGTGATATTGTAGTGTAGTGATGGGTGACGTAGTGTAGTGATGGTTGATATAATGTAATGATGTGGTGATGTAGTGTAGTGATGGGTGATGTAGTGTAGTGATGGGTGACGTAGTGTATTGATATTGTAGTGTAGTGATGGGTGACGTAGTGTAGTGATGGTTGATATAATGTAATGATGTGGTGATGTAGTGTAGTGATGGGTGATGTAGTGTAGTGATGGGTGACGTAGTGTATTGATATTGTAGTGTAGTGATGGGTGATGTAGTGTAGTGATGGTTGATATAATGTAATGATGTGGTGATGTAGTGTAGTGATGGGTGATGTAGTGTAGTGATGGGTGACGTAGTGTATTGATATTGTAGTGTAGTGATGGGTGACGTAGTGTAGTGATATTGTAGTGTAGTGATGGGTGACGTAGTGTATTGATATTGGTGTAGTGTAGTGATGGGTGATGTAGTGTAGTGATGGTTGATATAATGTAATGATGTGGTGATGTAGTGTAGTGATGGGTGACGTAGTGTAGTGTAGTAGTGATGATGTAATGGTGATGTAGTGTAGTGATGGGTGAGTAGTGTAGTGATGGTGATATATGTAATGATGTGGTGACGTAGTGTAGTGATGGTTGATATAATGTAATGATGTGGTGATGTAGTGTAGTGATTGATATAATGTAATGATGTGATAGTGAGTGATGGTTGATATAATGTAATGATGTGGTGATGTAGTGTAGTGATGGGTGACGTAGTGTAGTGATGGTTGATATAATGTAATGATGTGGTGATGTAGTGTAGTGATGGGTGATGTAGTGTAGTGATGGTTGATATAATGTAATGATGTGGTGATGTAGTGTAGTGATGGGTGATGTAGTGTAGTGATGGGTGACGTAGTGTATTGATATTGTAGTGTAGTGATGGGTGACGTAGTGTAGTGATGGTTGATATAATGTAATGATGTGGTGATGTAGTGTAGTGATGGGTGATGTAGTGTAGTGATGGTTGATATAATGTAATGATGTGGTGATGTAGTGTAGTGATGGGTGACGTAGTGTAGTGATGGTTGATATAATGTAATGATGTGGTGATGTAGTGTAGTGATGGGTGATGTAGTGTAGTGATGGTTGATATAATGTAATGATGTGGTGATGTAGTGTAGTGATGGGTGACGTAGTGTAGTGATGGTTGATATAATGTAATGATGTGGTGATGTAGTGTAGTGATGGGTGATGTAGTGTAGTGATGGGTGACGTAGTGTATTGATATTGTAGTGTAGTGATGGGTGACGTAGTGTAGTGATGGTTGATATAATGTAATGATGTGGTGATGTAGTGTAGTGATGGGTGATGTAGTGTAGTGATGGGTGACGTAGTGTATTGATATTGTAGTGTAGTGATGGGTGACGTAGTGTAGTGATGGTTGATATAATGTAATGATGTGGTGATGTAGTGTAGTGATGGGTGATGTAGTGTAGTGATGGGTGACGTAGTGTAGTGATGGTTGATATAATGTAATGATGTGGTGATGTAGTGTAGTGATGGGTGATGTAGTGTAGTGATGGTTGATATAATGTAATGATGTGGTGATGTAGTGTAGTGATGGGTGACGTAGTGTAGTGATGGTTGATATAATGTAATGATGTGGTGATGTAGTGTAGTGATGGGTGATGTAGTGTAGTGATGGTTGATATAATGTAATGATGTGGTGATGTAGTGTAGTGATGGGTGATGTAGTGTAGTGATGGTTGATATAATGTAATGATGGGTGAGTAGTGTATGATATTGTAGTGTAGTGATGGGTGACGTAGTGTATTGATATTGTAGTGTAGTGATGGGTGATGTAGTGTAGTGATGGGTGACGTAGTGTATTGATATTGTAGTGTAGTGATGGGTGACGTAGTGTATTGATATTGTAGTGTAGTGATGGGTGACGTAGTGTATTGATATTGGTGTAGTGTAGTGATGGGTGATGTAGTGTAGTGATGGTTGATATAATGTAATGATGTGGTGATGTAGTGTAGTGATGGGTGATGTAGTGTAGTGATGGTTGATATAATGTAATGATGTGGTGATGTAGTGTAGTGATCAGACAACTTAGTCCATGTAATGTGATGAATGGGTGATGTATTGTGGTTTTGGGGTGATTTAGTACAGGTGGTGTGGTGAATGGGATGATGTAATGTAGTGATGAGGGATTCCTGATAAAATGTCCTAGTTTGTCATTGAAATGTCAGCTACAGTCGATACCTTTACCCAGCTGGAAGCCTGAGAAGATTTTATTAGCCTGTGTAGACTTGATAAACTGAAATGATCTCCTTCTGTGTTATATGAAGAGATGTGACTTGCCTTGTCCTGCACCACAGTGCCAATCAGGAGTGCAGCCTAATCCCACAGTTTAGTGAGTGAGAATTTGAATAGAGCATCTGGTTCACACTAGGTCTCAGATGATAAACAATTTGTCAGGATGCTGGAGCAGGGATGCAATCACAGACCCAGTACTGTGCACACAGTGATATGAATTGAGTAACAAATCCCAATGTGCAAACAAAGTCAGCATCAAAGTTCAGGCAGAGATCAAAACATCCATTGAAATCCAAAAACCAGAATCGGGAAACAGGCAGAGAACACACAAAAAGAGTTCAACTGGAGGTACTGACACAATATCTGAGTGAGCGAGAGAGTTGCATTTCCGTAATGGAAACTAACCCATGGCAGTGAGATGAACACGTTAACCCTATATGGAATATCAGGTGTTGCTGGATCAGAGAATGGTTTGGAAGCTGAGTAGGGAGGTTGTCCATCTTGACTGCAGTCAACAGTCCCTCTTCAACCAGGTCAGACTATGCCAAATAAACCAATGGTTCATTTGTGCCTATGTCTGAGATTAGGTAATGTTTGAATGACCACCATCTTTGTCAAGTTATCAAGAGGTACAATGTTGTGAAGTAGAAGAAGTCTGGAGACAAGATAACATTCCCCCGATGGTTCAAGAGGTAGGCTCGCATGCTTAATTCTTCCTCTTTCTCTTTCCCTCAAGATGACCATGGGAAACTGAAGAACACGGCCTTACCACACATGTTCTTGTTGATGCACCAGTGGTATCTGCCATCTGCTGAACTGGTGGGAAAACTCCTCAAGTTATATCCTTTTCTGAGGGTAAATGGACTCCAGCTGACTCCCAATCCCAGCCCTGCTTTCTTCTTAATATATTCATTCACAAGATATGGAAGTTGTGGATTTGTTGGCATTTTTTTTCCACTCCCAATTGGTTCTGAGCGGAAAAGGAATTAGGGTGTCAACCACATTGGTGGGTGAAGCCAAAAATAATGTCAATTTCTTTCCCTGAACATTTTTATGTAACAGGTGACTTTTCAGTAGTTCCATGTCTGACCTAGGAGGGACACAATAGAACATTCTGTAGGTGGTACAATTTTTAGCCACACTATGCTGGTAGCAAGCTTTCAGTGACTAGGTGAGTAGGTAACATGGTCCTTTGTACCTGATTCCTCATTTATGATATTGTGACAATATCAATGTACCAACAACTAGCATTTGTCAATCCATCCACCTAGGAAAATAAGTCCTTGTTTGATATGGTCAGGCTTCACAGTTTTATACACCTTATCCCTCCTTAGTCCAAAGAAAACAAACCTACCTTAGACCTTCCCCACTTCTTAACTGTAACTATCATTCACCAACATTAGTGAGTTTTCTCCATGTTTCTCTGGTAAAGAGGCCAAAGGACCTAGGGTAATGGATGAACTGAAGGAAATTTATATTAGGTAGGAAATGGTGTTGGATAGACTGTTGGGTCTGAAGGCTGATATGTCCCCAGGACCTGATGGTCTGCATCCCAAGGTACTTAAGGAGGTGGCTTTAGAAATCGTGGACGCATTGGTAATCATTTTCCAATGTTCTATAGATTCAGGATCAGTTCCTCTGGATTGGAGGGTGGCTAATGTTGTCCCTCTCTTCAAGAAAGGAGGAAGAGAGAAAACAGGGAATTATAGACCAGTTGGCCTGACGTCGGTGGTGGGAAAGATGCTGGAGTCAATTATAAAAGATGAAATTACGACACATCTGGATAGCAGTAACAGGATTGGTCCGAGTCAGCATGGATTTACGAAGGGGAAATCATGCTTGACTAGCCTTCTGGAATTTTTTGAGGATATAACTATGAAAATTGTCAAGGGAGAGCCAGTGGACGTAGTGTACCTGGACTTTCAGAAAGCCTTTGATAAAGTCCCACATAGGAGATTAGTGGGCAAAATTAGGGCACATGGTATTGGGGGCAGAGTACTGACATGGATTGAAAATTGGCTGGCTGACAGAAAATAAAGAGTAGCAATTAATGGGTCCCTTTCGGAATGTTAAGCGGTGACCAGTGGGGTACCGTGGGTTCAGTGCTGGGACTGCAGCTGTTTACACTATATTTTAACGAATTAGATGAGGGAATTAAAAGTAACATTACCAAATTTGCCGATGACACAAAGCTGGGTGGCAGTGTGAAATATGAGGAGGGTGTTATGAGAATGCAGGGTGACTTGGACAGGCTGGGTGAGTGGGCAGATGCATGGCAGATGCAGTTTAATGTGGATAAATGTGAGGTTAATCACTTTGGTGGTAAGAACAAGAAGACAGATTATTATCTAAATGGAGTCAAGTTCGGAAAAGGGGAAGTACAACGAGATCTAGGTGTTCTTGTACATCAGTCACTGAAAGCAAGCATGCAAGTACAGCAGGCAGTGAAGAAAGCTAATGGCATGCTGGCCTTCATAACAAGGGTAATTGAGTATAAGAGCAAAGAGGTCCTTCTGCAGCTGTACAGGGCCCTGGTGAGACCACACCTGGAGTACTGTGTGCAGTTTTGGTCTCCAAATTTGAGGAAGTACATTCTTGCTATTGAGGGAGTGAAGCGTAGGTTCACAAGGTTAATTCCCAGGATGGCGGGACTGTCATATGTCGAAAGATTGGAGCGACTGGGCTTGTATACTCTGGAATTTAGAAGGCTGAGAGGGGATCTTATTGAAACATATAAGATTATTAAGGGATTGGACACGCTGGAGGCAGGAAGCATGTTCCTGCTGATGGGTGAGTCCAGAACCAGAGGCCACAGTTTAAGAATAAGGGGTAGACCATTTAGAACGGAGTTGAGGAAAAACTTTTTCACCCAGAGTGTGGTGGATATATGGAATGCTTTGCCCCAGAAGGCAGTGGAGGCCAAGTCTCTGGATGCTTTCAAGAAAGAGATGGATAGAGCTCTTAAAGATAGTGGAATTAAAGGTAATGGGTATAAGGCAGGAACTGGATACTGATTGTGGAAGATCAGCCATGATCACAGTGAATTGTGGTGCTGGCTCGAAGGGCCGAATGGCCTATTCCTACACCTATTGTCTATTGTCTATTGTAATGCGGTGACCACAGCTGTTTGAACATAGAACATAGAACATAGAATAGTACAGCACAGTACAGGCCCTTCGGCCCACAATGTTGTGCCGACCCTCAAACCCTGCCTCCCATATAAGCCCCCACCTTAGCTTCCTCCATATATCTGTCTAGTAGTCTCTTAAACTTCACTAGTGTATCTGCCTCCACCACTGACTCAGGCAGTGTATTCCACGCACCAACCACTCTCTGAGTAAAAAACCTTCCTCTAATATCCCCCTTGAACTTCCCACCCCTTACCTTAAAGCCATGTCCTCTTGTATTGAGCAGTGGTGCCCTGGGGAAGAGGCGCTGGCTGTCCACTCTATCTATTCCTCTTATTATCTTGTACACCTCTATCATGTCTCCTCTCATCTTCCTTCTCTCCAAAGAGTAAAGCCCTAGCTCCTTTAATCTCTGATCATAATGCATACTTTCTAAACCAGGCAGCATCCTGGTAAATCTCCTCTGTACCCTTTCCAATGCTTCCACATCCTTCCTATAGTGAGGTGACTAGAACTGGACACAATACTCCAAGTGTGGCCTAACCAGAGTTTTATAGAGCTGCATCATTACATCGCGACTCTTAAACTCTATCCCTCGACTTATGAAAGCTAACACCCCATAAGCTTTCTTAACTACCCTATCCACCTGTGAGGCAATTTTCAGGGATCTGTGGACATGTACCCCGAGATCCCTCTGCTCCTCCACACTACCAAGTATCCTGCCATTTACTTTGCACGCTGCCTTTGAGGACTCCATTGGTCAGAGTTTAAGATCAGAGGTTTCCTTCTACTGAATGAGCTGCCAGCCACGGTTGATGAGCCCATCTGCCCAAAGCGACTGGTTTTCAGTCACCGGCAACTCAGCTTTGCCTCTTCTACTTGCTGCACCATTGTGTAAATTAATTACCTCGCATTTTTCTGCATTCACTTTCATCTGTCCATAC